>NW_027137559.1:3439091-3517495 GCF_001692895.1 Cenococcum geophilum 1.58 | reverse complement strand
CATTCATCGTGCGATCGCTTAATGATTATGAAAATGATGGGGGGGAAATCTAAAGATTATATGGATCTTCATATCATATATTCCATCTGGAATTCTATAATTTCTATATAATCAATCATTTCCATTTTGCATATCTTGATCGGTTTCTCTTTATGAATCCAAAAGGGGGAATATCCCGAAAGGATATATCTTTCATCTTCAATATATATTTAAATTTTTCCTTGATTTAATCCGTTATTAAACCTAATGTATGATCTATTAATATATGGAATTCGAATTTCGAAATTATATCTCAAAATTTATAGAAATATTTATAAATTAATTAATATAAGTAACGCATTAAATAGGGATAAAACCAGAAATATCCGAAATGGAAAGATAATATATCTTTTCCGGGATTTCCCCATTTTGGGATTCATAAAAGACGAAAATCGATCAGAATATGCAAAATGGAAATGGCTTTGATTATATAAAAATATATAAATATAAATCCAGATGGAATATATGATATGAAAAATCCATATAAATCTTCTAAATCCCCCCCATCATCTTCTAGACCATTACAATCGATCGCATGTGGCATACTCGATCCGCCGCATAAACAGAGATTCCCCATTCCCGTCAATAGGAATCACAAGGGGTCAATCCTAGACAATACTTGATAAATCTCTGTAGATCTTCTCTGGGACACCAATCGGAACTTCAGCCCATACACTTACTGGAATAAATATACGGCGACGATGATATATTCACCTATAATACCATATATACAATATATGGATGCATAAATAATTTTCAGCTAGGTAGGGGTATTTAGTCTTTAAGGGGCTAGAAAATAGCGTATCCTTTAGTATCCTCCTATTAGATCTTATATACTATTTAGAACTACTAAAGAACTTCTTAGCCTATAAGCTATTTTACTACTACTTATAGGCCTCTACTTATAGAGAGTATCTAAGTAATATAATTTATACCTACGNT
Organism: Cenococcum geophilum 1.58; assembly: GCF_001692895.1. Taxonomy (NCBI): domain Eukaryota; kingdom Fungi; phylum Ascomycota; class Dothideomycetes; order Gloniales; family Gloniaceae; genus Cenococcum; species Cenococcum geophilum. The sequence goes on along the minus strand of NW_027137559.1, from coordinate 3,516,514 downwards.
AGTAAATAGCTAGTCCCTTATTAAGCGATAGCTATAAAAAAGTAGTATATAGTATACTATTATTATTAATTCTATTTATTACCCNATTTAGTCNATTTTTAGGTCTATATAGGCTTCTACCTTTNAATATAGGAAAAAGCCCTATAAGGGGGAAAACCTAAGTATTTCCTTTTAGCTAGTTTTACGCGTTTCGCCTTTACCTAGCTAGTATATCTTTATATCTTTTAGTCTGCCTTATATACTATACTTCTTAAATATATTAGAAGATCTAAAAGGAGGTAGTAGAAGAGTCTAGCGATTTGCTAATAAGCCGCCTATAATTAGGCGGGGGTATTTAGTCCTTAAGGGGCTAGAATAGGGCGTATCCTTTAGTATCCTCCTATTAGATCTTATATACTATTTAAAACTATTAAAGAATTCCTTAGTATATAAGCTATTTTACTACTATCTATAGGCCTCTACTTATAGAGAGTATTTAGGTATTATTATTTATGCCTATACTAGTAAGTAGCTAGTCCCTTACTAAGCGGTAGCTATAGAATAGTAGTATATAGCGTATTAACTAAATAGGCCACCCGTATATATATTAAGGTAAGGTATTTAGAATATAGATGCTTATTAGCTATATATTTAGGCCTAAAACCTTTATCTATAGTAGAAAGGCGGCTATATATTTTACCTTTATTAGTATTAACTATAGGGTGTTCTTTATAGCTACGTCTTATATTTTCGCTTCTATTTAAGATCTATCTATCTTATAATTAGTGTAGTAGATCTCTATCTATATTAATAACCTCCTATCCTCTATTACCATTATAGCGCTCTACTAGTATAGCGCTAGGTCTTTACCTAATAAGCTAGTAATTTCTATATTTCCTTTTCTCTTTTTACTACTTATAGGTAGCGGGCTTCCTAGCTAGTATATTTAGGCGTATCGCCCCTTTAAGGGGCTATTGCTTTAGGGCGTGTTTAGTTGCAGCTCTAGATTGAATCTGGAGGCTTTAGAACCGAGTTAATCTGGAGCCTTAATCTGATCTAGAGGTGTCTGTTTGGTTAATTTGGCGACTTTCTAATCTAGAGCTCCTTTAGATCGGCAACCGCGTTAAATTCGCACGCTTTACCGTATATAGTAGTTGAACTTGAGCTCTTGGCGTTAGATTAATCTGGAGCTTTTTTCTCTAGATTAATTGTTAAGTTAAATCTGGAGCTCTGCTCGTGTGTTTGCCTACCATACCCCTAACCGCTACTACCCTTACTGACGATAAATTACTACTGCAACTGTAGGCCTACATGATGTCCTCTTAATTAATTCTTATTGTTACTGTTTAGATCTAACTAGGTAGAAGACGTTGCTAATCCTAAGCCCCATCTAAGGCCTTTTATTAGAACGATTAACTGAACAGTTGGCTTTATTTTAGATTGAGTACGACCACTAGATTAAGCGCCACTAATTATCTTCTAATTGACGCCGGTGAAAGCACGGATTAACGTTAGATTGAAAAGGCTCCAGATTGCAACCGAATACGCCCTTATATATATATCTCGTTCCTTATATATATATTAGTATTTATTATATATTTTCTTTTATTAGATAGCTTTATACTATAACTGCTCTTTATATAGTAGTTAAGTTAATATATAAGTCTAGTAGGAGAACTACTACTTCGCGTTCTAGTACGGCGCGTAGTATTCTCCTATAGGCCCCTATAGTTCTATATAGGTACTAGTTTTATAGCTTAGCTAATAGCGCTAGAAAGCTTTTTACTAGTACCTTACTACCTAGTTCTAGGCCCTAGATCTAAGAGCTGTATAGCACTATTAGCCTTACTACTGCTATATATAGTAGGCGTATATATTTAAAAGGGAGTCTCTATATTAAAGTAGTAATTTATAATACTATTAAAAATACTACTACTCCTCTATAAGTTGCCTATATAATATACTCGTTCTGGTTTAACCTAAAGTCTACCTAAACCCCTAAGACCTTAAGGGTAACTTCTAGTTTTACTTCGCAGCTCTAGATATTTACTATTAAAGCTAGATCACTACTTAATTTTTTCCCCTTATAAAGTAGATAAGCCAGTATTTATCTGGTACGAATTTAGCGCTATATTGTTTTGCCTATATAATATACCTATTATATACCTAGTTTAGCCTANTATAGTTTTCTACTACTATATTTCCCTATATAATTAGATTTATATTATCTATAAATTTTAGGACTATTATATCCTAGCTATTATTATATATCTCTAGTAGTTTAAATNTAAAGAAAANAATTAGAATTAGAANTAGGGGTAATCTCTATANAATACCTATAGGTATTAGTATTAATTCGCTTTTATAGCCCTTAANTATAATTTTTATAGTACGCCCTATTAGAAAGGCTTAGATAAACTTAATTATCTAGTTTAGTAGGCCCTTATTTCTTAGGATCTATAAAAGTCTCTTATATAATATATTCTAGATAAGCTTACTNTACCGCTTAAATACTAGAGGTAATTAGGGAGAGGGCTAAAAGGGTCGATTTTTTCTTTCTTACGCCTATTTATATCTACGGTAGTGGCTCCTATACTTCCGCTGCTTCTTATATACGTTCTATAACTATCTTTTCTAAAAGCCTTTTTAGGGTTAGTAGCTTTCTAAAATAGAGTAGTCTTTTTTTATACCTTTTATAAAACGACTATAGTTATTACTTTAAAGTATATTATACAATACATAGACTCTATTGACCTTATTCGTTACTAGTAGGGAGCTTTAATATAAGCGTCTTTTATTTCTTACTATAATATATATAACTTATTATTACAGTAGGTAAGGGTAGATTAGCTACTAATATGTACTAAGAATCTGCTTAGCCCGGCGCTAGAAAAACCTTCTCTACTAATAATTTTAATTTTTCCTCGTGGTAGGTTAATTCTATATAATAGATGTCCGTATTCTTATTTAATAAAGTATTAAGTAGGTAAAATACCTAGCGTTCTCTCTAGCACTTGCCTATTTTCTTTAGATTTTGACGCTAGAGTCTTTGATATTATATTAGTTTAGTAGGGGTTTGAAGGTAATTTTCTTTAGGGAATTAGCGCAGCTTATTTCTACCTCCTCCTTTATATATCTTCTTAGGCCTATTCTTTTAGGGCTTATAGCTCTATTAATAGGCACTTATTTATATACGCTGTCGATACGGTATCGCCTTGCCCTTTTACGCCTATAAGTAGCTAGGGCCGTCTCTAGCGACTATTTATAGTAGTTAGGCGTATTTTCTAGGCTAGGCCTTTAAGTATATTCTTACCTTCTAAGCCAGTTACTTACTTAATCCCTTTAAGTATCCTCTAGATAATTACCTAGGGTATAGCTACTAGCCTATTAATAACCTTCCTAGGCATACTTTTTTAAGTTTAAATTTCTTAGTAGCGTATCTCTAGCGAGTTTGTTAGCGCTAGGTACGGCGATATTAAGTATTATCCGGTACCTAGGTGATATAGTCTAAGATAAGTTACCTATATACCTTCTAGTCCGTAAGCGCTAGTTGTTTATAAGTATTTCTTATATATAGAATATAAAGGTCGATTAGACTCTTTTAGGTTCCTCTTTTCTAGGGTAGCTTGCCTATTAAGGTAGTTAAAGTAAGGCCCCACGTTTTAAGCTTACTTTAGATTAGGTAAGTCACCTATATACTTTAGCTATAGCCTACTATCCTTACTACGCTAATATAGTATGCGTTAAAATTTTCTAGGACTATTACCTTGCCTTTTACTATATTAATAGTATATTAAAATAGTCCCTATATAGCAATTTAGGGTTTATTATCCCTTAGGTTATAAACGTTAATTATACTAATTTAGCTCCTATTAGTAACTTCTTATAGTTTACCTATATTAGGGCTAATAGTATAGTAGCTCTATACCTATATATTAATGCATTAACTAAGTAGCTAGGTTTGGTTTAAATAGAAGGTAGTATCCTTTTATTTAGTATATTTTGCGTAGTTATTTATTATACGCCGGTTCCTATAGGGCTATTTTCTAATACTCTTTTAGGTCTAGGCTATTAAATAAAAGACATATTACTTTATAGTTTAAGTATCCGTAGTTATATTATACTATTGTTAATCTTTTTTATAATATTAGTTAGTTTAGTAACTTATAGGTATCTTCTATTTGCCTTTAGGGCGTCTTATTAAGGACTATTATAATTAGAATTCTTTACTAGGGTAGGCCTTTAGTAGTATTAGTACTACCTTATAGGCGTCCTATGCTCTCCTTTACTACTAGCTGTTATGGAAGTAGGCACGAGCTGGAATACAATATACTAAACAGGGTAGTAATTAAAGAAGGCTATATACGTATAACTATGCGTGGTTAATATAAAGACATTTGGATAAAGAAAAAGAATCTTTATGTGCTAGGTACGAGTATAAATAGGGGTTGTAGGTGAACGTGCGTAGGTGTCTTAGGACGAATGTAAGCATAGGTTAAGAACGTTAAAACGCGTAGGGATGTGAGAACGTATGAGTCCCGTAACACTAGCTAGGTAAAGGGTGCCCCTATTAAGGTTAGTACCTTAAATCTCTTTCTTTATATAACTATTTAACCGCTATTACTTGCCCTACTTAGTCCTTTCCCCTTATATATATTTCCTTATAGCTTAGTTATAACCTAGTATAATTAGGTTTATCTTATTCTAATAAACTTTAGGTATACTTAGAAGGTTTTATATACCGTCTTCTGCTATACTTTATATCCTTTACNATAGTTTACGTATTTAGCTCCCTTATCCTTAAGGTAGTTTTTCGTCTTATATATATTAGCGCATCGCCTATACCCTTCCTATCTCCTATATACGCTCTAGGTATAGCCTTACTACTAGTATTTAAAGTATTAGCGGACTTAGANTACGTAGTAGTATAGCCAGACTTTATACTATAGGCTATTTATAACTATTCCTTTATAGGCTACTACCGCCTATATCTCCTAAGTTAGTAGGTTAATTATTAAGGTACTGCGTATTTTAACNCTTTAGAACCCTAGTAATACCCCTATATATATTATATATACTCTATAAAGCTATATAACCCTAAATATTATAATTCCTAAGACTGGTTTTTTAGTAGCCTTTATAATCTTTTAGATAAGTTATAAGTTTATAGCGCCTTACCCGCTTTCTACTTATATATTAAGGGGTACCCNAATTACTTTAACTGGGTAGTCCTAACGGAGGATCTTATACTTAAGGGTATCTCCCTAGGTAATAGCCTAGTTCTTTACCTATTAGTTAAGGANTATAACCTTTACGTTACTACTATATAAGACCCTTACTACTACTGCCTTTAGTATATATACTCTAATTAATATAAGGATCTATTCTAGCNCTACTCTTACTAACTTTAATATTTAGACCCTAACTATAGACCTTATAGGTGCTATATTAGGTAGGCGCTAGAGNGACACTAATTAGGTATTAATAGCAATATTAGCCTATAAGGGCTTTATTAGGTACGTTATTAGTATTCCCTATAATTTTATAACATCTTTAATACGCCTAAGCCTATTCTCTACGGCGTTCTAGTTTCTATTATACTTTATCTATAGCTCCTAAACAATTTATCCTACTATTAAGCCGTACACGCTACCCCTACGCGTAGGTATTTATCTTCTCTTTTTCCTAAATCTTCTTTAATATCTTTTAGGATATTTATAAGTTCCTACTATTTCTAGTCGTTATTCTTTAGTTATTATAGTTATATCGCCCCCTATTAGGTTTAATATAGTATTNAAATTTTCTATATAGTATCNTACCTTTAAGTCTACGTTAACCCTCCTATATTGCGTAGGCTTTCCAGTTATGCTATATATATTAGTTCTAGGGTATAATATGCCGTAGATTTAATTAGGAGTNGTTGTTTCTTTATTANGTAAGTAGTAGACGTGTTCTACTACTATAGCGGCTTTTTATNAAGTTTAATTATAAGATTAAATATAAACCTAGTAAGTTAAACCTAGTAAATAGNCTATTATAGTACTTAAACTATATAAAAGAGATTTAAAAAGGCAGTAAAAGGATAATCCTTAATACTATACTATTAATAATATAGTAAAAGTTATGGATAATAAGCCTTATAGAAGGTTTATCTAGTACTACTATACTAACTATACTATAAAAAGTATATAAGTGATCTTTATAACTATAGTACTAATAAGCTAAGGTACTCTATTATAATAACTTATAAGTAGTATATATATTATATAATATACTTACTAGTATAGACTTTATATAGAGTCTTATACTATAGTAAAAAGTAATAGTAATAACTTTTAAGGAAGAACTTTCTAAACTACTTTAAAACTATATTTAAATAGTATAGGATAAGGTTACTAATTCTTATACTATTTATAAGAAGTTATAAGGGGGGGGAATGCCTATTAGTATAAAAGTTTTTTTTAAATTAAAACAATCTTATATAATAAAAGAGTAAAGTTTTAATACTAAAAATTATTTTACTTTATTAAAAGATCCTTTAAAGGAATTTATAATAATTCTATAACAGGCCATTATAGCTTTATTTATACTTATAAGGTAATTATTATAAAAGTATATTAAGATATACTTTTAAAAGACCTTTATAGAGATTTAAATTAATATAATACCTATTAATGTTTTAAAACTTATTACTATATACTTATAGCACCCTAAAAAAGCTTCTAGAAAAGATAGTTATAAAACGTATATATGAAGCGATAGAAGTATAGAATCTGCTACTATAGACATAAATAGGCGTAAGAAAGAAAAGATCGACTCTCTTAGCCCTTTCCCTAATTACCTCTTTATATTTAAGCGGTATAGTAAGCTTTACCTAGAATATACCGTATTTAATGCTAAGCCTAGACCTAAGCGGAGTATTAGATAATATATTTCTATAAGAATACTTCTATAATTTTTAAAGAAATAAAGGCCTACTAGTATTCAGATAATTTAAGTTTATCTATAGCCTTTCCTAAGAGGTACTACTATATTAATAATTATAATTAAGGGCTATAAAAGCGAATTAATACTAATACATATAGGTATCTTATAGGTGATTACACCTGCTATGTTACTTAATTCGATTCCCTTTTCTTTATAATTTTAAACTACTAAGAGATATATATAATAATAGCTAGGATTATAATTAGTCCTAGGGATTTATAAATAATATAATCTACTATTATATAGGAAAATATAGTAGTAGAAAACTATATTAGGCTAAACTAGGCGTATAATAGTATATTATATATAGGTAAAAATAATACAGCGCTAAATTCGTATTAGATAAATATTAGCTTATCTACTTTATAAGGAAAAGGAGAGTAAGTAGTAACCTAGCCTTAATAGTAAATATCTAAGGCTATAAAGTAAAACTAGAAGCTACCCTTAAGGTCCTAGGGGTTTAGGTAAACTCTAGGTTAAACTAAAACGAGTATATTATATAGACTACTTATAAAGAAGCAGTAGTATTTTTGGCAGTATTATAAATTACTACCTTAATATAGGGACCCTCTTTTAAATATATACGCCTACTATATATAGTAGTAGTAAGGCTAATAATACTATACGGCTCCTAGGTCTAGGGCCTAGGGCTAGGTAGTAAGGTATTAATAAAAATCTCTTTAGCGCCACTAGCTAAGCTATAAAACTAGTACCTATATAGAACTATAGGGGCCTATAGAAGAATACTACGCGCTATACTAGAATATAAAGTAGTAGTTCTACTACTGGACTTATATATTAACTTAACTATTATATAGAGAGCAGTTATAGTATAAGGCTACCTAGTAGAAGAAAATATATAATATATACTAAAATATATATAAGGAACGAGATATATATATAAAGCAATAGCCCCTTAAAGGGGCGATACGCCTAAATATATTAGTTAGGAAGCCCTCTACCTATAAGTAGTAGAGAGAGAAAAGGAATATAGAAACTATTAGCTTACTAGGTAGAGACCTAGCGCTATACTAGTAGAGCGCTATAATAGTAATAGANAATAGAAGGTTACTAATATAGATAGAGATTTACTATACTAATTATAAGATAGGTAGATCTTAAATAGAAGCAATAATAGAAGAAGGTAGTAAAAATATAAAACGTAGCTATATAGAATACCCTATAGTTAATACTAACTCTCTCCCTATATAAAGGACTAATAAAGGTAAAATCTATAGCTGCCTTTCTACTATAGATAAAGGTCTTAGGTCTAAATATATAGCTAGCATCTATATTTTTAAATATCTTACCTTAATATATATACGGGTGGCCTATTTAGTTAGTATACTATATATTACTATTCTACAGCTACCGCTTTGTAAGGAACTAGCTACTTACTAGTGTAGGTATAAATAATATTGCTTAGATACTCTCTATAAGTAGGGGCTTATAGGTAGAGGTAAAATAGCTTATAGGTAAAGGAATTCTTTAGTAGTTTTAAATAGCATATAAGATATAATAAGAGAACACTAAATAATACGCCCTATTCTAGCCCCTTAAGGACTAAATATCCCCGCCTAGCTATAGGCGGCTTACTAGCGAATTACTAGACCTTCCTACTACCCCCTTTAGATCTTCTAATATACTTAGAAAGTATAGTATATAAGGTAGACTAGAAGATATAAAGATATACTAGCTAGGCGAAGATAGAACGAGTAGGACTAGCTAAAAGGAAATACTTAGGGTTTTCCNCTTATNNGGCTTTTTNCTATATAGACNTAAAAAGNGACNAAATTGGGTAATAAATAGAATTAATAATAATAATTATATAGGCGGTTATATAGCTAATTATAGAACCTTCCTAGTATATTAGTGCTATGTGTTAGTAGAGCTTTAAAGCTCCATATAAGGTTTTGAGCAGAGCTTCGAGCAGAGCCTTGTGTAGAGCCTTGTGCAGAGCTTCGAGCAGAGCCTTGTGCAAAGCTTTGAGCAGAGCCTCGTGCAGAGCCTCGTGCAGAGCTTCGTGCAGAGCTTCGAGCAGCTTCGAGCAGAGCTTCGAGCAGAGCTTCGACCAGACCCTCGACCAGAGCTTCGACCAGAGCTTCAAGCAGACCCTCGACCAGAGCTTCGAGCAGGCCCTCGACCAGAGCTTCGACCAGACCCTCGACCAGAGCTTCGACCAGAGCTTCGACCAGACCCTCGACAGACCCTCGACCCAGACCCTCGACCAGACTTCGATCAGACCTTCGACCAGACCTTCGACCAGACCTTCAAGCAGAGCCTCGTGCAGAGCTTTATATAGAGCTTTGTATAGGCATTTCGTGCAGGCGTTCGTGCAGGCGTTCGTGCAGGCGTTCGTGCAGGCGTTCGTGCAGGCGTTCGTGCAGGCGTTCGTGCAGGCGTTCGTGCAGGCGTTCGTGCAGGCGTTCGTGCAGGCGTTCGTGCAGGCGTTCGTGCAGGCTTTTGTGCAGGCGTTTGTGCAGGTAGCGGAGGAGCAATAAAGCAGGTAATAAGGCCCAGAGTTAGTCTAGATACAATATATTAGCTATTTAGGTGTTTATCTACTCTAAATATTAATATAGGAGGTTAAATATTAAGAATTAGTGGCTCTAGCTGAATGTTTACTATTTTGGTGGTAATATTTTAGGCGAAACGTAGCGGTAACCACCAGGCCGTTCGCAATAATTTTGGCAGCGTTGGAATCGCCTTATAAAGTTCTAGAACATAACATTGGCCGATTGTTTATAAAGGCGTTAGTTTATTGTTAATTAATGGCTAAAAAATTAGTATGGCGCGCGAGTTTGTATAAGGATTATATATAAATTAGCGCGCGGGACTAACAAATTTCCGAACCGTGTACCAGACGATCATCATTATAAGCTGATTAATCTTTATGTAAGCAGCTTGTGATTGGATGATCGTCTGGGACCGAGATAAATTACCTCCTTACGCCCTCGACCCTTACGATCGATCGCGCAACGTCTTATAGACTCCTTGAATACATACGCTTTGTAGCCACTACCCCCATCCTATAACATTACGTTGCGCCTTTTTTACCACCAACGCTTAGCCTACGACTAATTCTACATCTCTGCAATACTGTAGGCGCTGCTAAAAGCAGCGTATCTATAAATTACCTCACTTTATACTTCTAAGGAACCTATAATAGTAAGACGATATCCCTTACTAGCTACTATATTAAACCTAAAGAATAATCTAATACCTATACCTAACCTACAACGCCAATTAATCCTAGGAGAATTTAATTTATTAGCTATAGCCTTAACCCCTAAGGAGACGGACACTAATAATGTCTTATCTTTTATTAACTATATAACTACGGATAAGCAAATAGAAGGGCTATTACCTATTAAAATTAAAATATAAGACGCCGAGACATTTGTAAAAATAGTAGTATAAGACCCTAATAAATACTACTGCCTTTTATAGAACTATTACCTAAAGCTTATACGAGCTAAGATGTATACTATTTAAGATTGCGATATTATCTAAGACCTATAAGCTTATAAGGCGCTCGCTAATAACATATGTTAAGAAACCGAAGATAACCTCTATGTATCTAAACGCGATATCTAATAATTAAAGAAGGCTAAGATTATACTAATTACTACAGTTACTAAAAGAGAAGGTATAATTAAATACCTATAATCTTAGCTTAACGAGCACATTTGTAATAACGCTAGATACCTCTCTGCTATATATAACGCCACTTAAGTCTCTACGCCCCTGGCAACTTTACCTACTTAATACTTAACAGAGGGCTAGCGCTAAGCAGCTTTACCTAATAGAAACCCCTACTAAAGCAGCAATAATAAAAGCTATAATAATTGGACCTAAACTGTTACTATAGGGTCTAATATATGCTACCTTAATCCCCTAGTCTTTTAGAGAAACTATAAGGAATACAGCCACTAAAAGATGTAAATCCGTAAAAAACTAATTTAGAGCGCCTGCCTTTTTCCTATAGAAAATATTAAGATCGGCTATATTATTGGGCAAATAAAGGGTACACCATTTAATAGACTCTTCGCCCAATAGGAAACTAGTAGCTACTAAAAGTAGTAGTCCTACTAAAAAGTCCTTAATAATCTTAACCTAATATACCGTAACTATAACCTACTAGCTACTAACTAAGCTAAACTACGTGCCCTAAAGATAAGCCCTACTAAATTATTTAATAAATTTTATATTAAATTCTAGGAATATACTGGAGCCCTTACCTAAGACGATACTAAAGACTAAAAGGACCTCCTTAAAAAAGTTACTTATCGCCTTAGTTACGCAGCTGCTAGCTATAACTATAATAATATTTATAATATGGTAGCAGCTCTATGGAAGATCGAATAATAACTAAATTAGATTGCTACTACTAACCCTTACCTAAAGACCTCTCTATAGAAGCCCCCTAGGCCTACTAAACCCATATATACTAAGCTACTAACGCCTATTACCTTAAGTACTACCAGAACTAATATTAATTTCTTTATACTAACCTTCCTATAGAAACTCCTAGATGGAGAGCGCGAGCTACTTTAGAAACTAGGATACTGCTATAAATACTATTAAGAAGGCTGTTATCGCGATAACCTAAACTACCTAATAGCTAGGTTTAGTAGCCGCCGCCTAATACCTAACCTAATACCCNAAACACTAAATATNTNNCTATANNCNACTANTATATAAGANNAAGACNTAGTAATAGCGGTAGAGTTAGATACGGAAACGGAAAACGCTAAGTCCTAGCCCTAAGTTATAGGTTAGGACGCCCTAATAATGAAGGGATCTATATATTGGCTTGCTTAATAAATAACTTTATAAAGATAAATAGACGGAAATAGATAGTTTTACCTATAATAGGAACTACTGCTAAAAAATAATATAAAAGCCGTTCTATAATTAATTGCGGAGCTACTAATAAATTTATAGATACTTAATTTATGCGTACTTATAACCTACTTACCTTACCCCTTACTAAAGCCCGCGCCCTATAACTCGCTAACAGTAATTGCACCGTATAGAAGATTACCTATATAGTATAACTTTACCTAGATATAAATAGGCACCAGGAAGAACTCTAGGCCTATATAATACTACTTACTAACTACCCTATTATCCTTAGAATAAACTAGCTTAAATAATATANCCCCGCCATTAACTAGAAGAAGAGAGAAGTAACCTTTAACTCTAAATACTGTAGAGAGACTTACCTAGGGTATAGCCTAGCCGCCTCTATTTACTCCCTAGAATATTAACCTAAGAAACCCCTTATTACCCTACTTATAACTAACTGCCACTATATAAGTGCCCTAGCCTTCTACCGTATAGTACGTAAAAAAGGCTAGACCGTTACTATAGCTTCCTAATTATAACTATATAAGCTTAATAAAGAATAAAACTATATCCTCTATAATAATAGGATAGATATAGTTAACCTTTTAGAAGACGACGCCCCTATAGAACTCTACGGACTTTTACCTTTAGACTTTAAGAAGTTTATAAAGCTTAAAAAAGGACTTACTAATAAAGAACTCCGTAAGCTCCTCCCTAAGAGGTACTATAACTTTACCGATATATGCTTATAAAAGAGCGTAGATATACTTCCCCTATATTAACTTAATAACTATACTATTAATATTAAATAAGGAAAAATGCTACCTTATAAGAGACCCTACCTAATATTAAAAGACGAGCTTCTAGTTATAAAAAAGTATATTAATAAGCACTTTAATAAAGGATTTATTTGTGAGGGGATCTTGTAGATAGGGGGCTATAAGGACATGATTGGAATAGGATAGATTAGTGAGAGAGACGAATCCTTAAGGAGGTAAGGCCTTTAGGATTGTAGAGACTATATACTACGGGCACGTGCCTCTAGCACGTGACTGGCGACCATCTAAGGGGCGTCTAGGGGTTGTCCTGAGGGCAACCTGAGGTGTCCGCAATAATATCCCTTACATTGCCCCCCCCCTTCTTGCGGTCGGCCCCTAATCGCTATTACCTTACGGTAGGGAGATTATAAAGGCTCGTCCCGGAAGAGGTTCGGAGAGATATCGGAGAGGTATTAGTATACCGCTGTATATTATCTATCTATCTAACCCCTACTTTAAACTCCTAAAAAACCTTAATGAGGAAAAAATATAACTAAAGAAAAGATATAAGGATTGCTAGAAGACCTATTAGAAGCCTACTAAAAGTATACCGGTGACTACCTAGGCTAATATAGGGATTTTTATATAACTCTGCTTTTAAGCCTTTATACTAGTCTATAATTAATTATAAGTATTATAGGTAATTTAGTGTTCTAGTATAGTTCCGTAGAACCTTTAGTATGGGATTTAATATACGGAGCCTTAGCTTGCCGTTGTCTTTAACTGCTAAGATATAGTCTATAATCTTTTCTTATAATCCTTTTCTTATAATCCCCTGCGTTACTAATATATTGCTCCCATATTTGCCCTTAGGTTATTAGATGCGGTTAAGGTATTAATTAGTTAGTTAAAGAGACTTATCTCTTAAGATTTGGTGTATGTGGTTTTAAATCTGGTGGTCCTATGCCGTATATTTGGCGTAGCTCTACTGCCTAGCAAATAGGGACATTTCGCGATAGCAATTGTAGCTATTATGCAATTATTAAAAACGTTTATAACGTTGTTCTTTAATACTATAGTATCATTTTAGGTCTAATTTAACCTATATACGTCTTTAATTTAATATCTTAATTGCCTTCCCCCGGCCGCGTAGTCAGTTTTTGTAAGGAAGTAATAGTTAAATAACTTATACGCATGTTTCCTTCCTTCTAAATAGCGCTATTATAACGGAGTTATATTGGTAAGGTTACGGTTATTTACCGAAAGGGTATTAGAAGGTAAAGTATAAAGACGCCTTGCTTATTAAGCTGCTCCTTTTCTTAAACACCTTACTTCTCGCCATCAACCGTTGTCTAATTTTAGACATATCTTTAATATATTATTAAGATTTTCTTCTTTTTCATTAATAATTTAATATGCCTCTTTATTCTCCTACTAACTACTCTTTTAAGTAAATTCTATAGTGTATCCTAGCCCTACCTTTGCACATAAAACCCTAACCCCCGCTGACCCGTAACTAGTACTGGTCCTACCTAAATGATTTTGCCTATACGTCTTTAAAAGACCAAAAATCTAATAATAGGATTCTAGAGGCTTATAATAAGACGCACTGCGTTAGATCTAATACCTTTAGTCCTTATAATTAATGCATACGTACTAAGAGCGGCAGTTGCGTTAAGGTAAGTTTTTCTATCCTTAATAGATTTCCATTGCTAACTTTAAGCTTTAATAATAGCCTAGGCCTAAGTGGCGACGTTCCTTTAATGTCCTTAACTACTATATCGCCCGGGCTCTCTCTTATTCTAGTATAAATGCTAAATAACTTAGCTAAATTTAAGACTATACCACGGCCATCTACACTGCCTGTAATTCCCAGTAAGCTAGCCAGTAACGCCTAATACAAGAGTAAGGTTGGTATACTAAGAATAGGGTAAGAGATAGGGGTAATGAGAAGAAGGTTGCCATCTACTACAGGAAAAAGTTCGCGCATGCGCGTTAAGTTTCGAAAGAGTATAATATAATGCGGTATTAGGTAGGTTACCCTTTGGGTACCTAGCAGATAGGTCACTAACGGTTGCCGTAGTAAGGTCTTAGTAGTTCTAGACTATGCTAGCCAGCCAACGTCTCTATTTATTCTAGGCTTAAGCGTGTCTTTATTATCTATAAGCTTACACTATAAGAGCTTTGTTAGTATTGGTTTAGACCTAATATTGGTATTAAGCGTTTAAGAGTCTCTGCTCTAGCTACACCTTATCATCCTACCCCTGTTTTTATACCTACTTATACGCCTACCAAGGTATCTAGATCCCATTCTCGTCAGCCATTACTTAGTAGCCCGATAGATACTAATCCTACTCCTGATAATAATAGGGCGTAGTAGCTTTTCAGATTAGGCATTTATGGTTTAGACTTTTAGGATTCGTTCTTATATATAGTAGCAATCAAGGACCTTGATTAGGTGCTTAGGAAGGCCTTAAAAGGCTTTTAGGAAGGGCTTAGGAGCCCTAGGAACAATATTCCTAGTATAGATTAATAAATAGGAATATAATTCTAGTAAAATGCCCTATTAACTCTATGCTATATACGTGAAAAGGCTAAGGACCTATCCTACCTTAGGCTATATAGCCCTAATTCTTATGGTTTCTAAAGCTTGTCCGTTCCATATCCGATTTAACCTATTTACTCTTTTCGCGAGCTTTCTTCATAGGTTATAATAACACCGTAGTATTAGAGCGCTTTCTGTAATTTATAGATTATGGACCTTAGTCCCAATATTCTTTTAAAATATCTTTATAATAATTAAGGTAATCCTCTAGTTCCTATATAGAGTCCTTAGCAGGCTAGCCTAGCCATTTAACTTTAAATTAAAGCTTGTTCTTAATAGACTTATAGCGTAGTATAGCTTTAACCTCATACCGCTCGCCCACCACCTTAGGGTGTTCAATTGGGCCTAGACGGAAGTTCTTTTCCAGTAGTAGTCTATGCTATAGCTCTAGTAGGTTTACATAAAACACTAGATACACATAGGCTATAAATAGGGGTAGCTGGAGACGATAGGCTAGCTTGCTAATTTATTCCTTGACTTAGAAGGGACCTAGGTATCTTATATTAAGCTTCTTTAATAGTTAACAGGTTTTAATATTTGTTAAATGTAATAGAACCTCATCGCCTACTCCGAAATGCTTGTTCTAGTGCTTGCGGTTATACCAAAGTCTCTACTACTCTTAGGTATCTTACAGGCTCTACTTCGCATACTTTTATTACTCCTCCCATTTCTAAAGGTATCCTTATACTCTCCGGTAGATGTCTTTAGACTTCCCGGTAGGATTCTATAACTAATTATACGGCTTTAGCCAGTGATTGTTGGGTATACTATTAAACCTAAATAGTTAGACGCTATAGGCAATCTGGATTAGTGCATACTTATATAATATATATTGCTTTAAATTATAAGCGTACTCCGCGTACGGAAGTAGCTCGCACTAGTTATCTTACTAGTAGTTTAAATATATCTATAGGTAAGACTCCAGTTTCTGGTTCTGGTGTTCCGTTTGCCCATCCGTCTATAGGTAGAAAGCTGTACTATAACGGTGGTCTATCTTTAAATGGAAGTATAGATCTGACCAGTACTAGCTTATAAAGACGCTGCCCCTATTAGTAATAATAGAGTACAGCTAATCTGCTTTAAGAAAGCATTTCTCCTTAATTAGGTTAGCGAGCTCTTATATATTAATCATCTTATTAACGGGAAGGTATTAGACGTACTTTAAAAACCTATTAATAAGTACGAGGACCGAATTATATATTTGTCCTTAGCCATCTTTAGATAGCGGAAGATCTGTAATAAAGTCTATAGCGTAATGTTACTATAGCTTACTAGTAGGGGGAACTAATTTAAGTAGACCCCATGGCTTATACCTGCGGATCTTATATACTTAACACTTCTTGCAATAGCTAATATACTCCTTTGCTTCCTAATTAAGCCTTAGCCAATAGTATTTGCGTTAAAGTAATTCCACTATCTTTACTTAACTATAGTGGCCGCTTAGGGGATTATTATAATTCTTTATAAGAATCTTCTATTGTAGATTTGCTTCTTATAGCACCCAAACCTTGCTACCTCTATATAGTAGGCCCATTGGGTCCAGTTCCCAATAGTAGCGCCTAGTAGCTTCCTTTCCGTTATATTTCCGGTCTACTTCCATATTAAGAATGGCATAAAAAGCGTCCCTCCGTTGCACCTTATAGATGAGATCTATTAACCCTTTAGATAGTTCTTAGGTAAAAGCTATTTCGTCCTATACTACTCTAAGTACAAGACTAGATAGTACTATAGATCTTATAACTCTTTAATACGCGTGCGTCAGGAAGGCCACTATAAGGTTAAAGTCCTTTAGTTATTATAGGGCTCCGAGTTCTAATTGCTCTATAGCTTCGCTATTAATTTAAGGGGATAGCTTAGTAATTAGGGATAGTGTATTACCAAGTTCTAAGAATATATTGGGGATGTTCTGTCTAGGTATATTTAGACCCTTATTGGCAACGGACCGGGTACTAGCCGGAACGTTAGTAGAAACCAATAGGGCTTATACCGCCTAAGACTTAGTATATAGAGCTATGGGTACTTAAGCATCCTATACCTGGAGCTTGTTCTACAATATAGGGAGTAAGATATCTATTATCTGTTTTCCTTCTCCCGTTTTAAAGCCTTTGGCATAGTTTGGCAGTCGTAACGGTTTATTAGTAGGGTTATTTTCCCCTAGCTTATATTTAATCTCAAAATCAAATCATATAAGCTCCTCTACCTATCTAGCTTATTAAGGTGTAAGCTCCTTTATAGTTATAAAGTAGCGTAGATTATAGTAATCTAAGAGTACACGAGTGGTATAGCTCGCGTGCTTAAGGTAATATTGCTACTGTTTAAAGCAGTTAACTATAGCTAGTAGTTTCTTATTGTGGGTATAATACCTAACTTTAGGTCTTTGGAATTTTCTGCTATAAAATGCTACTGGTCTCTAATGGAGCTGGGTAGCGTCCAGATGCCTATTAGGTTATAGTAGGATACCAGTAAGGGCAAAATTTAATATATTAGTTATTATCATTAATGGCTAATCTGGGTTAAAATGCTATAGTAATAGAGCTTTTATAAACTTTACGCAAAGTTTTTAAAAGGCCTCTTAAACCTTTCCGGGCTATAACTATAGCTTATACTATTTAGTTAGTCCCTTTTTAGTTTTCTTCCTTACCGCCTTTAAGCTTTTTGCTCCTTAGGTTAGGTTTTAGGAAGCTTCCGTAATATAGTTAGATAGGTATTAGGTAATATCCAAGTAGTTATAGATAAAGCGCCTATAGAAATTGGTAAAGCCTAGAAATACTTAAATATTCCGGTAGCTTTTTGGCTCTAGCTACTCCTAGATTGTCTACACCCGTACTAGGTCTATAACTACACCTATAGGCGTTATAATGTAACCCAGGAACTCGACCTGCTTAGTGTTAAAGATATACTTTAATGCTTTGGCGTAGAGGCCCTAATTATCTAAACGTTCTAGCACTTCGCGGACGTATTACTTGTATTAATTCTCGTCTTCTAAGTAGATTAAGATATTATCTAAATAAACGACGTATATGTGGTTAACTAGTCCCCCTAAGGCTCTATAAATATACAATTAGAATATTATAGGCGCATTAGCTAGCCCAAAAGGCATTACTAAATACTTAAAGTGGCCGTATCGGGTCTTAAAAGCGGTCTTCTATTTATCCCCTTCTTTAATACAGAGCCTATAATAGGCGTCTTATAGATCTAACTTCGTGAAGATCTTCGCCCTAGATAGTCAATCCAGCATTTCACTAACTAGTAGTAGTGGGTAACGGTTCTTAATTGTAATCTTGTTAAGACTGCAATAGTTTACATATAGCCTTATAGTTCCATCTAGTTTTAGGACGAAGAGGATTGGCGCGCCTAACGGCGACTTACTAAGCCAGATCCATCCCTTTTCTAGTAAGCTATTAAGGTACTCCTATAGGATCTTAAGCTCTTTACGCAAGAGGTTATAGATAGGAAGATTTAGCGGTTGTTTACCTTCTTCTAAATTAATTGCGTAATTATACTCCGAGTTCTATGGTAGGACTTTAGCTCTCCTACCCGAAAATACCCTTAGTAAGTCCCTTAGGCCTACTAGAATATTTAACAAATTAGGGTCGCGTTTATCCTCCGCGTTATTGTTAGGTAGGTCCCGGAGCTCCCTTAAGATACTTATAGGCAGCGTTATGCGCTATAGTAGTTGCTTATATATAGTTGCCACTATACATTAAACCGTTTTATACAGTAGCCAATAGAGGGTAGGGAACTCCTTAACGCAGCGTTTAAGGTGCTATAGTATACTCTCTATATATTGCTTAAGCCAGAGTAACCTATAGCGGTTAAAGTATCTTATAAGATCCTTAAGATCGCCGCCTCCCTATAATATCTCCGCGACCTATCCAGCAGTTCCCTATAGGGTCTCTATTATAGAGGGGTTATTACCTATACTAAGCTCTATACCTATCTTGCCATTAAATAGGGGTTGAATTTAATACTCCTTTAGGTATAGAGCGTATACTATTTTGCCTGGGGCTACATTCTCTAGGATGTCCTTTAGGCTTATTAGTAATATACGCCCTTCTAAATCTTTATTGTTCTACTATTTAAAGGCTCCTATCTTAAAGCGTATTTTAGGATATACTTCTATAAGCTAAGGGTATCTAAAAATAAGGTTATAACCTATAAAGTTAGCCGCCTAGAAGGGTTGCGGGCCAACCGCCTTAGTGCGGTTGTGTATATTAGCTATTAATACTATAAGCTTATAGGCACTGTATAGCTTAATCTAATGCTTATCTAGGAAGCCTATAATAGGTTTCTGCTACCTTTACAATAGGATAAGTTTATGCTCTTTTACCAAATCATATTATATAAGATTAATTTTGGCGCCGCTATTATATAGTACTTAAAACTGTTATACCTTACCTATAGGGAGTGTTATTTCTAGCTTAATAGTAATACGGAGAGTCTCTCCTTCCGTATCTTGCCCTAGTTATAGCTAGGAGAGGTCCGCGACTAGGGCTTTTCTTTTTTTAGATCATTAGTGCGGTTATCACCCTGCTTATTTTTCTAATAAAATCTACCTCTAGAGTTTTCTCTTAACTTCTTAGAGTATTCCTATAAAGGTGCCGGATAGATATTAGGTTAGCCCTAGGAGTCTTTCCCGTTATTTAAGGTTCCTAACTTTAACCCTTTTAAAGTTCTCTTTAAAAACGGCTTCTTTAAAGGTTAGATCTGCCCTATATTACTACTAAAGTACCCACGCTTTTAGTAACCCCCTAGCTTCCTACCGGAAGAGGTCTAGTTCCTTACCACATCTTTAGCGTTTAGAACTACTTGTTTAAAATCCGCATATATAGTAATCCGCAATAGGGCTCCTACGCGCTTTATTTTGTTACGAATTGCTAGCTTAATTCTAGTCTAAATAAACCCAATCTTCTCCTTCTTATAGATACTACCATCCTTATTTTTAAAGGGCTTTAGATTTATCTGTTAAGTATAAGTTTCCACAAAGTTTATAAACTAGCAAAAGTTATAGCGGTCTAGCTATATCCCATTCTAGAATAGCTCTATATTATTATATTATACAATATACGGATCTTAAGTCTATTTCTTTAGGAAGGTTTATAGCTATAGCTATATAGTAATTTACTTTTTATTAAGCTAATTAAGTATAATCTAGTTTAGCGATTGGTCTTTAATCTTGCTAATAATCTAGCGTATACGCTCTTTAGTATTATCTCGTATTATTAGCATCTTAAAGAAGTTATCTACCTTACAAACCTAATCGTTTAACTATTAGGTGTTAGGTCTATAGCGGAGTTCTAAACTGCTAGAGGCCTTAGCCAGTTAGTCTATATCCTTTTTCCGTTTATAGTATAGATAACTCTCTAAGTCTTCCACACCTCCTTAAGTAGGTACTAGGTAGCTCCTAGGAAGCCCTTAGCCTTAACTAGGTTGTGAAAGAATTTACCTAGCTTAAATTAGACCCTGCCAGATCTAGATTTGCCCTTAAAGGGTTCTAATATATTCATTAGTAGCTTCCTCCTATATAGCTTCCAAGAGCCTTACGATAGCTTCCCAATATCCGTCTTAAAGGAGATTAATATAGGGCTCTTAACCTTCCGAACTTGGGCTTAGGGAGGCTCCTACTATAGAGGTAGTGTTAGTACTAGTAGCTAGTATAGGCTTCCTAACAAGGCTCGGGTCCTAAGTTAGTAATTAGCTTAGATTACTTAAAGGGGTAGGCCCGCTTGGCTCGTAAGCAGTCTATATACCGCCACTATACTAATTATAGGCCGGTAGTCTTCCGGGAGGGTTCCGGTTGGTTCCCTAGTTAAATATATTAGTATATTCCTCTAGCATTTTTAGCTTAAGGGAAAATCTTAGAGTCGCCTTTAGCGCTTAATTTTCTAATTAGCCTAGGTAGGGCTAGAGGGGTTCTAGTTACTTTCTAGCAGCGTTACGACCGTTATAAAGGGTATCTATATTTTCCTTAGCGGTAACCGTAGGTATATAAGAGTCTTCAAGCTCCTAGAGCATCTAGGTATTAGGGCTCGTTCGGCCGTCTTGCCTAGAGGGTTATATTATTACAATCTCTTGCTATTAGAGGGACTTTCCTACCTTTACGCGACGGCTTTCTATAAGGTATCCGTGGAGTTTCCATTCAGGTTATTACAAGATTTTAAGGGAAGATAGTAGTTATTAACAAAAGATATAAACAAATAATCTGGTCCTTAAAGCCGACTACCCTTCTAAAAAAGAGTAGGAAGGATTTAAATATAAGGGGATCTTGTAGACAGGGGGATATAAGGACATAATTAGAACAGGATAGATTAGTAAAAGAGACAAATCCTTAAGAAGGTAAGGCCTCTAGGATTATAGAGACTATATACTACGGGCACGTGCCTCTGGCACGTAACCGGCGACTATCTAAGGGGCGTCCGGGGGTTGTTCTAAGGGCAACCCAAGGTGTCCGCAATAATATCCCTTACATTATTCGTCCTAGCATATTATTAGTAGCCGCCCTTATCCTTCTCACTAAGAAGCTAGGAGGAGGTATTTAATTCTACGTTAACTATAGAGGACTTAACGCTATTATAATTAAAAACTAATACCTAGTACCGCTTATATATAAGACCCTTAAGCGGCTTAGTTAAGCTAAAATCTATACTAAGCTTAATATTATTACCGCCTTTAACTATCTCCGAATACGAGAAGGTAATAAATAGAAAACCATATTCGTATTACACTTTGGCCAATTTAAATATACTATTATGCCCTTTAGCGTATATAACGGCCTAGGCACCTTCTAAAGCTATATTAATAACGCCTTATAGAACTACCTTAATGACTTCTGCTCTGCGTACCTAGACAATATACTTATTTATAGTAATAACCCCTCTAAGTATACTAAACACGTTTAAAAGGTCCTATAGCGCCTTAGGGACGTAGGACTTTATATTAATTTAAAGAAATGCGAATTCTTAGTTATAGAAGTAAAATACCTTAAACTAATTATTACTATTAAGGGTGTCCGTATAGACCCTAAGAAGGTATATATAATTACTAAATAGTAAGCCCCTAACTGTATTAAGGATATATAAGCCTTTCTTAGTTTTACCAACTTTTATTAAAAATTCATATACAACTTCTTAGGCGTAGTAGTACCACTTATAGCAATAATACGAACGAAGGGCCTTTCTATAAAAGGAAGAAAAACGTACCTATGCTTTACCTAGACGCCTAAATGCAAGAAAGTATTCTAAGACCTTAAAAATGCCTTTACTAAAGTACCTGTCCTAGCTTACTTTATACTAGGACGATAACTCTACCTTAAAACTAACTCCTTAGACCACGTTAACGCAGGCGTCTTCTCCTAAATAGGTGATAATGGTCTCCTTTACCTAGTTATATTCTACTTATCTAAGCTTATACTATAAGAGTATAACTATAAAATCTATAATAAAGAACTCCTTATAATTATATAAGCATTTAAAGAATTCTAACTAGAACTCTCCTTAGTAGAGCCCAACTAGCTAACTAAAGTCCTTATGGACTATCGCAACCTTAAGTACTTTATAACCACAAAGTAGCTAAACTAATATTAAGCATATTAGAATAAGTTCCTCTCTAGTTTTAACTTTAAAATTGTATATAGACTAGGAGTATAAGGTACTAAACCTAATAGCCTAATACACCGCTCGCAAGACCTTCCTTAGTCTAAAAATAACCCCTATAATTAGTTCCAACAATAGACGATCCTAAAAGTATAAAATTTGGCCCTAGGCATACTACCTATAATAAAGCTAACTATACCCTAGCTTCATACTATAGAACTAGAGTTACCTCCTAAAATTAATAAGCTTATTATTATAGTATATAACGCCTCTATCAACCCATTACTATATTAACTTATTGCCGTAAAGACCGTCAGCGCCTGTACGCTACCTACTAACCTTTAAAGCTTAGGCTAGATTAATATAGCAGCCTTAGAAGTAAAAGAGAACAGGCTCTATTATAGAGGCCGCCTATTTATCCCTAACTTAGAAAATCTATAATAGTAACTAATCTAAATGGCCTATAACCTCCGATTAAGCGGCCACTTAGGTAAAGAAGGAACCTACAAGCTTTTTAGCCAATACTACTTCTGGCCAAAAATAATAGACTTAGTTAAACGCTTTATAGGCGCCTATTATAGTTATAAGCGCGCTAAGGCCTTTAATATAAAGTACTAAGGACTACTGCACCCTTTACTAGTACCTATATAACGATAGGCAGATATCGCCATAGATTTCGTTGTTAACCTACTACCCTATAAACGATACGGCCGTACCTATAAAAACATCCTTATAATAATATGCCGACTTATAAAAGAGCGCTACTACGTCCTAACTAAAGGCGTAGCCATTAGCGACGTTACTAACGCCTTTCTTTATAAAGTTTACTAACTACATAGGTTACCTAACTTAATTACGTCTGACTAAGGCATATAATTTAACTCTAATATATGGAGACAAATCTGCTAACGCCTTAGTATCTCCGTTAAGATATCTATATCCTTCTACTATAAAACTACTAGGCAACTGGAAAACGCTAATACCAATATAAAAGCATACCTACGACAGGTAGTCGCCTATAGTTAAGATGACTAGGTAGATTACCTCCCACTAGGTAAATTCGTAGCGAATAACTACGTCTTAACCACTATAGGACTTACCCCGTTCTTCGCGAATAAGGGTTATTACCCCTAATCCAGCATAGAGCTACTAGAACCTATTAATAAGAAACTGCTATATAGAAAACGCCTTAAGATATTACTTACTAACTAGTATATAGACCGCATAAAAAATCTACTTAACTACTGTAAAGGAGAAATGGCCTAGGCTTAAGCAAAGTAGGCCTACTTTACTAACCGTTATAAAACGCCACCACTAGAGATGCGTGTTAGTGACTAGGTATAGCTAAATACACGCAATATCTCTATATAGAGGCCTATAAAGTTACTCGATTATAAGAACCTTAGCCCCTATTTAATTAAACAAGTTATTAATAGGGGAGCCGCATATAAGCTAAAACTCCCACCTACTTTAGCTACCTACGAGATATAGCCTATATTTTATCTATAGCTACTATACCTCTATTAGCCTAACCCCTTACTAGGGCAGATATAGTCTAAACCCCTACTAGTACTAATCTAAGATAAGAATAAAGACAAGAACTATAAGGAGTAGACCGTTAAATAAATTATTAACTCTAAATACTTTAGTAAAGGCAGAGGATAATAGCTCTACTATAGAGCTATATATATAGGATTTAATATAGATTAGCTAAAATGGCAACTATAGGAAGACTTTAAAAATGTAAAGGATCTAATTAGCGACTTTTACTACGCGAACCTATAGAAACCGGGCTTAAGTAGAGACTTTATACCTAATCCTCTATAGGAGCCCTTATAGAGTTAAACCGTTATATATTACTACGTAAGGGCAAATTGCCGTTAGATTGCCGTTAGGTTATAGTAAAGTACGATTATATAACCGGAATATTGTTAAAATGTCTAGGAACTTTAACAAGTAGTTAAAGTTATCTAATTAGTTGGATTCTTAGATGCCAAGCCCTATTACATAACGTTATTTTAAGCCTTTAGCAATACCCCCCTTTTCTTCTTTTCTATACCTTAAGTGTCTCTTCTATATATATATAGTAACNANAGCGTNNCCGGAGCTCCGCCTNTATAANAGGGGGGGTAGTNTTACNNAACCCCACNNCAGGGGCCTCTATAGGAGAGCCCCGTGCTCTCGCGTACACCTCGCGTACAGCTTATGTCAGCTACGCGTAGGTATACAGTGATGTGCACGACCAGCTTCACCCCCCCCGTTTAGCGAGTTGCAGATTCGGTTCGGGTATCCAATTTCGCCTGATTGCCGTATGCTTGGCTACAAGAACTTTACTTCTGGCGGACTTGCGACTGGCCTTCCTCCGCAGTGTCATGATCTTTGTCAAATATCGTAAGGTTTCCACCCATACGGTATTGCCAAATTTCATCGGCAATTGAAGAGACAGCGTTGTATTCGCGTTTTGGCGGCCATAACGGAGGTGTAGTTAAGGGGGAGAAGAGGAAGCGTACGTCTTCAATTTGGTTCTCCTGGCCAACCGCGAATCTCCAGGTCAACCAAAGCGAATCTCCAGGGCAACCAAAAAGGTCCTTGCGCGTAGCCACAGCCGTTCGCTACAATTACTATGTACAGTTGGTGGCAATCAGGCGAAATTGGATACCCGTACCGAATCTGCAACTCGCTAAACGGGGGGGGGGTGAAGCTGGTCGTGCACATCACTGTACAGCTACAAGCGTGACCAGCTTCCACCCCCCCCTAAAAAAAAAGTATATTTCGCTTCGGTACGCAGGCTCGCTAAATCGCCACTAACTGTATAAAGTAATTGTAACGAACGCATGTGTCCGCACGCAAGGACCTTTTTGGTTGCCCTGGAGAATCGCCTTGGTTGGCCAGGGGAATCAAATTGGAGACGTACGCTTCCTCTTCTCCCCTTTCTACCTACGACTCCATTGTAGCCGCCAAAACGCGAATACAACGCTGTCTCTGCAATTATTGATGAAATTTGGCAATACCGTACGGGCGGAAACCTCACGATATTTGACAAAGATCGCGATACTGCGGAGGAAGGCCGATCGCAAGTCCGCTGAAAGCAAAGTTCTTATAGCCAAGCATACGGCTTCGCTACAATTACTATGTACAGTTGGTGGCGATTTGGCGAGCCTGCGTACCAAAGCGAAATATACTTTTTTTTTAGGGGGGGTGGAAGCTGGTCACGCTTGTAGCTGTATCACCTCCTTACGCCCTCGACCCTTACGATCGATCGCGTAACGTCTTGTAGACTCCTCGAATACATACGCTTTGTAGCCACTGCCCCCGTCCTATGATATAAAAAGAGGCACAAGCGAACCAAATTAAAGTTATTACTAAAATATTTATAGAGTAGATTAATATACTTAAAGTAGAGGTTATAAAGAAGATGGAGGTAATTTAGACCTAATTATTAAATATTTAAGCACTATTAAGCGCGGCTCTGTTATATGCGGATATTACTTATACGCCGCTAAGTAGTTAACTAAGCAACTTAACATCCTTCCCTTTAAGGAATACTATGCCATTAACTATTACTAACACGCTATACTATATAGTTAATATATTTAGAGTTAAAGAGGAAAATAAGAATAAAGTATAACTGGGGGTAATTAGGTAAGTAATTAAAAATAGTATATATATAACGGAAGGCCACAAGAGCTAGCGCTATATAGTAGTAATTTAAGACCCTAGAAACCCTATACGTATTAAAATAACTTATAGAAATAAAGCTAAGCTCTAATATAAAAAAAAAGCGGCCTAAAAGACCTTAGTACTTAGTATTTAGGTGCTATAAGACTAGCTCTACCTAGTAAAAATTAATAACGCTAATTAAATAGCAGTTCTTAACTAGGAAGGAAAGATTTAAGATAAAGTAGTAGAGGTACTAGGAAAAGAGAATAATATATATATAGCCTAGATAGGGTGGCTTAGTAAAAAAGATATAAAAAAGGTATATAGATTAATAGTAGTATACATTACTAAAAGTAGTAAGGCAGCACGGTTGCTATAGGACTAATACTTTTATATTATAGGGGAATTAGCCTATATTAGAACCTATAAACCTAAAAGCGGCCCAATATAATGCTACTAGTATTAGATACTAGGATATAAAGTATTTATATATACAAAACCGTAAGTATATACTAGATGCGCTTAAAAAGGATATTATTATAATAACTGCTAAGGATAGATCCTAAAATATATACTATGCGGAGGACTATATAAATTGTTTAGTAAAAACTATTAAGTGCTTTATCCTACCCGCTATATATAAGATACTTTAGGTACTTTAACTAAATATTTAAAAATAGAGTATAGTATAGCAGAGCCTAATAAACAATAAATAACTAAAAGACTTTAGTGTTACGGACATTATATCGGCAGTAGTGCGACTATTAAGAACAGATATAAATAGGTTAGTTAAGATAGTATAGGAGGCGCTGGAACCGATAAAGCTATAGAATAAGGGGTAGCTAAGTTACGTGGCTAGTTACGTTATAAGTTTAAAACGTAGGAACGTAGGAACGTAGAAATGTAATATATTAACATATTAACGTACTAACGTACTAAACCCTTTACTATAGGGAGGAGTTATATATTTAAGAACGTACGGTCTTTATAGATAGTTTCTCTTCTTTATAGTAAATCTTAGAATATAATTAGAGTTAATTTATTAGATACCTACTCTACTAATTATTATTACGTTATTAACTTCTTATTTACCTATATACCTAGCCTATTAATAAGTTTACCGTAGTTCTTACTACAAGGCTTCGTTACACATTTATTACTAAGGTTATAGTATTAATAAAGTCAAATAATATACCACTAAAAGTAGTAGCTATAACGCCGTTAACGGCAGCAACTACCTTAGGATTAGGTAACGATACTAGTATAGTAGATACTAACTCTTAGCTAGTTACCGTTAGATAGCTATAGGAAATGGTTAATTAATTAATAGATAATAATAGAATACTTAAAGAAAGAATTAATGAAATTAGAGCAGCTAAGGTTAAGTTACCCTTAATTAAGCGATTCTTAGGGGAGAAGTTAAAACTTAAAGGATTCCTTACGTAAATGAACTTTAAGGTTATATAAGAAGGAGTTAAACTAGGAATGCCTATAGATTAAGTTACTTACGCAGGATTGTTCTTAACAGGAAGAGTACTTAAGTAGTTTAAATCTTACCTTACGGAGGTATAGGAGCATAGCATAATAACCACTAACTAGAAGGTATAGTATATATTTTAAAGCTAGAACGGGTTTACAGAATACTTAATGTAAATATTTAAAGACCTAAAGGTAATTACTATAGTAAAACAAAAGCTTTAAAACCTAGTATAATAAACTTTAGTAATTAAGTATATAACGTAGTTTTAAATATTAGTAATATAAGTTAAATAGAATAATAAGGCGCTTATAGCACAGTATAAGTAAGGACTTAAGGTAAAAGTCTAGGATATAATTATCCTAATAGAAAATGCGGATACTCTTAAGGAGTTAATTAATTAAGCAATTAAGATTAATAATAGGATCTACTAAAGAGAATAAACTAAGAAGGGTTAGGATAGAGTTCTATAGTTATATAAGGCGCAGGGCGCGTAATAATAAAGTTAAAACTAAAGATTATAGTATAGCATAGAGCTAATAGACCTAAGTAGTACTAAAAAAAAGAAATAAAATAAACGACTATAGAAACTTAAAGGTTAAGGATTAAGTAATTACAGGACTAAAGAGCAGAGGCTAAACTAGGGATCTTAATAGTAAAAGACGTTTAGGTAGACTCTATAGTAAGAAAAATAGTTTAAAAAAGGAGCTTATATAAATTATAGAAAATAAGGTTATTTTATTAGAGACTATAAGAGTAGTTAGGGCTACTATATAGTAAAAGAAATAAGACTAGTAGATAATATATATATATAGAGGGATAATAATATACTATAAGGAACAAAAGAGTATTTAATTAAAAATTTCCCGTTTTATTACAATAATGTATAACAAATTTATAAGAACGCTAAGTATAGTATAAGCTACTAGCCATAAGAGCTAAAAATATTAAAGTTTAGAGGAATTAATAAACCATCTTATAGATTGGATATTAAGGACGATAAATTTAATATAGGCGAAATATTTAGTAATAATAAGGTAATAAAAGTAGCTTACTAGGAGTATATAAACCTTAAAGATATTATAAAAGAGGTAGAGGATAATTCTACTATAGAATAGGAAATATTAGTAGGGATTAAGACCCTACTAGATATAATATCTATTGCTTTGCAAGACGTAAGAGAAGTAGGATAATAAACCACTTTGGCACTTAATAAAGGTAAAAGGCCATAGGCTTAAGATTTTTAAGACGAGATAAGAGATGATTAAGATTCCCAAGATAGGATAAGATAAGCTTAAGGACCTATAATAGATAATAACCAATAGAGTAGAGTAATGGCTTAGTTTAGTAATATATAAATAAGCTTAGGACGAAGTTTTCTAAAGGTATAAAATTCTTAAAGCGAGATAAGTAAGATTTAAGACTTTTAAGATAAGATAAAAATACTATAAAAGCCTAGTTAGACTAAGGCTGGAGCTAAGCTTAAGAAAGAAGTAAGCTTAGGATTAAGAATCCTATAGAACTAAGATTTCTAGACATGAATAAGGACTATTAAATAAACTAAGATTAAGAAGTAAGAAGACTTTAAGGATCTACTTATAAGGCGAAAGTTAAAAGAAACTATAGAAGAATTTAGGTAAAGAATTATTGTATAGTAAGAATAGAAACTAGATAAGAAATCTAGTATACTAAGTTATATAAGAGATAGAGTACCTATATAAAGAATTACTAATAGGACTAGGGTAGGCACGCTAAGAGCTAAATGGCTTACTAAATTAGAACAAGAAGAGGATCTAGGAATCCTAACTAGGTTTAAAAAACGGTATATAAAGGGCTGTTATAATATAGTAATAAGAAAATACTTCCTTACGGACAAGCCGTATATACTCTAACAGCTGTACTAAAAGTAGTATAGATAACAACATAATAATAAGTAAGAAGATTTCTATATATAGTTAGACGAATAAGTTATTTAGGACTACCCTATTACAGAAAAAGCTATACGTTATATTAAGGGAGCCTTAATTATAACGTTAAGGGATCTAAAGGAATAATTAAAGGACTAGAAAAGCAAAAGGCAAATCTTAGTACCTATAAATAAAGTTATAACGTTTAGATTAATATAATAAAGGTTTAAACTTAAAGATAAAGATAAGTTAAAAGTTAACCTAAAGCACCTAGCATACTATACGCTATTATAGATTGTATATATAGACGATATATACAAAATATATAAAAATCTAAAAAAAAAAGAATCGGAAATACCCTATAAGGATATATTAGGCGCTAGATAAGCAATAGTATAAGCTTTTATAGTGTGTGGGAATTAAATAAGCAACTTAATTGTAAATATAGCTCTAAAGTATCTATATATACACGAATAAAGGTAGGTCACTAGTACCCCTTAATCTTATCCTCAATATAGCCGTAATTGACATTTTAGGCTAATTAAAGCCGGCTGTAACTATTGCGGTCCACAGTACATAATACAGCAGTATTTATAACGTAGTACTAATAGTCAGTTACACCCCCCCCTAGATTTAACGGTGTAGTTAAAGCTGTAGAAAATAAAAATAAATATAGAGATTATACCAAAATAGGAAATTTAGATACAATTTGGGAGCAGTAAAAGGATGGGGTGACTGTGACGGATATTGCGAATATCGCAGATATTGCGGATATTGCGAATAGAATTAATTGATCTGATGTTGAATATCTACTAAATTCAATTGCTTTATCTAAGCCTTATGCTTTTAACGGGGTAGGACCTTAGTAAGGCCGTTGGTAGGTATCTTATCTATTAGGACCTATTAGACGTCGATCTTTTTATCTTAGACTTCCTGTCTAAGCCAGTGCTAATGCACGTCGATATGTCGAAGCTTAGTGTCCAGTTTTGGTGTATCCTGTCTTAGCAGGCGGATAGTCTGTATATTATCACATAGCAGGGTAAAATCGGGCTCTATATTGAAGCCGATTGCCTTAAAGAATTATTGCCACTAGATAATCTCAACAGCAGCAGTAGACAGGGAGAGAAGCTCCGCTTTGGTAGTTAAGCGAGTCACTAATTATTATAGAGTCGCTTTCTAATCAATTAGTCCTCCGAATAGGATAAAGAGGTATCCTTAAGAGCTCCGTCTAGTCTCCTTATAGTCTATAAATGCTGTATTAGATGCTCCGTAAAAGGTGACATCTTCTTCTTTAGGGTTTCTAAAGTAGATATAGGCTTTAAATACTTCGCCAGAGTATTTAATAGCTGTAGATTTTGTTCTAAGATAGTAGGCAATAGCTTGGTTTACCGCATTAAGGTATCTTTAATTTGGATTAGTAAGAAATTCGGCTAGCTTAGAATGCGTCTTAGTAATATTAGGTCTTCTAAATACGGCGAGGTGTGTAAGAGACCCTACTCGTTACTAGTAGGCTAGAGTTCTTTAAGGGTTCGTCTACTGGTTGGACGGAATTAGTTCTTCAGTAGGAAGTAATTACTTAGGAAATCTACCTAGTTAAATATTGAATTAATTGGCTATCTTTTTAATATAGGAATCTTGGCAAAGCCAGAGCTTTTAATTTAGTTGATTTTATTCAATTTAAATTCTTAGGAACTACTATAGGTCTCCTAGTGCACGGATCTCGTATTAGTGTAGTAGTTTAGCTTTAAATTCTTCTAGTCTTTAGAGGTCCTTTTTGGCAAATAAAACGGCGATATTGTCTATATAGAAGAAGATAATAAGTCGTCTATCGGTAAATAGGCAGTTAGTACCTAGGATAGGCTTTAATCCAAATTCAGCTAGGGTATTAGTGAGTTCTTTATACTAAAGTAGTGGTAAGATTTTTAATCCGTATAGCGCCATAAGTAGCTCTAAGATATGTCCGTTTTAATTAAAACCTTCTAGGCAGTAGTAGTATACTAGTTTACTAAGCTTAGCATTTATAAATGCGTTTACAGCGTTATACTGTCAAATTTCCAAATTAAATGCGGCTGCTATAGCTATAAGAGTACAGAATATTCGAGCAGTTAGAGTTGCTATATAGGTTTCTTCTTTAGTAATTTATAAGTCTCCATAGACATATAGTCGAGCTTTTAGCTTTTAAAGATAACCGTCGCTGTCAAGCTTATATTTAAAGACCCATTTTAGTAAAAGAATCTGCTTATTGCTTGCTTCCTCTTTTAGTACAGTCTTAAATGTCCCTCGGCGTTTTAGGTCATTATATTCTTTTTTATAGCTTTTTAGAAGCTAGCAGTTAATAGATACTTTCTTAGATCTTTAAGATTCTTTAGTTTAGGAGGAAGGTTGTCCTAATGTAGAGATAAGGATCTAGTTTGGTTAATATCCTTTACTAGTCCTATAGCAAAACTAGTATAGTAATTAAATAGGGTAGGTAGATTGGCTAGTACTATTATATACGCTTAACGTTAAATTCTTTTTAATTCTTCTAGTAGGATAAGGTCGGCAAAAGGTTTAGCTAAGACTTTATTAGCTTATAGAGCTGTATTTAATGGTTCTAATAAACTGCTTAGCTAGGTAGGACTTACTTTAATTATATCTAGGATGTTATCTTAAAGTCCTTATAGTAAGGTATTCGATTCTAGCAGATCTAGAGATACCGTCCTACTTAGTATTAGTAACTGCTTAGTATCCTTTATAGGAGGCTCTGCCGAATCGTTTGATTTAGGTATAATTATTTAATCTATATTTAAGGTAGGTGTTACGAACGCTTTAAGTACGATGTTACGACTACTTGGAGAGGAGTCGGAAGAAGCTAGTTGGTTAATAAGAGCACGGTCTAGGATGGATCCGGTAGAGTTATGTGACGAGGAATAGTAACTAAGGTCACATGATGTGATCTATATAATCTGTAGGATCTATATAATCCGTGATAGAGTAGATAAAGCGCACGTACATTACGTACAAGAAGGATTTCATAGGAGTATGGTTGCGTATTTAAGGACCCTTAGTCCCTACCTAGATAGTTTCTTCCTTATAGTAATTCTTAGAATATAATTAGAGTTAATCTATTAGGCAACTACTCCACTAGTTATTATTACTTGTCGACTATTATTATTTGCATTTCCTACACACCTAGCCTATTAACGAGCCCATTGTAGTTCTTGCTATAAGGTTCCGTTATATAATCACTACCTAGTTATAGTATTAAATATAGAAGTNNNATAACATGCTACTAAAAGCAGCCACTATAACGCCATTAACGGCGGCAACTACGTTAAGGTTAGGGGGTAACACCAGTATAGCGGACACTAACTCGTAACAACCTATAACGGTAGGACAATTATAAGAAATAGTTAACTAGTTAATAGAGAACAATATAGCACTTAAATAAAGGATTAATGGAATAGGCGTAGCAAAGGTTAAGTTACCATTAATTAAAAGATTCTTAGGAGAGAGATTAAAGCTTAAAGGATTTCTTATGTAAATACACTTTAAGGTTGTGTAAGAGGGAGTAAAGCTGGTAATACCTATGGATCAAATAGCGTATGCAGGATTATTCTTAATAGGAAGAGTACTTAAATGGTTTAAGCCTTACCTTATAGAGATATAAGTAAATAGAATAATAACTACGAACTAAGAGGTACGGTTTATGTTTTTAAGCTAGAATAGATTTATGGAGCGACTTATATAAATATTCAGAGACCCAGAGGCAGTGACTACGGCGGAAAGAAAACTCTAAGATATTACGTAGCGAACCTTAGTAATTAAGTATATAACGCAGTTTTAAATATTGGCAATATAAGTTAAGTGGAATAATAGGGCGCTTATGGCATAGTATAAATAGGGACTTAAGGCTAAAGTTTAGGATATAATTATTCTAATAGAAGATGCGGACACCCTAAGGGAACTAATAGATTAAGTAATAAAGATCAATAATAGGATTTACTAAAGGGAATAGACTAAGAGAGGTTAGGATAGAGTTCAATAGTTATATAAGACGTAGAGTACGCAACGACTAAAGCTAAGTTAAAAACTATAGTATGGCGTAGAGCTAATGGACCTAAGCGGTACTAAAGAAGCCTATAAGAGATGGAGTAAGAAGCTATAGAAACCTAGAGGTTAAGGATCTAGTGATTATAGGACTAAGGAGTATAGGCTAAACCAAGGATCTTAGTAGTAGAAGACGTTTAGGCGGACTCTATAGTAAAATTAATAGTTTAGAGACGAAGCTTATATAAATTGCGGAAAATAGGGTTACTTTATAAGGGATTATAAAGATAGTTAGAGTTACTATATAATAAAGGGAACTAGACTAATAGTAGAAGACACATATATATAGAGGGATAATAGTGTACTACAAGGAACAAAAGAGTGTTTAATTAGAAGTTTTGCGTTCTGTTACAACAACGCATGCTAAATTTATAAAGACGCTAAGTACGGCGCAAGCTATTAGCCATAAGAGCTAGAGTTAAGAGGACTTAAAGGAATTATAGAGTTAGATAAAGAATAGGATTAACTCTATAAGCTGGATTAGGATATTACAGCAACGTATAGATAACAATTAGTAATAATAATAATAGAGTTGGAGTACTTATTAATTAATAGCGACAAGGACGGTAAAGGAACTAACTAGGGGTATCTAAACCTTAATAACGTAATAGAAGTAGAGACTAAGACTGCTATAGAGCAAGGTTTAGTAACGGGTATTATAACACCGTTAGATACGGCATCTATCGCTTCGCAAGACGGAAGAAGTAATATTTAGAGACGATTAAGCAAGCAGACAACTGCTAGTGCTAGCTTACTACTTAATAAAGGCAAAAGGCCAAAGGCTTAAGATTCTTAAAAGGAGATAAGAGAGATCTAAGATTCCAAAGATAGGATAAGGACAGCTTAAGGACCTATAATGGACGAAAACCGATAAAGTAGAGCAGTAGCTCAGTTTAAAGACATACAAATGAGCTTAGGATAAGAGTTCCTAACGGTATAAGATTCTTAAGATAAGATAAGTGAGATTTAAGACTCTTAAGACGAGATGAGAACACTACGGACGCCTAGTTGGACTAAGGCGGGAGCTAAGCTTAAGTTAGAAGCAAGCTTAGGATTAAAGAATCTAAGGGACTAAGAATTTAGAGTGCGAATTAGAACACCTATAAGTAAGAGGTAAGGAGCTTCTTTATAGATTAGAGAATCTATAATACAAACAGTAGTTAGACTGGGAGATAAATATATAGACCTAGAAGACCTACCAGGGGAATATAGTATTTGGCCTAAAGATTAAAAGCTTAATACCAAGATTAAGAAGTAAGAAGACTTTAAGGATCTACTTATAAGACGTGAAAAAAAGGAAACTATAGAGGAATTTAGAGCAAGAATTACCTCATAGCAAGAATAGAAACTAGATAAGAGATTTAGCATATTGGGACGTATAAGGGATAGAGCGCTAGTGTAAAGGATTACTAATAGACCTAGAACAGGCACACTAAGAGCTAAGTAGCTTACTAAACTAGAATAAGAAGAGGATCTAGGGATTCCTACTAGGTTCGAGGAACGATATACTAAAGGCTGTCACGACATAGTAATGAAGAGATATTTCCTTACGGACGAGCCGTATATACTTAAGCAGCTATACTAAAAATGGTATAGGCAACAACACAATAATAAGTGGGAAGATTTTTATATATGGTTGGATAAAAAAGTTGTCTAAAACCACCCGATTATAGAGAAGGCTATAACTTATATTAAGGGGGCTTTAATTATAACATTAAAGGATCTAAAGGAGCAATTAGAGGACTAGAGAAGTAAAAGGCGAATCTTAGTACCCGTAAATAAAGTTATAACGCTTAGACTAATACAAGAAAGGTTTAAACTTAAGGATAAGGATAAGCCGAGAGTTAACCTAAGACATTAAGCGTATTATATACTATCGTGGATAGCATATATAAATAATGTATATAATATATATAGAGCACTAAAGGACAAAAATTGGAAGTATCTAATAAGGATATATTAGATAACGGACGAGGTAAAGTATTAAAACGCTAAGTATATGCATAGTTAGCACCTAGTAGAAGTTTAAAAACAAGGGGACTTAATACTTTAACCAGGAAGATTCCTTACGGAAGAATGCCTAGATAGACGATAATGGTGGGAATGTCCAGAAAATACCTATTTATAGTATATTAAAGACAAAAAGCGAACTAAGTATTGGCTAAAGAGTAAGCTAAGTGCGATAGGATTAAGCAGCTAATAGTTGGGAAAAGTAGAGGCCTATAGGACCAGAGGGAGCTAGTAGTAGAGCCTTAGACCCTTAAAGGAATTTAAGGACAACACCTAAATTTATAAGTTAAATGGCAAGATTAATAGTTTAAGGTATTAATAGATAGTGGAGTAATAAGGAACTATATCTTGCTAATAGCAGTTAAAAGAATAGGATTACTACACAGATAGAAGGAACATCCTTACCTATTAGTAATAATTTTAGGAGATCCGATAGCCTATAGAGGAGGTATTATTAATCTTAAAATAGGACCTATTTAGCTAACTATTGAGGGAAGATAAATTGAGATGTCTTTTGATATATTACTATTAGGGAATGATAAGGCAGTATTAGGAATGCCTTAGTTATAGGAATATAATCCGAAGATTAATTGGATTATAGAATAGGTTAATATTAGGGATACTTAACGCCGTAAAATGCGATAATACGCTAAGTTAGTATGGTACTAAGCAGGAGCAACCTACGAAGAAATAAAAAAAGGGCTAAGCTATATACTAAAGAGATACTATAAGTATGGTAAGAAATTATGGTTACCTAAGAGTGAAAAGCTGTTAGAGTATATAGTATAGGACTATGAAATAGAATTAGAACTAGGAATAAGTCTAAGGTTCTTTCCAATCTATAAGCTTACCGAAGAAGAAGGTAGAGTATTAAAGGAGTTTGTCTAAGAAAACTTATAAAAGGGATATATTAGACTATCGTAGTTATTAGCGGGTTATCCAGTACTGTTCGTACTAAAAAAAAATAGCAAACTAAGGCTGTGTATTAACTATAGATAGTTAAACAGCATTATAAGAAAGGATAGGTATCCTTTACCCTTAATTAGCGAAATCTAAGATAGGATAGGTAATGCGCAAATCTTTACGAAGATAGATCTAAGATAGGCGTACTATTAGATTAGAATTAAGGAAGGCAATAAATGGAAGGCAGCCTTTAGGTTAAAGGAAGGACTATATAAACTATTAGTTATATAATTTAGGCTTATAAATGTATTAGCAACGTTTTAGAAGCGTATTAATAATGTATTAGGAGAATACTTGGATGAATTTGTTATGGTATATCTTAATGATATTATTATCTACTTAATAACTAAGGAAGAATATAGAGAATACGTTAAATGGGTCTTAAAGAGACTATAGGAAGAATAGATGCTAGTAGTAATTAAAAAATGCGAGTTCTTTACTAGGAAGACCGATTTTATTGGATTTATTATTAAACTAGGCCAACTCAGTATAGATCTAAAGAAGATTGAGGCTATAGTAAATTGGTAGGAACTAGAGAACGTTACGCAATTAAGATTATTCTTAGGGTTTTGTAATTACTATAGAAGGTTTATAGCGTAGTGGTTAAAAGATATTAAACCATTTACGCGATTAACAAAGAAAGAAGAACTATAGGTATAGGGAGAGGAATAGTAAGAACTCTTTAGGAAAGTTAAAGAGTTATTTACCTAGGAGCCAGTTCTTAAGATCTATTAACTAGGACTAGAGACGGTTGTAGAAATAGATATATTAGACTTTATACTAGGAGTATATTTTATATAAAGGTATCTAAATAGATGGCATTTAGTGGCATATTATAGTTGGAAGATAATACTACTAGAGTTAAACTATGACATTTATAATAAGGAGTTATTAGGTATAATTATAGTATTAAGGGAATAGAGAGTATTCTTATAAGGTATAAAGAAACTATTTATAGTTAAGACGGATTATAAGAACCTAATAGGATTTCTAATAATAAAGGAACTTAACTAAAGATAGGTTAGATGGGCAGAGATGCTTGCAGAATACTATTTTAAGATTTAGTATACTAAGGGTATAGATAACACACGAGTAGATACGTTAAGTTAAAAAGCTGAACTATAAAACAATAAGAAGCCATTAGGGGCTTTACTATAAAAAGACATAGACGGATTAATTAGATATAATTACCTAAAAATTATAGTAACTTAGGAAGATAAACTAAAGGGAGTTTATAAGTTACTAGAAAGCTTTTAGGTATAAAGAATTCTAGAAGTATAGCTAGAAGATCTATAGTTGGATATATACGAAAACCGAGAAGTAAAGTATATCCTAAGAAGTATAGTAGAGTAGTTTATAGAGGACTTCTATAAGGGACTAACTTAAGGATATAATGGAGCTATGGGCTTAGTGTTAAGACTCTAGGAGGAGTATATTATTAATAAAATCTAAAGGATAGCTAGAAGGGTTACTAAAGAGTATTTAGATTGTTAAAGGAATAAACTAATAAGGTATAAGCCGTATAGAGGGCTATAACCTGTTAAAATACTAGAGAGATTATGGGAGGTTATATTATAGGACTTTATTATTAAGTTATTAAAGTTAAGAGATCCTATTACCGGATAAGATTATAACGCGATCTTAGTAATAGTAGATAAGCTTATAAAGTAGGGATACTTTATAGCATATACGGAAGAAATCTTAGCGGAAGATATCGCTAGAATCTATATTAAAGAAGTATTTATAAGACATAGAGTATTAGGTAAAATTATATTAGATAGAGATCTAAGATTTATAGCAGCATTTTAGGAGGTATTTTTGGCGGAATAAGGAGTTTAAGTAGCAACTTCCACTGTATATTATCTGCAGATAGATAGTTAAACGGAAAGGTTAAATTAGACACTGGAGCAGTATTTAAGATATTACGTTAATCACGCACAGAATAATTAGGTATTGCTATTACTAGTTATATAGTTTGCATACAATGCAACACTATAAGAAGGAATGGGTATGTTACTATTTAAGGCGAATTACGGATATAAGCTAAGAATATTATTATCGCTATATTAAGTAAAGAAAATGAGTAGTAGAGCTAAGTAAAGGATAAAGACTTTAATAAATCTTTATGTAAACCTTATAGAATTAGTAAAGAAAGTATAAAAGAGAATAAAAAGGTACTATAATGCTAAGAGATCTAAGGGACCAGATCTTAAGGAGGGAGATAAAGTATAGCTACTATATAAAAATTTTAAGAGTCGACGACCAAGTAAGAAGTTGGACTATGTTAGACTAGGACCTTTTGAAATTAAGTAGAGAATTTTACTGGTTATGTTTAAGTTAAACCTACTAGCTAAAATAAAGATCTACCCTATATAGTATATCGTGATGCTAGAGCTAGTATATAGGAATGTTAAGCTACTGGTTTATAAAGTAGACACGTATAGAGGTTAGGAGGAAGACAAATAGTAAGTTTTAAAGATCGTTAGTTATAAGGACGTTGATGATAAAACATAGTATAAGGTTAAGTAGATAGGCTATACTAAGACTACCTGGGAGCTACTAGAGAATTTAAAGAACGCTATAGGAAAGGTATAGGAGTATTAGAAGAAAATAGGTTAGGCAATATTAATAAGGAAGAATTGCTAAAAAACGAGTTACCTAAGGGGGACCTAAGAAGAGCGACTGCCGAACTACTTGGAGTTGTTCCCTTTATAGGAAGAGAGTTAGTTCTCTTATTACCAAGTTCCTAAAGACCTTATTCCATAAGTTTCCACTCCTTAGAACGGACCTTTTTATGTACTTTCTTAAGACGAATTAACCGAGCGGACGCAGCAAGACGAGACTTAAGGGCCCGTTATTGAGTATTGGCGGCCTCTTTCTTAGCGTCCTAGGAATAATAAAGTTTTACTAGTGTAACTAAGAGCTTATTATTAAGCTTTGTAGCAGCGGATTAAATATAAGACCCTATAATAAATTACTTAGGGAACTTAAAGACTATTAAGAGTTATAAGGTGTGTATATTTAGCGTTAAAAACAGAGCAAATATCGTAAGACGATTGAATATTTACTTTAGTGCACTCTAAATAAGAGGATGGTTGCCGAGATAAAGGACTTGCTAGCGCAATATAAACTAACCCCTCTTTTACATAACGAGAATAAGGAGATGGCATTATTTTACCTAGCGATAATATGGAGGTAACTGTACGCGCATAATAAAGGGTTAAAGAAGAAGAAATTACTTTAGGTATTATAAGTAACGATATTAACTAAATTAATTAGATAGATATTATACCTCTAGTAAACGACTTAGAGATGCTAGAAATCTTTAAGGACGAAGATGGAGAGGAGGGAGATGGTGTTACGGACGCTTTAAGTATAATGTTACGACTACTTAGAGAGGAGTTGGAAGAAGCTAGTTGGTTAATAAGAGTACGGTCTAGGATGGATCCGGTAGAGCTATATAATAAGGAATAGTAACCAAGGTTATATAATGTGATCTATATAATCTATAGGATCTGTATAATCCGTAATAGAGTAGATAGAGCGCACGTATATTATATATAAGAAGGATTTTATAGGAGTACGGTTGCGTATTTAAGGACCCTTAGTCCCTACCTAGATAGTTCCTTCCTTGTAGTAATTCTTAGAATATAATTAAAGTTAATCTGTTGGGCAACCACTCCACCAGTTATTATTACTTGTTGACTATTATTATTTGCATTTCCTATACACCTAGCCTATTAACGAGCCCATCGTAGTTCTTGCTATAAGGTTCCGTTATAGTAGGTCTATATAGAATAGATTTATCCTTAAACTTATCCTTATAGAGAGGTTCTAGTAGACTAATCGTCTATAGGGTATCCTCTAATGCTTCCCTTAGTAGGTAGTTAATATTTTAACCCTTAGGGTTATAAAACGAGGTCTTATTAAATATAATATCTCTAGTTTAAATAACTTTATAGAGACTTAGAATCCAGATTTAGTAGATATTAGTTAAATTATAGCTAACTAGGTGTCTAATTAACATATAAGGACCTAGCTTATCTCCCCTTTTAACTCTTTTGTCTAGTGTATAGGTCTTATAGCTATATACGTGCATATAGGTAAGTGATAGCGGCTTACCGTAGGCGATTTTATACGGAGTTTTCCATTTTAGTTACTTATTTGGGGTTTAATTAAGGGCGTATCTAGCAGTAAAAAACGCCTCTGGTCCT
This sequence comes from Cenococcum geophilum 1.58, assembly GCF_001692895.1. Lineage (NCBI taxonomy): Eukaryota > Fungi > Ascomycota > Dothideomycetes > Gloniales > Gloniaceae > Cenococcum > Cenococcum geophilum. The sequence continues at coordinate 3,475,422 of NW_027137559.1, read as the reverse complement.
AGAAACGGGGGTAAAAAAGCTTCTAGCTGTATAGCCCTAGACCGTTCTATAAGGGTTCGTCTAGATCGTTTAGCTTCGCTATTTTGTTCTTCTATATATAGGGCTCGGCATTTAAAAGTAATACCTTTATCTGCGCACTATGTCTATAGGGTGTCTCCTATCTGTCTAAAAGCTCGTTTATTATTACTCCAGAAGAAAACAACGTCTTAATAGAATTGTAATTTAATTAATCGATATATCTTACAAATGGTAGGTAGGATGGTAGCTTTATCCTTATTCTTAGCGGTAAATATAAAATTAAATTTAGAATATATACAATAGAAGTACATTATATATCTATTGCCGTTATACCCTAGTTCTCTACTGCAGTTTTCTTATCTTCTGCAAATTCGCTTGATAAGAGCCGCCCACATTACAATGCGCATCAAAAAATACACCCCCTATCGCCCCACTAAATATCGCTCTATATTTTATATATAGAGGCCTATTTTATAGCTCTATTCTAGGGCTATAAAATAAGCCCTTATTTATATAATTTAGGGTTGTTTTTGTGGAGTTATAGGGGGTGCTTATTGAGGAGTTATAGGGGGTGCTTATTGAGGAGGGTCGCAATCGCGCAGAGCCTCAATTCAAGTTTTATAGCTACCCCCTATAGCCCCATTAAATATAGCTCTATATTTTTTATATAGAGGCCTATTTTATAGCTTTATTCTAGGGCTATAAAACAAGCCCTTATTTATATAATTTAGAGCTATTTCAGTAGAGTTATAGGGGGTGCTTGTTTTGGGGGCAAGGTGGTTCCTAAATTAGTCAGCGCAGAGCCTCAATTAAGTTTTGCAGCTGTTGCAAAGCACCCCATATAATTCCACCAATATTAGTCCAATTTATATAAATAATGGCTTATTTTATAGCCCTAGAATAGGACTATAAAATAGGCCTCTATTTATAAAATATAGAGCTGTGTTAGTGGGGCTATAGGGGGTAGCCGTAAAACCTGAATTGAGGCTCTGCGCGATCGCGACCCTCCTCCATTCCTATCAATAAGCACCCCCTATAACTCCACAAAAACAACCCTAAATTATATAAATAAGGGCTTATTTTATAGCCCTAGAATAAAGCTATAAAATAGGCCTCTATATATAAAATATAGAGCTATATTTAATGGGGCGGTAGGGGGTGTATTTTTTGATGCGCATTTGTGATGTGGGCGGCTCTTATCAAGCGAATTTGCAGAAGATAAGAAAACTGCAGTAGGGTAATAATATTAAATGCTAGAGGGAACACCAAAATCGAGATCCGACCTATACGATCCTATAGGGGTTCCTTTCCACCTCATCTTGTCCACATAGTCAAGCTGAGAGTGAGGATCTCGTCTGTTACTGATGCAGCAGCGTTACGTTATGGCTAGAGGGGGCCTTTAAATACTCAACCCTCGACGCCGTCAGAACAGCAGAGTTTTCACAGGCCTTGGCGCCAAGACCAGTTAAAAAGACGACTCCATAAAAGCGACCTCTGCACCCCCATGCGGTGGAGCCCGGGAACCTAGCAGCTACTATTAATGTTCTATTTAGATTGTGTTAATAGACTACTAGAGCGAACGCAGAGACGTATATACGGCTGCGCAGCGCCTGCGCAGCAACGTGGTGGTGGTGTAAAGACTTTTCACTAAGGGGTAAGCCTCAGCAAAAGTTTGAACACTACTACTACGTCTTTAACGTATATATTTAGACATTAAATCGACAAGTATCATTCCTTTGGCGTACCCCCTCCTTCCTATAAATACTATATACACTATATAGCATCCATATATATACACACGCAATCCGCGCCCTAAGCGTAGCAGAGGCCCCCTATTTTAATATTATCCGGTAACCTAGGTATCTAGTTATAGGGATTAGGCCCCCTATTAAATACTAGAGTATCCTCCTATACCTAATATATGGGTATAAGGGCCTAGGTTTAGGCCCTAGGGCAAAAGCAATACTAAGTTATATACACCCTATTATAGAAACCCTTTAATAGAGGAATAGATAAGAGATCTTAGCATACAGGCCCAGGCGGAACGCAAGTGTTATTATTATTAGGAGATATTTATAGGAGACTTAGAAAAGGAGCTAGGGATAGGCATATAACCTAGATAAGCAACATACAGATATAGCAAAGATAGTTTAAATGGCAAATAGGGCAAGATAGGCATTTTAGACACTCCCGCATAAGGGGAGTCTCAAAGCAGTAACCTAATATTGTTTTTCTCCTCCCGTTAATGTAGTACGAATGCTATCTAGAAGTATTACCTCTTACGTCTCCCCTGGAGGTTTTTTGTACACTTAAAAATGGGGTTTTTCTCAGATAAAGAGGTTTTTCCCATAGGAATTAGTCTGTGTGGACCCATTAGGGGGACCAGGTCGGACGGTAAATTAAATCTTATATATATATATATATTAAATGCTAGCCGTTTAAATGGTTAAGTAGCTAGAAATTTATATTCTCGTCTTTAAGAGATCTGCTACGTATGCTTTGCTAATAAGTAAGCTTTACATTTAACTTTAAGCGGTACTTATTTGTCGATTAGCTCTTTAAGCTCTGCGCTATTAATGTACTTAGGAAGCTGCTTAATAGCGTTAGGTCCTATATAGCTAAGTATTTTATGCTATTTTATAGCTATAGCTCCGACTAGTTTATAGGCCATTCTGCTTAGTTAATATCTTCTTATTAAGAAGGTTAATTGAGTTATTAAATCTAGGGTAGGCTCTTTGTGTATTAGTGCCTAGTGGCCCCCTAGCCGTTTTATATAGCAGACTGTTTTGCTAGTTACTAGATAGTATAGCAAGTTTCGTTCTAAGTTGAAATAAATATTATTATTAGTGGCTCTTAAAAGCGCTGCGATATTTGTAAATATAGTAGGTACTAGCGCTATATGGGATAGCTTTATTTTTGAGTTCCTAGTAGGTGTATTAATAGTAATAGTTACTGTTCCGTAAGCTTGTATTTTCTTAAAATTTCCGCTAGCAATTAGGTAGTCGTCTTCTGCAGCTAGGTAGGAGAAGGTAAAGTCTTCTTAGTTGTTATAGACGTGGGTATCTGCACTAGGGTTAAGTATTTAGGTGTTCTGGAGTTTAAATGAAATTTAACTAGTATTAAATACGGCAGTATAGCTAGTTGGGGTTTTAGAAGGTAGGGTTTTAGAATTAAAATTAATTGTAGATTCTGTACTCTTTTAATTGTCCTTTTTTGCCCCTTGTTTTTTAATCTATTTGACAATGCGTTTAATCTAAGGTATAGATGAAATCTTTTTATCTACTTTCTTCTAGACGTCTGGGTTTAGTTTCTATTCTTAAGGGCGCTTATGCTTAGTAATATAGTAGCAGTCGCCGAATTAATGTATAAGGCCGCATACGCATTCCTTATGCTATTTCAAATTACTGTTAGAATTAGAATTGCCGTTAGAATTTAAATCTGCATTTAAGTTGCCTTACAGAGTTGCAAAGGCTAAGTTATTAGCAGTAGAGGTAGAGGATGCCTACTGCATGCGGTAGTGCTCCTTAAATTCTTTAATAAAATCAATAATAGATGGGGCGTCTTTATCCTTCCGTTTTTTCCTAATAAGGTCTACTTCTAGTGCTCCTGCGAAACTAGAAGAGATAGGTTTGATTACTTAAATAAAATTATAGTGTGGCCTAAATCCCTGTATATCCGGTAGCTCTAATTACTCCGTAAGCTTATAGACGTTCCACTAGCTGTTTAACTATTTATTAATGCTCTGCTTTTTATTGTAGGCTTTTAGAGCTGTGTATTAATTAAGGACGTCATGCTTTTAACCTAAGGAGGTAGGGGCTAGAGCTTTCTTAAGTGCTTATAGCCGTTCGTATACCGTATTAAGGCCGTTAATAAGTAGAAGGTAGGCTACCGATGTGGTGCGGACGATGTAGTTGCTAATATCATTTATAGCCTGTTTTTGCTTCTTATATACGCGTAAATCGTCCTTATATTTGGTATAGAGCTAGTTATAGGCAGTAAGCTTAATTTGGTCCAGTTGAGCTATTGATATAACATTAGGAAGTACGTCCGCTGGTATAGGTTAATGCGGTAGTTCTAGCTTTAGAAGCTCGTCTTTTGTAAATAGGTTAATGTACTGCCATACCTTATTAGTTATAGCTGTGTCTTGGATAATAAAGAACTACTATATCCAATTAGAAGGCTGGTTAAGGATGAGGTTAACTTTTAATTCGTTTATAGTTGTTATTTTTAGAATTTATAGGGTCAGGCAGGGTCCAATTGGTGGCTTAGCAAAAACCTTATTTTAACGTTTTAAACTTTTGATTTAATTTATCAGTTCGTTCGTTAGTTAGGTACGTACGGTTATTAACTAGGGTTAATCGTCCGCTTGTTTAATAGGTAAAGAAGCTTAAGACACCATAAAGGTAGTAAAAGTAGTGACTTCTTAAATATAGTAGTAGATTAATTGCTTAGCAGGTAGTGCGATCCGGGCTTATAACTGTAAGCTTTTGCAGTATATAGGAATTAAACAAGTAACTTAATTGTAAATGTAGCTCTAAAGTATCTATATATACACGAACAAAGGTAGGTTACTAGTACTCCTTAATCTTATCCTTAATATAGCCGTAATTGACATTTTAGGCTAATTAAAGCCAGCTGTAACCATTGCGGTCCACAGTACGTAATACAGCAGTATTTGTAACGTAGTACTAGTAGTTAGTTACAAATAGTATAGGAATGCTAAATATATATATAGATAGTATTTAACAGAAGTTTAGGAGTTAGAAGACTTAATACTTTAACTAGAAAGATTCTTTACAGAAGAATGCTTAGACGGATAATAGTAATAGAAGTACCTAAAGAATATATATTTATAGTATATTAAGGATAAAAAGAAAATTAGGCATTAGCTAAAAAATAAGCTAAGCGTAGCAGGATTAAACAGCTAATAGTTAGAAAAAGTAAAGGCCTATAAAACTAGAGGAAGCTAGTAGTAGAACCTTAGACCCTTAAAGAAAATTAAAAATAACACCTAAATTTATAAGTTAATTAGTAAGATTAGCAGTTTAAAGCACTAATAGATAGTAAAGTAATAGAAAACTATATCTTACTAGCAGTAGTTAAAAGAATAGGATTACCTTATAGGTAGAAGAAACAACCTTACTTATTAGTTACAATTTTAGAGGATCTAATAGCCTCTAAAGGAGGGATTATTAACCTTAAAACAGGACCTATTTAAATAACTATTAAAGAAAGATAAATTAAGATATCTTTTAATATCCTACTATTAGGACAGGATAAGGCAGTATTAGGTATACCTTAGTTACAGAAATATAATTTAAAGATTAATTAGATTACGGATTGGGTTAATATTAGAAATACTTAATACTATAAGATATAATAACAGACTAAGATAGTATAGTACTAAGTTAGAGCGATATATAAAGAGATTAAGCAAGGCTTAAGTTATATACTAAAGAAATACTATAAATATAGCAAGAAACTATAGAGCCTAGAAAGTAAAGAGCTAGTAAATTATATAGTATAGGACTGTAAAATAGAATTAGAACTAAGAATAAGTCTAAGGTTCTTTCTAACCTATAAGCTCACTTAAGAAGAGTTAAAAGCACTTAAGGAGTTTATTTAGGAAAACTTACGAAAGGGATATATTAGACTATTATAGTTATTAGCGGGATATCCAGTATTATTCGTACTAAAGAAGAACGGAAAACTTAGACTATGCATTAACTATAGATAGTTAAATAGTATTACTCAGAAGGATAGATATCCTTTACTCTTAATTAGCGAAATCTAAGATTGGATAGGCAATGTATAAATCTTTATAAAGATAGATCTAAGATAGGTATACTATTAGATTAAAATTAAGGAAGGCAATAAATAGAAGGCAGCCTTTAGATTAAAGGAAGGACTATATAAACTATTAGTAATATAGTTCGGATTAATAAATATACTAATAACATTTTAAAAACAAATTAATAGTGTATTAGGAGAATACCTTAATAAGTTTATTATAGCATACCTTAACAGTATTATTATCTACTTAATAACTAAGGAAAAACATAGAGAGTACGTTAAATAGATTTTAAGGAGACTATAAGAAGAACAGATGCTAGTAGCAATTAAGAAATATAAGTTCTTTATAAGGAAGACCGATTTTATTAAATTTATTATTAAACTAGGTTATATTAGTATAGACCCAAAGAAAATTAAAGCTATAGTAAGTTGGTAAGAACTAGAAAATGTAATATAGTTAAGGTTATTCCTAGGGTTTTACAACTACTATAAAAGGTTTATAGTATAGTAGTTAAAAAATATTAAACTATTTACTAGGCTTATAAAGAAAGAGGAACTATAGGTATAGGGAGATAAGTAGAGGAAGATATTTAAAGAACTTAAAGAGTTATTTACCTAGGAGCTAATCCTTAAAATTTATTAACTAGGACTAGACACGGTTATAGAAACGGATGTATTAGACTTTATACTAGGAGTATACTTATTATAGAAGTATAGGAATACATAGTACCTAGTGGCATACTATAGTTAGAAGATAATACTACTAAAGTTAAACTATAACATCTATAACAAGGAGTTATTAGGTATAGTTATAGCACTTAAAGAATAGAGAGTATTCTTATAAGGCGTAGAGAAACTATTTATAGTTAAGACGGATTATAAAAACTTAATATAGTTTCTAATAATAAAAGAACTTAATTATAGACAGGTTAAATAGGCAGAAATGCTTATAGAATACTATTTTAAGATTTAGTATACTAAGGGAACTAAAAATATAAAGGTAAATACGCTAAGCAGAAAAGCTAAACTATAGAATAATAAGAAATTATTAGGAGTAATACTACGTAAGGATAGGGATAGATTAATTAGGTATAATTACCCTAAGCTAGCAGCAACTTAAGAGAATAATAAACTAAAAAGAGTCTATAAGACACTAGAAAGCTTTTAGGTATAAAGAATTCTAAAAGCACAGCTAGAAGATTTATAGGTGGATATATATAAAAATTAAGAAGTAAAGTATATCCTAAAAAGCATAGCAGAACATTTTATAGAAGATTTCTATAAGGGAATAACTTAAGGATATAATAGAGTAATAGGTTTAGTGTTAAGACTTTAGGAAGAATATATTATTAACGGAATCTAGGGTATAGCTAGAAAAGTAATAAAAGAATATCTAGATTGCTAAAGGAATAAACTAATAAGGTATAAGCTATATAAAGGGCTATAACCTATTAAAATACTAATAAGACTATAGGAGGTCATATTATGGAACTTTATTATTAAGTTACTAAAGTTAAGAAATTCTATTACTAAATAGGAGCATAACGCGATCTTAGTAATAGTAGATAAGTTAACTAAATAGGGCTACTTTATAGTATATATAGAAGAAATCTTAGCAGAAGATATCGCTAGAATCTATACTAAGGAAGTGTTTATAAGATATAGAGCACTAAGTAAATTATATTAGATAGGGATTTAAGATTTATAGTAGTATTCTAAAAGGTATTCTTAGCGGAACAAGGAGTTAGAGTAATAACTTCTACCGTATATTATTTATAGACGGACGGATAAATAAAAAGATTAAATTAGATGCTAGAATAGTATCTAAGATATTATATTAATTACGTATAGAATAATTAGGTATTATTATTACTAGTTATATAGTTTATATAGTTTATATATAATATAATACCACAAAAAGGGATAAGTATATTACTATTTAAGGCAAATTACGGATATAAGCTAAGAACATTATTATTATTACGGTAAGTTAAGAAAACGAGTAGTATAACTAAAGAAAGGATAAAGATATTAATAAATCTTTATATAAACCTTATAGAATTAGTAAAAGGAGTATAAAAAAGAATAAAAAAGTACTATAACGCTAGGAGATCTAAGGGACTAGATCTTAAAGAGGGGGACAAAGTATAGCTACTATATAAAAATTTCAAGAGTTAACAACTAAGTAAAAAGTTAAACTATATTAGACTAGGACCTTTTAAAATTATATAAAGGATTTTACTAGTTACGTTTAAGTTAAACCTACTAGCTAAGATAAAAATCTACCCTATATAGTATATTATAATACTAGAGCTAGTATATGGGAGCGTTAAGCCACTAATTTATAAAGTAGATATATATAGAGAATAAAAGAAAGATAAGTGGTAAGTTTTAAAGATCGTTAGTTATAAGAATATTAATAATAAAATATAGTACGAGGTTAAGTGAATAGGCTATAATAAGACTACCTAAAAACTACTATAGAATTTAAAAAAATGCTATAGAAAAGGTATAAGAGTATTAGAAGAGAATAAGTTAGGTAATATTAAGAAGGAGTTAAAGATAAAGAGATTAGTTAAAGGTAATAGACGAGCTAGGTTATCTAAGGGATCTACTATTAGTATATAAGTTATTTCCGCCTCTTCTTAATTAGAATCCTTTTTGGCCTCCTTAGCCTTAAGCTTAGAGAAACCTTACTCTACTAAACGTAACTCTTTTAAGCACACCTTTTTATAAACCTTTACTAAATGGCTTAGGCGAGTATAAGTATCTAATTAAGCTTTTAGAGCCTAAGATGCCTTATTAAAATAACGCCAAACCTTAGCAAAGGCCTTAGCTAGCTTGCTCTCTAGTTTTTTAGCCGCTATTAATATATATAACCCTAGAGTAGATTAAATAAGGAACTAGACGGTTATAAAGAATAATAAAATACGTACACTTAGCGTTAAAGATAGATTAAATATTATAGGATAATTGTATATTCGCTCGCGTATACTTAATATAGAAAGAAGGTTAGTAACTAAATAGAGCTGTAATTATAATATATACTAACTTCTTCTCCGTATAATAAGAGTAGGATAGTATAACTTTACTAAGCAATAGAATAAATATTACTGGCTAGTTATGATGATTAGATATAAAAGATCTAATAGGAGGCATTAAAAATAATAAAGGTTATTAAATTAAAAACGGGAATGCTATACCTTTAATAGACAACTTAGAGATAAGAGATATCTTTAAGGACGAAGATAAAGAGGAGGGGGGTAGTGTTATAGACCTTATATTGGTAGTAGTATAACTACTAAGAACAGATATAAATAGGTTAGTTAAGATAGTATAGGAGGCGCTAGAGCTAATTAAGCTATAGGATAAGGGGTAGCTAAGTTATATGGCTAGTTATATTATAAGTTTGGAATATAGGAATGTGGGAATGTAAGAACGTGACGTACTAACGTACTAATATAATAATGTACTAAACCCTTTACTATAGGGAGGAGTTATATATTTAAGAACGTACGGTCTTTATAGATAGTTTCTCTTCTTTATAGTAAACCTTAAAATATAATTAGAGTTAATCTATTAGGCACCCACTCCACTAGTTATTATTACATTGTTAACTTCTTATTTACCTATATACCCAGCCTATTAATAAGTCTACCGTAGTTCTTGCTACAAGGCTTCGTTATATTTAGAGTGTTAGCAATATTAGAGCCGTATATATAGAAAATAAATAATATAGTCGTAACGGTCCCTATAGGACGCTTAAATTAGACTAAGGTAATACCTATAGTCTAGCGTAAAAAGAGGTAGGCGGTATGGAGCATACTATAGATTAAAAAAGACATTAAGGCTAATAGGTGCCAGTATAATCGGCAGACCTTACCGTGGCGGTACTGCGCCTTCCCAACTAATTAGTACTGGTGGTATTAGTATATATTAAGGGAAAGAATATAGAGGCACTATAGGATATAATTAGCAAACTATACTAACTAATCTAGGAAATATAGAATAAGATAGGGATATAAACCGATATAATACTTATAGGAGACTTTAATTAGCACGACTAGCTATAGGGAGGAAATAACGTCTTGCTAGCAAGATAGGGAGAAGCTAACCCAATTACTAACCTTATAGGAGATTACTCCCTACGTAGCCTACTGCCTAGGGGTATAAAAATATAGCAAAATGGCAACTGCAAAATAATGATTAACCTAATCCTAGCATTAGACGAGCTAGTATCTATAATGGTAAAGTATATAGTATATAGGACAGAATACAGATCTAATTATAGGGTAATTAAGATAATATTTAATATTACGGTCCCTAAACGCGTTATAGAATAAAGAATGCTCTTTAAAAACGCACTATAGAATAAAATTAGGAATAGGATTGCTACCGCCCTCTATATAATCCTAGTAAGTAATAGAGTATAGTAGCAAACAGACCGGCTTATAGATGTAGTGCTAGAGGTAGTATACGCATTAACTCTAAAAGCTAAACCGTTACTATATATAAAAAGGTAGTAAATAATAGACCTTATAAAGCTCTGCCAGGTATATACTTACTAGAGAAACTAGGTAAAGAACCAACACTAAGCGGGCTAAATATTACTAGAACTAGAGTAACAAGCAAAAGAGGCCTTAAAGGAATACTACAATGTAATACGGAAATAGAAAAGGATATACTGGAACGACTTCCTAGCCAATAACGCAAATATTTAGTAAGTAGTAAAATACCTTAACCCAAGCAGCAACTTAGCGTTTAATAAAATACCACTATTAGTAAGAATAAATAGATCTACTATAGAAGGAAAATATAAGTAAGTAGCGGAGCTGTTAACTATATTCTTTCCCCTACTACTAGCAGAAATAGAGGATAAGGGCCCGTGGCCTTAACAAACGCTAATATTAATGCCGCGTTTTATAATGGAAGAGGTAAAACAGAAGATATTTGTAGTAAATCTATAGAAAGCGCTAGGGGATAACGGCCTACTAGCGATAGTATAGAGATGGGTATAACTAGTAATAAAAGATAGGGTCCTGCTCCTTTTCTAAACCTTACTAAATAAGGGTAACCTTCCTAGCTAATAGAGAAATGCTAAAATTATACTACTTAAAAAAGCTAAATAAAGGAGACTATATAAAAGCAAGGGTATAAAGGCCTATCTCTCTACTTTCTATATTAGGTAAGATGCTAGAGTCTATAGTTACTAAGAGAATATTATATACGGTAGAAACCTTTAGACTACTACCTATAAATTACTTTAGGGTAAGAAAGAAGCGCTCTACTAAATAAGCGCTGCTGCTACTATAAGAATATATCTACAACGTATAGAGGTCTAGAAAGGTGCTTAGCCTTATTAGCTTTAATATAAAAGGGGTATATAATAGAGTATATAAAGAGAGGCTATTATAAAGGCTTACAGTAAGAGGTATACCGCTAGCGCTAGTGCGGTAGATTAATGCATTCTGCTCTAATCGTACGGCGACTATTTTGGTTAACGGCTATACCTCTAACTAGCAACAGTTACTATAAGTAGGACTACCGTAAAGATCGCCGCTCTTACTAATACTGTTTCTCTTTTTTAACGCTAATCTAGTCTAGTACTAGCTTAATATAAATAGAGGCTTAATGGCGTTTGTGGATGACTATAATGTATAAGTTATAGGATTATTAGCAGCAGCAAACTATAAAGGTATTTAGGCTATTATTAATAGAGTAATAAACTAGGAGAAACAAAGCGGCGCAATATTTAAAGGTAAAAAGACTATATTAGTGCACTTTATAAGAAACGTAAAGCGGACTAATACTACCCCGTTTATAATTAAGGGAAAAACAGTTATACTAGGGCATATAGCTAAGATTCTAGGGGTAGTTATAGATGCGGAGCTTTAGTATAAGCAATATATCGCAAAAGCAGCTACTAAGGGCCTTATCGCAGCTATAGCACTAAAGAGACTCTGGATGGTATCCCCTTTAACTATAAGACAGCTATTTAGGGCAACGGTAGCGCCGGTAGTAGACTATGCCTTAAATATCTAAATATACGCCTATAGGGGTTCCGCTATAGCCGTAATAAATAGAATATAAAGAATTAGAGCGTAGGCAATTATAGGAACTTTCTATATAGTAGCTATAGTTATTAGAAAGGCCGAAGTAAGTATACGGTTAGTACGCGAGCGGCATTTAAAAAGGGCTACTAAGCTATAGGTTAACCTCTATACGCTATATAAAATAAACCCGCCCTTAAGGCTCTGTATAAAGGTGCTCTAAAGATTTACATCCCTACTATAAAAGATAGCCTATATACACTAATATACACTAATAGATAAGATAGAGGTTATTTAACCCTATATAGTACCACTATGGGAGGATTAACTGCCTATAAGTATTAACCTAGATAAAGATAGGGTAACTAAAGCTACTAACTCTACTTAAGGTATATAGATCGCAACAAGCTTATCTAGGAGGAGAGGTATAGTGGGGATAGGAGGTGTTGTTTATAATACCCTTAGCAATACGCTAAATAGGGAAGCTGTTATATGCTTAATTATACTAGATACTAGGATTAAGAGTAGAATAGAACCTATATACGGCTAAACTAATAGTAATATTATTAGTATTAAGATACTTACCACTAAATCTATAGGGGAGATAGATTACTATATTTATTAGTAATTAGGCAATACTATTAGCGCTTAGCTAACCTAAGCACTAGTTTAGCTAAATAAGTATTGTATAGATCTATAATATAGCCTATATACTAAGGCAAAGAAGTAACTATGTCCTTATAGCATGGGCCCTAATATAAGGGGAGTTCGCACTAGGCAAGAAGGTAAAAAAAGTAATATAGTAGGCTACTATATAAGGACGCCTACCGCAAGGACAATAATACTAGGCTAAGGCTATAATAATAAATACCGCAAGAGTAAGACAGTGGGGTAGGAAAATACTACTAAAAGGAGTAGGAAGGTACTTAAGAAAAATAGATATAGCGCTACTAGGTAAATATACCCGTAGGCTATATAACTCTCTTAAATAAGAAGAGGTAAACGTATTAGCCTAGCTATAAATAGGAATAATATAACTTAATAAATATCTATACCAGATTAGAGCGGTAGAATTAGATTAATATAATTACGGATAAGTAAGAGAAATAGTAGAATATTTCCTCTTTAGGTATATAAAATGGATAGTATATTAAGAGTAAATACTTTAGTAAACAGATAGAAGAAGAGGCAGCTTATCCTTCTACCTTAGGGGTAAGGCGCCATTTAACCCTAGATAGTAAATAGTAAATATAGATATAATCCGAATAATAGTAAGATATATAATAGCTATTAGACGACTTAAGGCAAAACTAAATCAATAACCCGCCTACTATAGTTAAACCCCCCCCCTTACGCTTTAACTAACCCATACTATATACCCTCGTGCCACTAGTAGATCTCGCTTTAATCGCCAAAGATAGAACACTAAATACTTAGAGGAATAGCCCCCTAAGACTACCTACTACTAACTACCTATAAAATCTTATAGAATAAGGTATAAGTAATACTAGGGAGTACTAAATAAGGTATATATGGGCTTATACAAAAATATAGCAAGACTAAAAGGAGTGAAAATATGTAATATAGCACTAGTGCCCTTTAGGCCTAGTGCCTCCGGGCAGAATAAACTTTATTATTATTATTTGCGTTATAGCTCTATTGCTCTATTAATTATAGGGTTTTAAAATAGTAATAAAGAGATAAGGAGGGGGGGGGGAAAGAATGAGAAGGAAGAGATAGGAGAGATACGTTAGGAAAAAATTTACTAGCATTTTTGCAGCATTTGGCAGCATATTGCGGCTAAATGCGCATTTCGCGCATTGTAACGTGTAGCGTATAGTATTGACTTAGGTGCGGCATACTGCCGTATTTAACAATGTAGTACAGCTAATTGCGCATTTATAGCTACCTAGGTAAATAGTACTTAATATATAATACCCTCCTCGCGCATTCTATATATCTTATTTACTTTAAGTAATAAATAAGCGCTGCTCTTTTTATGCATTTAATAATATTTACTTAGTTTATATAGTTAGTACAAAATAAATTATATTATTTTAGATAATTTAAATATAGTAACGGTTCTTTTCTATTTACCTACCTACTAACCTATTTACCTACCTGCCTACCTACCTACCTACCTACCTACCTACCTACCTACCTACCTACCTACCTACCTACCTACCTACCTACCTACCTACTACCTACCTACCTACCTACCTACCTATCTACCTACCTACCTACCTACCTACCTACCTACCTACCTACCTACCTACCTACCTACCTACCTACCTACCTACCTACCTACCTACTTACCTACCTACCTATNTACCTACCTACTTACCTACCTACTTACCTACCTACCTACCTACCTACCTATCTACCTACCTATCTACCTACCTACCTACCTACCTACCTACCTATCTACCTACTTACCTACCTACCTACCTATCTACCTATACCTATCTATCTGTGCCTATATATCTATATCTACCTATTTATATCTACGTATTTATACCTACGTGTCTATATCTATACTACCTTAATTTAATTAATTAATTAAATTATTTGTAGTATTCGCTGGCTAGTTATCCAAACGGTTGTTATTTAGCTCTAGCAGCCGTCGTCTAGCAATAGTGACGGTCGTTTAGATTTAGCGACGGTCGTCTAGTTTTAGCGACGGTCGTCTGGTTTTAGCGACGGTCGTCTAGTTCTAGCGACGGTCCTCTACTAGCTGCTATTCTGGTGCCTCCCTAGGTAGGGAGGATATAAGGAAGGAAGAAAAGGTAAAAAATAAGGTGGTTATATAGAGGTATACTTAGTAGAGGTATATATAGAGGCTATTAGGAATATAGCGGGGACCTAACGCAGAGCCTCTATACGTAGAGTTTTGCGTAAAGCCTTATATAGAGCCTTTATATATAGAGCTTTGTATAGAGCTTTATATAGAGCTTTATACGGAGCTTTATATAGAGCTTTATATAGAGCTTTATACAGAGCTTATAAAATATATAATTTATATAATTTATACTTTTATATATGCTTAGTAATCTTATAGTTAGTACTTAGTAGCTAAATGCTAAGGCTTAATTATAAATGCCGTATTTAGTAGCTAAATGCTAAGAAATGCTAGAAATGCTAGGAAATGCTAAAATGGCTAAAAAGTAAAATTAAATGCTGGTAAATTTTTTCCTAGCGTAGAGGGAGAGAGAATATATAGAGAAGCTTACTATTATAGCTTGGGGATAATAGTTAACTTTAGGTAGGAAAGAGGGGTATATCTCTATTTTTAGATAGTAAAGGACTATTTAAGTACTTTTTCTCTAACTGAGTAAACGCCTCTATTCTAGTTAGACGTATAGGCTAATCTTGCTTTAAAAAGGTGCTTAATAGTCCATTTTACGTAAAAAGGACTATTTAGGCATATATTTTAAGCTACTATAGTTAATCCTAGGCCTATAGGGCTATGTCGAACAGGGCGATTAAGAATGAGAACTCTGTTAATTAAAGTTAGCTCTAGAAGTGTAAGGGGATCTTATAAATAGGAGGCTATAAGGACACGATTATGGAATAAGATAGATTAGTAAGAGAGACAAATCCTTAAGGAGGTAAGGCCTTTGGGATTGTGGAGACTATATACTATAGGTATATACCTCTAATATATAACCAGCGACTATCTAAGGGGCGCTTAAGGGTTGTCCTAAGGGCAACCTAAGGTATCTGCAATAATATTCCTTATATTACCCCCCCCCTTTTTTTTTACAGTCGGCCCCTAATTGCTATTACTATATAGTAGGGAGATTATAAAGGCTCGTCCTAAAAGGGGTTTAGAGAGATATTAGAGAGATATTAGTATACTACTATATATTATCTATCTATCTAACCCCTACTTTAAACTCCTAAAAAACCTTAATAAGGAAAAAATATAACTAGAGAAAAGACGCGAGGATTACTAGAAGACCTATTAGAAGCCTACTAGAAGTATATTAGTAACTACCTAGGCTAATATAGGGATTTTTATATAACTCTACTTCTAAGCCTTTATACTAGTCTGTAATTAATTATAAGTATTATAAGCAATTTAATGTTCTAGTATAGTTCTATAGAACCTTTTAGTATAGGATTTAATATATAGAGCTTTAGCTTACTATTATCTTTAACTAAGATATAATTTATAATCTATAATCCTTTACGTTACTAACGTACTATTCCTATATCTACCCTTAGGCTATTAGATACGGTTAAGGTATTAATTAGTTAATTAAAAAAACTTATCTTTTAAGATTTAATATATATGATTTTAAATCTAATAGTCCTATGCTATATATTTAGCGTAGCTCTACTACCTAGTAAATAGGAGGGACACTTTATAATAGCATCTATAGCTATTATACGATTGTTAAGAACGTCTATAACGTTGTTCTTTAATACTATAGTATCGTTTTAGGTATAATTTAACCTATATACGTCTTTAATTAACGTCTTAATTGCCTTCCCCTAGTCGCGTACTTAGTTTTTTATAAGGATGTAATAGTTAGATAACATATACTTGTATTTCCTTTTTTTTTAAAATAACGCTATTATAACGGAGTTATATCGGTAAGGTTGCGGCTATTTATTAGAAGGGTATTGGACGGTAAAGTATAGGGACACCTTTATTTATTAAGCTACTCCTTTTCCTTAACACTTTACTTTCCTATTATTAACCTTTGTCTAATTTTAGACGCATCTTTAATATATTATTAAGATTTTCTTTTTTTCTATTAATAATTTAATATGCCTCTTTATTCTCCTGCTAACTACTCCTTAAGTAAATTTTATAGTATATTATAGCCCTACCTTTATATATAGAACCCTAACCTCTACTAACTTATAACTGGTGCTAGTCCCACCTAAATAATTTTGCCTATACGTCTTTAAAAGACTAGGAATCTAATAATAGGAATTTAAAGGCTTGTAATAAGACGCACTGCGTTAGATCTAATACCTTTAGTCCTTATAATTAATACATGCATACTAAGAGTGGCAGTTACGTTAAGGTAAGCTTTTCTATCTTTAATAGATTTCTATTGCTAACTTTAAGCTTTAATAGCCTAGGCCTAAGTAGCGACGATCCTTTAATATTCTTAACTACTATATTACCTAGGCTTTGTCTTATTCTAGCGCTAATACTAAACATCTTAGTTAAATTTAAGACTATACTATAGCTATCTATACTGCCTATAATTCCTAGTAAGCTAGCTAGTAACGCCTAATACGAGAATAAGGCTAGTATACTAAGGATAGGGTACGGGATAGAGGTGATAAGAAGAAGGTCGCTGTTTACTATAGGAAGGAATTTGCGTATACACGTTAAGTTTTAAAAAAGCATAATATAATGCGTTATTAAGTAGGTTACCCCTTAGATACCTAATAAATAGGTAACTAATAGTTGCCGTAGCAAGGTCTTAGTAGTTCTGGACTATACTAGCTAGCTAATATCTCTATTTATTTTAGGCTTAAGCGTATCTTTATTAACTATAAGCTTACTCCCTAAGAGCTTTATTAGTATTAGTTTGGACCTAATATTAGTATTAAGCGTTTAAGAGTCTCTACTCTAGCTACACCTTATTGTCCTACCCCTGTTTTTATGCCTACCTATACCCCTACTAAGGGGTCTAGATCTTATTCTTATTAGCTATCTTTTAGAGGGCCGATAAATACTAATCCTACTGCTAAGAATAAGGTATAGTGGCTTTTTAAATTAGGCATTTAGGATTTATTTTTGTATATAGTAGCAATTAAGGACCTTGATTAGGTACTTAGAAAGGCCTTAAAAGGCTTTTAGGAAGGGCTTAAAAGCCCTAAAAATAATATTCCTAGTATAGATTAATTAATAGGTATACAATTCTAGTAAAATGCCCTATTAATTCTATACTATATATATAAAAAGGCTAAGAACTAGTTCTACCTTAAGCTATAGCCCTAATCCTTATAATTTCTAGAGCTTATTTGTTTTATATCCGATTTAACCTATTTACTCTTTTCGTAAGCTTTCTTTATAGGTCGCGATAATACCGTAGTATTAGAGCGCTTTTTGTAATTTATAGATTGTGGACCTTAGTCCTAATATTCTTTTAAAATATTTTCGCAATAATTAAGGTGATCCTCTAGTTTCTATATAGAGTCCTTAACGGGCTAGCCTAGCCATTTAACTTTATATTAAAGCTTGTTCTTAACAGACTTGTAGTATAGTATAGCTTTAACCTCGTATCACTCACCTACTACCTTAGGGTGTTTAATTAGGCCTAGACGGAAGTTCTTTTCTAGCGGTAGTCTATACTATAGCTCTAGTAAGTTTATATAAAATACTAAATGTATATAGGCTATAGATAGGGGTAGCTAGAGATAGTAGGCTAACTTACTAATTTAATCCTTAATTTAGAAGGGACCTAGGTATCTTATATTAAGCTTCTTTAATAGTTAATAGGTTTTAATATTTGTTAAACGTAATAGAACCTTATCGCCTACTCTAAAATGCTTATTTTAGTGCTTATGGTTATACTAAAGTCTCTACTGCTCTTAGGTATTTTATAGGCTCTACTTTATATACTTTTATTACTTCTCCTATTCCTAGAGGTATCCTTATACTCTTTAGTAGATATCCTTAGACTTTCTAGTAAGATCCTATAACTAATTATGCGGCCTTAGCTAGTAATTATTAGATATACTATTAAACCCAAATAGTTAGACGCTATAGGCGATCTAGATTGGTGTATACTTATATAATATATATTACTTTAAATTATAAGCGTACTCTACGTATAGAAGTAGCTTATATTAAGTTGTCTTACTAGTAATTTAAATATATTTATAGGTAAGACTCTAGTTCCTAGTTCTAGCGTTNNNTTTACCNATCCGTNTATAGNTANAAAGCTATACTATAACGNTNNTCTATCTTTAAATAGAAGNATAGNTCNNACNAGTACTAGCTTATAAAGACGCTGCCCCTATTAGTAATAATAGAGTGCGGCTAATCTACTTTAAGAAAGTATTTCTCCTTAATTAGGTTAGCTAGCGCTTATATATTAATTATCTTATTAACGGGAAGGTATTGGACGTAGTTAAAAACCTATTAATAAGTACGAGAACCGAATTGTATATTCATCCTTAGCTATCTTTAGATAGTAGGAGATCTATAATAAAGTTTATAGCGTAATATTACTATAGCTTACTAGTAGGGGGAATTAATTTAAGTAGGCCCTATAGCTTATGCCTGCGGATCTTATATACTTAACACTTCTTATAATAGCTAATATACTCCTTTACTTCCTACTTAAGCTTTAGCTAATAGTATTTGCGCTAAAGTAATTCTACTATCTTAGCTTAACTATAGTGGCCGCCTAAAGGATTATTATAATTCTTTATAATAATCTTCTGTTATAGATTTACTTCTTATAGCACCTAAACCTTACTAGATCTACGTAGTAGGCCTATTAGGTTTAGTTCCTAATTTTAATATACCTTATAGCTTCCTTTCTGTTATATTTCCGGTCTACTTCTATATTAAAGATAGTATAAAAAGTATCCCTCCGTTACACTTTACGGATAAAATTTATTAACCTTTTAAATAGTTTCTCAGTAAAAGCTGTTTTATTTTATACTGCTCTAAGTATAAGACTAAATAGTACTATAGATTTTGTAACTCTTTAATACGTATATATTAGGAAGGCCGCTATAAGGTTAAAGTCCTTTAGTTATTATAGGGCTCTAAGTTCCAATTACTCTATAGCTTTACTACCAGTTTAAGGGAATAGCTTAGTAATTAGAGATAGTATATTACTAGGTTCTAAGAATATATTAGGGACGTCCTATTTAGGTATATTTAGACCTTTATTGGCTACAGACTAGGTACTAGCTAAAATATTAGTAGAAGCTAATAGGGTTTATACCGCCTAAGACTTAATATATAGAGCTATAGGTGCTTAAGCATCCTATACCTAGAGCTTGTTCTATAATATAAGGAGTAAGATATCTATTATCTGTTTTCCTTCTCCTATTTTAAAGCCTTTAGTATAGTCTAGCCGTTATAACGGTTTATTAGTAGGGTTATTTTCCCCTAGCTTATATTTAATCTTAAAATTAAATTATACAAGCTCCTTTGCCTATTTAGCTTATTAAGGTATAAGCTCCTTTATAGTTATAAAGTAGCGTAGATTATAATAATCTAAGAGTATATAAGTGGTATAACTCACGTACTTAAGGTAATGTCGCTACTATTTAAAGTAGTTAACTATAGCTATTAGTTCCTTATTATGGGTATAATACCTAACTTTAGGCCCCTAGAATTTTCTACTATAGAATACTACTAGTTTTTAGTAAAGCTAGGTAGCGTCCAAATACCTATTAGATTGCAGTAGGATACCAATAAGGATAAAATTTAATATATTAGTAATTATTATTAATAGCTAATCTAGGTTAAAATGCCGTAGTAATAGAGCTTTTATAAACTTTATATAAGGTTTTTAAAAGGCCTCCTAAACCTTTCTAGGCTATAACTATAGTTTATCCTATTTACTTAGTCCCTTTTTAGTTTTTTTTCTTACCGCCTTTAAGCTTTTTACTCCTTAGGTTAGGTCTTAGAAAGCTTTTATAATATAGTTAAATAGGTATTAGGTAATATCCGAGTAGTTATAAATAAAGCGCCTATAGAAATTAGTAAAGCTTAGGAACACTTAAATATCCTAATAGCTCTTTAGCTCCGGCTACTCCTAAATTATCTATATCCGTACTAGGTCTATAACTATATCTATAAGCATTATAATATAACCTAGGAACTTAACCTACTTAGTATTAAAGATATACTTTAACGCCTTAGCATAGAGGCCCTAATTATTTAAACGTTTTAGTACTTCGCGGATGTATTACTTATATTAATCCTTATCTTCTAAGTAAATTAAGATATTATCTAAATAGATAATATATATACGGTTAACTACGGAAGACGGCCCAGAAAGAAATTTCCCCTTCCTATTTAGGAAAAGCGCGGGTTTAGTGCCAAGACCCCACCAAAATCAACTCAATCAGCTTGATTAAAGCTTTTGATACTAGTATATTATCTATATAGCTTCTAAAACGTCGTGTTTTAGTGTCTAGCATTTACCTGATTGACCTCGTTCCACCGCACCTTATATTCTATAGGCTTTCGAGGTTTTTGAGGCCTTAATTGCCTCTGTTGTTCTTGGCTCTCTACCTAGCTCTCTACCCGTCTCTTTACCCGTCTCTCTACCTGGCTCTCTACCCGTTTAATTACCTAATTACAATCGTTTCTTTAGGGTCTCTGGTTATAGAGCTGTCGATCTACAATTAAGCCAGAGCCTTAAGTGTTTTGACGTCGATTTAGAACAACCAAATTAGCTAATTTTTGCCACTCTTCCTTAGTGATCTCCTTGATTTTCTTACGGCTCTGCGTAGGTAGGAAGAATTGTAGATAGGCGTTAAGTAGACTATAGTGATTATATAATATCTTGTAGCCTATTTTAAGCACCTTAACGATTATAAAGAGCTTATAATTAGCTTCCTCACAGAGCTACTTTTAGCTTCGCTGCTTTTTATCTGCTCTCTCTCTATAATTATTACCTCCTTTAAGTTCTATAATCTTCTTAATATAGTAAGGTATCCTCTTAATCCACTGCTAAATTCGCCACTACTTAAGATCTTACTAAGCTCTAAGCTAAGCCTTCTCTGCAGCTGCGTGGGAGGTAAGTAGGCCTCTTTTTATAGTAATCCGTTTTAGGTAGCCCTAGTAGGGCTTAATTATATTTAGATTAGGCGAATTACCTAGCTAAAGAAGACACTGAATCTCGCAAGCGTTAAAGTAGGTTTGGTAAATCTTTGTAATATAAGTAGTGGCCTTATCTTCCTGTATAATCGTATTAGGATTTAAGTATATAAGACTCTAGGTAAACGGAAGGAGCTTTAGTATTAAAATATTTGTTAAATATCGCCACTAGTTAATTCTACCTCTATCTAATCGAGTTAAAGCTTTATACAACGCCGTAAACTTCTATTTAGCAGGAGCGCCGCCCATTCGCCTTTTATAGCGTAGTTCGTATAGACTCCTTTTAGCGGCTTAATTCTTCTTTTAGGCCTTATATGCCTCTGGCTCTAGAGCTTAATTCTAGATCTTAATAATAGCTTTTAATTTATTAAATTCCTTTTTTATTTAGGGCTTCCAAATATAGTAAGGGCCTTTGAAGTTGTATGTAAAGCAACCCTAAAATATAAACTTAGAGTACCCCTTCTACCGCTCTTGTACGCAGCTACGTATATAGGCCTTATTCGATTATCGCTATACTTAATAGCCCCCTTAACGGTGGCTTAAAATAACACTTATCTTATCTAACTAAATTATAGCCTTCCAATCTTCTAACGTCTAATAATAATAAGCTAGTGTAAATCTATATTGTTTATTCTTTATAGCTATAGTTAATCCAGGCTTCCTTATTAGCTTTATTTTACAGAAGCCGTACTTTTTAAGTATAATTTAAATGGACGCCGCAGAGATACCTATTTCGCGTGCGATTTTTTTACTACTTTTTTTACGCCCGTAACGATCGTATATAACGGCGTTAATAACTCTCTACTTAATATCTGGGGTAATCTTTTTAGTACGCCCTATGCGGGGCTTATCCTTAAGGTAGTTATTAAGGAGAACCTAATTTGCATTCTAGCTATTCTCTACTACCTTTTTTACTAGGTTACCGATATGCCTACCGCTAATCCTAGTGACTTAAGTAATTAGTTTTAAGGGTGTACCCAAAGTATTTATTATTATGGCCTACGCCCTTGTTGCAAGGCTATAGTAAGGCATTTTAGGCTTAAAAACAGTAGGGAAAACAGTAGAAGGTATATAGAGGATATTATAAGCAATTAAGTGAGGAGATTCTATGAGAAAGTTGGTGTAGAGTTACTTTTATAAAGCTCGAAGTCAAAAATTTGGTATATTTTGGTGGGGTCTTGGCACTAAAACCGCGCTTTTCCTAAATAGGAAGGAGAAATCTCTTTCTGGGCCGTCCTCCGTAGTCCCCCTAAGGCTCTATAAATATATAATTAAAATATTATAGGCGTATTAGCTAGCCTAAAAGGCATTACTAGATACTTAAAGTGGCTGTATTAGGTCTTAAAAGCAGTCTTTTACTTATCCCCTTCTTTAATATAAAGCCTATAATAAGCGTCTTATAGATCTAGCTTTATAAAGATCTTCGCCCTAAATAGTTAATTTAGCATTTTACTAACTAGTAGTAGTAAGTAACAGTTTTTAATTATAATCTTATTAAGACTGCGATAGTTTTACGTATAGCCTTATAGTTTTATCTAGTTTTAGGATAAAGAGGATTGGCTTGTCTTGTTTCTAGACCTTCTTACTAAGGCTTACCTTACCAAGCTACTAGCCGCTTTTGGCAAGACCTTTATTAGAAGGTCTAGTATACAGTTTAGATTTTTATTAGTCCCGCGCGGGGTATTCAGGCCTATATATACCTACTTTAAGCCAAATTATCTTAACTTTTATAGCTCCCTAAGCTATTCCTAATAGCTAGAATTACCAAATTAAACCTAGCGAAGAAGACTACGTTACCCGATTTACCCAATTCTAATTTATTATCTTATTGTCGCGCCTAACGCGCCTAAGTCGTAGCAGCTGCACCTTTTCTACTAACGATAGTTCTGGAAGAGTCCTCTACGTTTATTTCCTACTTATATAAGTAGATTCCCTTTAGTTCCTTTTTAGACGACGTCCGTAAGCAACCACTTATAACTCTATAGGTATAGGCCTATATAAAGGCCTATATTTATTATAGATAGATTTAATAGATTTATTTATTCTTTATCCTTAGATCTAGTTTATTAGGTTATAAGCACTTATTACTACTAAGCTACGACGCTAGAAGATTAACACCTTACTATAGGTTGCATAAAGGGTTACTATACCCGTGCTAAGTTATATCTTACTGTTCTATATTTAACGCCTTACCACAGGCCGCATTAAAGGTAACTATACCTATGTATAGGGTCATTTCCTATTATCAAATTTACGCGTTAAATTCGTTTATTTACGTGTTAAAATCATTTATTTACGCGTTGCTATGGGTAAAGACTATCCAGGCATTTAACGCCTTAAGAAAGACGGTTTAAATTGGCACTAATATTGGACGCAGCTTAGCATGTACCTACGTGGTAAGGGCCTTCTGTATATCCTTTAAGGGGATACGGCCCTACTCTACCAAAAGCTCTAGGAAGAAAAACCTATAATATTTATTAATTGAGTACTAAAGGACGCCGGCAAGGAGGAGCGAGATAAGATCCTTAAGAGGTCTTAAATTATTACGGATACTAATAACTTAATTCGCTTAACTAATAAGGCACTCTCCAACAAGTATAATAAGGAGTTTAAACAGTATAGTAAGGAAGACGGTAAAGTCTGTTTAGTTATCCTTGGTATAATTAATAACAAGATTATTACTGCCTTAGAGTATAAGCAGATAGTAAAGGACTATATTAATTACCTTAAGCAGACATTTAAGGCCCGCGGCTTAATTTATAAGGCTAACGTATAGGAGACTTTTATTAAGCTCCGCTATTAATCGGACTAAGTAATTACTACTTTTTTAAGCTGTTACCAAGAAGCGGTTTAAGGAGTTAAGTAGGTAAAGCTTGCCCTAAATAATAAGATTATTAACTATTAATTTATTAACACCGTTAACAAACACTTCCCTATATAGGCTTAAATCCAACGTAATAAGATTCACGTCGGCTATACAATTTTACTGCTCTAATTAATCGCTAACCTCACAGACGAGGCTCGGCAGAAGGACTTACTTAAGAGCTTCGCCTCGGTTAATAAGCCACTAGGTAACTCACGCGAGCAGTCTAGTTAAGGACGTGGTAACGGATATAGTTATAGTAATGGCCGCAGCAAAGGCGGCGGAGGAGCCGGTTATGGTGCCTTATTAGGCAATTAAGGTCCTACTAAGGATGCTTTAAATAGGTGTAGATAGTGCAAGTAAGGTTATCTAGGTAGTAAGGAAGGCTGCTAAATAAAGCATATCTACTTAAGGCCTAAATGGTAGAGGCCTAGAGAGAGATAACCTTAGCATTTAGGTGACGGAGTAGCCTTAAATATAAATAAGGCCTCTAAAGGGACATCTAATCGCCCATCTTAAGCTACTAATTTAGCTACTAGATCGATCTTTACTATACAGATTATTAGGTTAATAGCTATAGCTTTAGGAACGAATATTAAGGACTCCTAGATAGCCAATAGTTGCTTAAATATTTATATATGCAATGACATTAGGAGGTTTATATAGTATAAGGGGATTAAACCTATCTAAATCCAGACAGGAGGAGGCCTAATAAAGGCTATCGGCGTTAGATTAATTAAGCTTACAGTTACCTAAACTAACTACTTAGTATATATAATTACATTTACTAAGGTATATTACTGTCCTAACTTCTTTATAAATATTATCTCGCTTAGTATTCTACGAGGAAAGGGAGCCTTCTTTAACGGTCTCTATAATATAATTAACTTCGTTAAAGATTGGGCAGAAATAGCCTACACCCTATATATCAATGGACTTAATATATTTATACTGGTAGACAGCCCTACGGAGGTTCCTTTCGCAATAGCTCTAGCTACCACATAATCGCGCCTCTATAAGAAAGGCGTGCTTGCTAAAGCTACTATAGAGACTTAGCATAAGAAACTATAACACCTTCCTTCTAACCAAATACGTCTCCTTGCTAGAAGTATAAAGGGGATCATAGTTACTAAGGATAAGCTATTTTACTACGAGGACTATTACCTTAGAAAGGCCAAGAAGTAAATATTAAGACGCCCTTAATGACGTAGCAATCGCATATTTAACAAGGTGCACGTTAACATAGTTAAGCCATTAAAACATAAAGGTCTCTACGGAGAGAAGTACTAGGTACTATTTACCAATGACCGAATACGCTTTAGATGGATCTTCTGTATATTAAATAAAGGCTCCGCGGTCTCTACCTTAAAGCAGTTCGTCTATATAATTAAGACTTAAATAGGAATAACAATTGGCTGCTTCCGATTAGATGGAGCTGCTAAGTAGTTTAGTAAGGACTTAACCAATTTCTTTAAGGACGAAGGTATACTTACTAAGGTCTCTACCCTATATACCACTCACTAAAATAGAATAGTAGAGAAGGCTAACTACCTAGTTAAAAAAAGGGTTAGGGTAATATTAATTAAAACTTAATTGCTACTAAAGCTCTAGCCTAAAGTCGCCAAGGCAGCCGTATATAGGCTTAATATATTACCTATATTAGTTAATAAGGACAAAGCTCCGCCCGCTTAAGCAATGGCTTACGCCCTAGGTAACACTAACTCTATAGTTACATACGCTAGCTAGGAGATCTATAGCTGTCCTACCTACGTCCACATTAATAGAAAAGACCCTTAGCGGTAATAGGGTAATAAGTTCATTGCAAGGGCTTAAAAAGGGCAATTAGTTAGCTATAAAGGTTTATATATATATCGCGTCTATTTACCTTATAAGAATAGGGTCGTTTAATTAAGCAGCGTTACCTTTAACAAATTAGGAACCTTTCTTACTACACTAATTAGTAAAGAAGAAGGTGGCGATAACAATATCTACTAGATACTACTTAAGGAACTTCCTACCAAAGACACTACACTAGAGGTCTCTCAGTTACTATAGGAAGAAAGTAAAGTCTCTTAGTCACTACAGGAGGGAAGCAAGGCTACTCAGTCACTGTAAAAGGCAGATAAGGTCTCTCGAACCTCGCAGTTAGGGGATAACTCTTAGTTAGGGGGTACCTCTGGCGATCACGATATCGCACTATAGCTTAATCAACCTCCTCTTACTAATGACAAATAAGCAGGTCTTAACTAGCAAGAGCTCCCTAATTTAGGAGGACACCTCTATTAGGAAAGGACTCCCCTAAGAGATATCTACTAGGAGGATCTAGAACATATTCTAATTAAGTATTTAGAAGAGGATAATAAACCTATAGCGAACACTTATACACGGTTAAAGCTACGGCTTAACTATAGCGTACTCTATAGAACCAGAAGGAAAGAGCTGGTTACGAAGGCTACCTACCTTACCCTGTCCTTCGCCTATACGTTTATAAGTACTCTATTACAGCCTTAGTAGATAAGGATAACTAAGGGACTACCTTTAGAGCTACGGAACTAGAAGGAAGCCATAAATTTAATATTTAAGAAGGAGTGGAAGGCTACGGCAAATAAGGAATAGGAGTCTTAAATAGTTAATAACTTATTTAAAATCGTCAAACTTCTACCTAGAGCTAAGGCTCTACCCGTCAAGTGGGTCTTTATATATAAATTTAATAAGAATAACGTCCTATTTAGATAGAAAGTATAACTCGTATTATATAGTAATAAGCAGCGCCTAGGAATTAACTATAGCAATATATTCGCAGGCGTTATTCAACCTAGTATATTTAAGCTACTAATAGCCCTGGTCGCCGTATATAATCTAAAGTATAAGCACTTAAATATAATCACAGCCTTCCTTAATAGGAAGCTTAACCGTAAAAATATCTACATTTAACTACTAGAAGGATACCGCCAGTATTAGAAAGACGGCGTTGCTTTCGTAGGCCTACTGCTTAAGGATCTCTACGGTCTTAAGCAGGCGCCATACCTTTGGTATAAGGAGCTTAAGAGCTTCCTTATTACCCTTAAATATACGCCAATTCCAGCAGACCTATGCATCTTCATTAGCCAACAAAGCGGCTAAATTATTATCGTCTATATCGATAATCTTATCTTAATTGGATGGGATATTCGGACAATTAAACTGCTTAAAGAGGCATTTAGGAATAAGTATAAAGTAAGAGACTTAGGCCTAATTGTGTACTACCTAGGTATTCGAATTATAAGGGACCGCTAAATATAGTCAATTCGACTGGTATAGGACGCCTATATTAGGAAGATCCTACATACATTTTATATAGACGACTGCGTACCAGCCTCTATACCAATTTACCCCTCTATAGTAGACTTTAAGCCATATAAGCTTAAGAATTAAGCTCCCCTAGAGCTAGTAAAACGGTATTAATCGTTAATAGGCTCTCTACTTTATCTATATAATTAAACTCGGCCTAATATAGCCTAGGCTGTAGGAAAGCTCTATTAGTTCCTATATAACCCTACCGAACTATATATAGACGCCACGATATAGGTACTCGCCTACTATATAGGGATAATCGACTTAGGTATAGAGTTCGGCTTACCCTAAGGGCAGTAGCTACCTCTAAAGGTCTTTACTAAGGCATTAGCTACAGACTATACAACCCCTAATTGCAATCGGGAATATAGCGAAAGCCCACTAGGTAATATACCCAACCTATAGCTACACGGCTATAGCGATACAGCGTTCACAGATATAGTTAACAGAAAGTTAACTTCTGGCTATATCTATAAGCTAGTAGGTGGCCCAGTTTTATATAAGTTAAGTAAGTAGTTAATTCTTATAACCTCTACTACAGAGGCTAAGTATGTAGTAATAACGCATGCGGCTAAGGAAGCCTTATAGCTCCGTTAATTGCTTACTAATTTGGGCTATACCGGAAAGGATCTACTACCGATACATTTATATGGCGATAATTAACCAGCCATCAGCCTTGCTAAAAGCGATAACTACCACGCGCGCACTAAGTACTTTAAGCTATACTAGCACTACATTTATAACAAGATTTAAAGCGGTGTAATCTACCTATAGTATATTCCTACGAGCAGTATAGTAGTAGACGGTCTTACGAAGCCACTATCGACGGCTTAGTTCAGGAACTTCGTTAAGCAGCTAGGCCTCGTTCAATGCGATATAGACACTAAACCTAAATAGGAAATCGTACAAAGGTCAGCAAAACCTCGGAGGGTACGCTAATTGACGATTCTAACTAATGCTGACGACTTTTAAATAGGGGATAAGAACGATGTAGAGCTCGTAACGGGTAATTAATTACAGCTTAGGGAGAGGTTAAATAGGACCCACAGGACACTTAGAGGATTACAAGGTGTTTCTTTTATATATTGTTAAGTTTAACACTAATTTAGGAAGAATCTGCTTCTGTTTTGGTGGAGTACTAGGGGGTATAATAATAGTTCTAAAAAAGTCCTCCACGTTTGTTTCCTGCTTACATAAGCAGATTGTTAGAATTACAAGGTCATGGGGTTATAACGGAGGTATCTTGAGGGTCTAATTAATAATAGAGATGACGCAGACGATGAATATTAATTAATTCGTAATGTAGTAGATGCGGTTAATGTCTATATAGATTGCATACGGACTTCGTCCTCGTAATATATCCAGAGCTTAGTTAGCACCTCTCGCTTAATTCTAACACTCCCCTATGCTGATAACGCTCTGCTTATTTATCCCAAATAGGCAATTATAAAGCTATTCCTAAATCCCTTATAAGTGCCATTTGGCCTATATATAGAGGGAAAACCTAGTAGGCGAAAAACCTCTATTACTTACTCTGTTAGTTACCAATTCCTAGCATTATATAGTGCTTTATAAATTGGTTAATTGGTAGCTGTTTTATAAGCATATCTTTAGGTTAATCTTTACCTAGTATATATACTACTTTAAGTTAATCTTGCTAAACCATATTGTTTTGTATAAAGAGGTATTAAGTCTTAATATGCTTGGCTTTTTAGTGGTGTTTTGTGTCGTATAAAAGGTTAACCGTACCCTTATTGTTATAGTAGAGCGTAGGGATAAAAAAGTTGTCGTCATCGTTTCTCTCCCCTAGATCTCTCGTTAGCTTTTTAAGTTATACTACTAACCTTGCTCCTTCTAACGCTGCTATAATCTCTGCTTTTATTAAACTTAAGGCCGTTAACTTCTGCCTTTAAGCCATCTAAATTACGACTCCCCTATAGCGTATGACTGCTATACCTTAAAATAATATCTAATTGTGTTCTGTTCCCTATATAGCGTTAGTAAGGATACTGTAGCTAGTAGGTAAGTTAGTTAACGTAAGCTTATATAAGGTAAGGTAGATCTTTTAATTTAAGTAGGTAATTCCAATCTTAAGAGTGCCGTTTAGATATTATAGTAGCTACTTGCTTAAGCGGTAATGTAATTCTCCTAGTGCTACTGTAAACATGGCTAGCTGACTAATAGTATAGCTAATATTAGGACGTGTATAGTTTAATAGGTAGATCGTAGAGCTAATAATCTATTAGTATACCGTCGCGTTGTTATATTTAAGGAGACTTTTAATATTAGGCTTTAGAATAGTACCTATTAGTATTAGTAACTTAACCGGATTATAGTTATCTATTTTTAGCCGTTTAAGTAGCTTTTTAGTGTACATCGTCTAATGTAGCTTAAGGGTTCAATTCGTATAATCTTAATTAATTTGGAAGCCTATAAATACTTCTATAGGGCCTAGGTCTTTATATCTCCATTTTCTTAAGATTTTTGTCTTTATAATATTAAGGTGTCGGCGCTTTCCTGCGATTAGTATATCGTTAACGAATAATAAGATATATACTCCATTTCCTATAAAGAGATTAGGGTTAGCCTTAGCTGATTTTAAACCTATGTTCTTAAAGAACTTTTTAACTATCTAAAACCATTCTCTTAGTGCCTGCTTTAGGCCGTAGAGTAACTTATTTAGCTTTAAGTAGACGTCTTTTACCCCCTTAAGGTTAGGTTTAAAGTCTCTTAAGAGGTTAGGAATCTTCATATAAATCTATTCTTATAACGGCGGGTTTAAGAATGCAGTTTTAATGTTAATATAGTTAAGCTTAAGGTCTTTAGCTGCTACCTTTACTATTAAGAACCTAAAGGTGTTGTATTGTATAACTAACGTAACTGTCTTAAAATAGTCAATATTGGGGGTCTACTTGTCTCCCTGGATATACAGTCTTACCTTCTTACAAATTACTTCTCCCTTAGAGTTATACTTATGCTTTAGAACTAGCTTGCTTAGAAGTAATAACCTTCCTTCTAGTACTGTCCCCCTTATAATGGTATAGGTATGCATTCTCTTAAGAGAGAGAAATTTATTAAAGATAGCTTTTATCTAGCTAGGAGCGTCCTCCCTTAAGGCTTAATCTAACTTAATAGCATTAAATGGTGCTATAGGTGCTCCTAAGAAGGTAGTGTTCTTAGCTTCCAGGTGGACAGCTTTTATAGCTATTACTAACTAAACCACCATATTGTTAAAAACCCTTATATTTGGTAACCTTCTAGACCTTATTCTCTGCGTATAAGGAATGCGTATTAATATACTTTATATAGGCGTCCTACCCTTAGCATTACCTTATAGATTTAAGCGTCCCACTTAATCTTAACCTGGGCTTTCTATTTAATTGTCTAAGCGGCCTACTTGGTCTTAACCTAGGCTTCCCACTTAACTTAAGCGGCCTACTTGGTTACTATCTAGCCTACTCTTAGTTCTTGTAACTAGAGTCTCTATCAGCCCGTTTAAGGTAATAGGAGAAGGTCTAGGTTAATTCGCGGCTTAGCTTATAGCCTATACCTAACGTACTCTATAAGGGAACCTATATTTATTTACTTTAGCATCTCTAAAGAGCTTAATTACTTACGTATACAGGTTTATTATTTTAAATTAACTACTCCCTTTTAATCCCATAAAAGCGTAGTTAGGTTTTATCCTTAAGTCGTACTTCCTAGGGTGTTTTTAAGCGTATTAATTAGGTTAGTGTAATACCTAAAGATAACTAGATTCTTTAAGTTAGGGACTTATTAGGTATATGCCTTATATAGTATAATAGCACCACTATACTCGTTATTAAATAGAAGTGCTAAGGTTAGTACTTAATTCTTAATCTAGACAGCGTGTTTAACTATATAGCACTAAAGTTTAACTAGTATATTTTCTTAAAATAGAAGTAACCTTATCTTACAGTTAACTATATAGATCGCGCGCTTGATCGCACTATTGTATAAGTACTTATATGGCGGGCAAGGCTTAAAATTAATACCCTAGGGTATCAATTCGTCTTAAAATCTGCGGCTAAACTCCCCTTTTCTATTATCTGCTCAAATTTATACAGCTTTAGTCCCAGTAAATCTCTCTGCCCTTACGATAGTCTCTTTAATATACGGCAGTACTTTTTTAGTTTATAGGGTTTTAAGAGAGACGACCTAGGTATAGCGTATAGCGTCGTCTAGGGCTAGTAGGTAGTAGTTATAGCCTCTAATTAATATACTAATTCGTCCCGTGGTATTAAGATATAGCCCTTAACTAGGTATCTTTTTATACTTAGTCGTCTTCTTACTTAGTATTTCTCGCATCTTCCTAGTTAGACAAGCTTCGCACGTGCTCTTACTAACTAGTACTACTCTCTTCCTAAGCTATATTCCTAGTAAGGAGTGCTATAGCTTAAACAGGTCGCTGTAGTTCGTATATCCAGTTTGGCGATGCTATAGTTCAGCATCCGTTTTATTAACGTTTAGTTATAAATTATATACTTCTGCTGTCGCATTAAGTGCTTCCTAATGCTCTTATAACACGTAGAGGTTATTCCTTATAGTGGCCTTAAACGTTATACCTAATTTATACTTGCCAGTAGCTTAATCGTCTAGGTTAAATATAATTAAGTAGCCTTCCTAAGTAAGAGTCCTTACTAAGATTAGCTTAATTGTCTTAAACGAAGGTATAAGCCAGACGTCTTTTAGCCTTAGGCTACGAATTTAAACTTAGCTATAGCCTATAGCAGGGATAACAATCCTATTCGCAGTATGGACCTATTAAGGTGTATTCCATCTCTTTAAGTATACTAGGTCTAATTAGTTACTAGTAAAGTACTTAGTTGCTTCTAAGTTAAGAGCCTAAGCTAGTAATATCATTATAAGCATAGCATATTTAGGGTTAGGGTTAAGGTAAATTAAATCGCTGTTAAATTCTTCCTTAGCTATTGCTATATTCCCTACTTCCTCTACCTTAAAAACACCTTAATCTCTCTTTTTAGCGTTATTAAATCAGAATTATTTAAGCAGGGGATAGTCTTTCTGGTAATGACCTTTTTAATAATATACTTGACACTCGTCTCTTTCTAGTCGTCTTAGCTCTTTACTAACTCGAGATAATGAGCTATGTCGTAAGGAATAATCGAATCTACTAGCACAACCTCTGCCCCTTACTCGACCTCGGTTTCCCCTTCTCCCCCTAGGTTTATCTTTCCTCTTATATATAAGTGCAGTAGTCTATATAGGGAGAGCAGTCTCTTACTCCTAAAGAAGGGTAATACAACTCTTAAGGTCTCGTTTATCTCGTAGACACTAGGTCTTCGCATTCTACCATATAACGTCGCTTAGTAGAGCTAGAAGGAGTTACTCTTTAATATTATTATTGGTAAGTGCTCAAGATATAGAGGCTAGATTAATCTTAAATCAATTTAGTATATGGATAAACTCAACAATTCGCATCTTTATAGGGTCGAAAGTAGTACTATAGAACTCCCTGCAAAGTCTAGAGATGTAAACCTCGTTATTAGCCTTATTAAACTTCTTTATTCCTTCCCACATTCCCTAAATATTATACTCCTTTATTATTATACACATCTTTTCCTAACGGTCGTCTCCTATAGAGTTAAAGATAATCTTATTCGCTTCCCCCCTTCTTCTTCTCCTATTAGCTAAATTAACTCGAGCTAGGTCCTCTATACCAGTAATAAAATCCCATCCTTCTGCTATAATTAGGGCTGCCTTGTAGGTGCGCTCCCAATCTACGAAGTTATCTCTATTAAAGATGGCGATTTTACCGGCCTTATAATCGTATATAGGCGCCGTTAAGGTCGAGGTAGATAAGGTCATTTTAGGGGTTAATTTTCAAGTCAGGAGAGGTGTTGCTACCCAGGCTTATAACCTATTGGAATTACAAGGTTATGGGGTTATAATAGAGGTATTTTAAGGGTCTAATTAATAATAAAGATGACGCAGACGATAAATATTAATTGATTCGTAATGTAGTAAATACGGTTGTCTATATAGATTGTATGCAGACTTCGTCCTTATTGTCTCGTTCCCAGACCTTCTTGCCAAGGCTTACCTTGCCAAGCCGCTAGCCGCTTTTAGCAAGACCTTTGTTAGAAGGTCTGGTACACGGTTCGGATTTTTATTAGTCCCGCGCGGGGTATTTAGGCCTATATACACCTACTTTAAGCCAAATTGTCTTAACTTTTATAGCTCCCTAAGCTATTCCTAATGGCTAGAATTACCAAATTAAACCTGGCGAAGAAGACTACGTTACCCGATTTGCCCGATTCTAATTCGTTATCTCGTCGTCGCGCCCGACGCCCCCAAGTCGTAGCAGCCGCACCTTTCCCATAACTTCTTCCTACCGCAGCCAGAGTACCCAAACCGACAAGCTAGCTTTAAATAATAACTAAGGACTACTAGTAGGTATAGATTTGCTTTATAAAAGGGGGTAAGCTTTAGGTAAAGCCTCGCGTAGAGCTTTAGGTAAAGCCTCGCGCAGAGCTTTAATAAAGCCTTATATAGAGCTTTAGTAGAGGCTTACACAGAGCCCTACGCAGAGCTCCGCGTAGAGCTTCGTGTAGAGCTTCTGTAGAGCTTCGTGTAGAGCTTCGTACAGAGCTTCGTGCAGAGCCTCGTATAGAGCTTTGTGCAGAGCTTCGTATAGAGCTTCGTGCAAAGCCTTGTGCAGAGCTTCGAGCAGAGCCTTGTGCAGAGCTTTAAGGAGCTTTAAGTAGAGCTTTAAGCAGAGCTTCGAGTAGAGCTTTAAGTAGAGCTTCGAGCGGAGCTTTGTGTAGAGCCTTATATAGAGCTTTATATAAATATATAGGCGTATAGATATATATTTTTATACTAGTAATTAATTATAGAATTTATAAAAATAATTATATAGGAAATTATATAGATATTTATTTTATGATTATTTCCCATTTACGATTATCAACGGAAAGACTATATCCTATTAAAATCCGGATTTATATGCATCATTCAGATATAAATGTCTATGCAATGAATTCAAATATTATACCACGGATAAATCACAATCACTGGGTATATATAATGCATAAATTCAATGCCCACATAATCTGACGATCGAATCCACATACCTATTTGTTATAATGGATCTCATGAGAGATACTTCAACTCCGGATATCCAATCATTATTCTGATCAGAATATCCCAATTCTTCAACCACGAATTATCAAGATTGTATCATATATTTCTGAGATTATCCTCCTATGATTTCGCCGATGAGGGAAAAAGATCCCCCGGGAATTTCTGATTTATAAGGGATGGATCCGACATCCCATCATATGATCCGCTTAATGATCTATAAAATGATGGGGGGATTTAGAAGAATAAGATATGAAAAATCCATCTACATATAATTTTCTAAGAATCCCCTACCATCATCCCTCAATAGATCATTAGGATAATCGCATGTATAGATGTCGATCCATCGCCATAAATCCAGAGATTCATCCCCGATTTCCACATATAAGGAACATCACACAGAGGATAATCTAGAATATATGATAAATCTTGAGGTGATTTTTTGAGAAATCGGATATATCGATATAATTAGATGAATATCCGGGGATATTTATACTCGTCCATATATCATTATAATAAATATGGTACAATGATCAGTAATCGATCATGGAATGATTCATCATCGATATCTTTTCAATATATATCAATAATGATTCGTTTATCATAGATATTCATCATAATTTCCATATCATATAAATTTATATCTATGAATGATCGATATAATAAATCCCGAATTTTAGAGATAGATATCATCCTTCCGCCTATATAAAATGGAAAATAATCAGGAAATATATCCCTCCTCATAATCATAATTGATATCCCCATAAGATATATCATGCAGGAAATATAAAAATGATGGAGGAATATAATAGCGAAGATAAATTCCAGATGGATAAAACATTATTCATATCATCTAGAGAATAGATATGATTATCGGAGAATAGGAGATAAGATATCATCATGAGATGATCATGTCGCGATCCAGAGATGGATCATTCGATTATTAAAGATATAAAAGAAAAGAAATAAATGATGGATATCCATCTCCCGAAGGATCGATCATATGAATCCGCATAACGGAAAAATTCCCGGAATTAGGAATATATGCAAAATCATAAATCTATATAAAAAGAAAATGATTCATCGGAATATGATATTGATAAGAGATATATCATCAATATAATTATATATTCAGATGATCATCTTGATGATGAAATATAAAATCATATCGCGCATCACAAGAGAATATTTTGGGATATCAAGATATATCCATGATCAAAATATCGAATCGATTATCGCGATTCCTCGAAAAATAATTATGGAATGATGGATCAGGATCCGGATCTAGATCCTCGGCATATCATAATAATCGGAATGATATTTATTTAA
>NW_027137559.1:3437260-3437675 GCF_001692895.1 Cenococcum geophilum 1.58 | reverse complement strand
CCTTTATCTATCCTTTATATAGGGAGAAAGTTAATATTATTTATAGGGTGCTCCACGTAGTTCCTCTCTACGCTTTTACCGCCTTCTTTTAGCATTATTTCTACTTAATATCTACCTATCTTGCGATATATATAGTAGATCTCCACTTATAC
Organism: Cenococcum geophilum 1.58; assembly: GCF_001692895.1. Classification (NCBI taxonomy): domain Eukaryota; kingdom Fungi; phylum Ascomycota; class Dothideomycetes; order Gloniales; family Gloniaceae; genus Cenococcum; species Cenococcum geophilum. The sequence goes on along the minus strand of NW_027137559.1, from coordinate 3,437,523 downwards.
CAGTGGCCCCATATCCTCTATTATTATAGTGCTCTACTAGCATAGCGCTAAGTGTTATAGTAGCTCTTATATTTCCTATTCTCTTTCTACCACTTATAGATAGAGGGCTTTTTAACTTATAAGCTTAGGCGTAATGCTTCTTTATAGGGCCCTTACTCCTTATATACGCTCTACTATTTAGTGTATCTCCTTTTCTACTAGGTGGCCTTATACTATAGATGCCCTCTATATAGCAGTTGCTTCTATATATACGTCTAGTAGCA
>NW_027137559.1:3132382-3437235 GCF_001692895.1 Cenococcum geophilum 1.58 | reverse complement strand
GATCATCGCCGATTTCTTCGAAAAATAATCCATGGAATGGATAGATCAGAATACCGGGAATTTAGATCCTCGACATATCATAATAATTGGAATAATGATGATATTATATATCATCCGGTATATATAAATTTTCTCCCAGGAATATAATTCCATCAATAAATATTATGACGATTTTCATGATGAGGAGGGAATATTCATCAGATATATTATATGAATAAGATCAAATTGGATCTCAGATGGATTCGGGGATCCCTGGAAATTCCCAATCGAAAGATCAAAATGAAAATATCGAATGAATCTATAAATGATAATCCGATCCAATGATGAATGGGAAGAAAAGGAATATTACATCTATCTCGATCATCATTAATAGAATCTGATATATGGATTATACTCTATTGCGAATTACAGCGAATATGATCCGCATTATTTGGGCGATTTCTATACAATGATTCTTTATAATTAATTTTTTCCATATGGATCCTTAATGATTATCCGATTCATCGATATGGAATCCATCAATAATCGTCTTATAGATTTCCTAATATTCATTATGAAATTTTCTATGAGGGATTTCCGGATCGGAATTTTTATTGCGGATGGCATTTTCAATGATCTTTGCCCGATATGATGAATTCCGCATTTTTCCGTTCCATTATCATATCGCATTATTTATTTCGGATGATGAATTATCTCGATATTCCGGATTTCTTATCCGGATTCTTCTATTATATTTTCCCTCTCATCTTTATCGATCGCGATTAAAGATCTTCTTTAAGGATTTGGGATGATTTGATATATTATTCCCTGAGATCATATATAATTTCATTTCATCCGCTCGACGATTTCTCTGCGATCCCCCTGAAAATGGATGAATATGAAATGATCTAATCTTATCCTGATCATATATTTATTATTGCGTCCTTTTATAATTTTATAATCATTTTCAAGAAAAAATATGCGCCCCGATTTGTCTGGATATATTATAATCATTTTCTTTATTTCCTGCGATATATTTTCGAGGGATGATCATTTCGCAATTCCGATTTATTCTGGGGATTTATTCCGTTAATTTCGGCATCAATTTTCGCCATCATTATGATAAGCGCTCATGCGCATTGATGGATGGAAATCTCTCCGTTTGATGGATTTATGAAATTCATTATTGATATCAGCAGGAATATTTTCCATATTTTTTCTGATGAGATAAAATCTTTCGATGATTGGGATTTTTCCGAGAATTTTTTCTATCAATATTTTTCATATATTCTTCGCCCATCTTCATATTTCGATGATGATATCTATATTCTATCCGCATTTTTCTTTTCTAATTGGAGTCAGGCTTAATGGAGATTATTTCTTTTCGAATGGATCTATAATTGAGCAAAATCGGGATGCCGAAGGAAAATGGGAGATATATCATATAATTCGCCATATTACTATCATATGATATCTTATATATATATAGATATGATTCGGATCTGCATTCGCCTTATAAATTATAATATAATATATTCTTGAAGATATTTAAGGAATTCTTTATTTCAGCATGATTTTGATCTATTAATTCAAGATAGATTCGGGAAAGATTATCCGCCATGATACGTTTAAGATATTAATTCCCGATATTTTCGCTTAATAAATATGATTATGGATATCATAAATATATCCCTAATGGGTGGATAAAGATAAAGGATTAATAAAAGAAATATAGATTTGAGTGATTTCTATATATGATTATCGATCCTATTATCGATATATCTTATGTAATATCACCCGATATTTTCCTGTGAATATATGGCATATATCTTGCATTGTCACTTCAATGACGCATGATCTGCATATATATCTTCGAGGTTCGAAGATAATATCTCCGCTAGATATCATATTAACGGTGGAACCATCTTTCCTCTCATGAGATTTATAATCCTCGCATATATCCTCATTCCCGGAATTTCTTCGCAATGCGAAATCGAAATAGTAATTTTTCGGAAATAGATATTCAATCCATATTGAATTATATGATGATTAAAATTCTCGGGAGTTTCGATAATTGCGAATATTCCGCCGTAGATACGAAGGAACGATCTCGGAATCCGTAGATTTATATAACGAATCCTGAGAGAATTAACTCCGCAGCGCCCGAATAAAATTTACATCAATTTTTTATTCAACTATACATTCCTATTAGAAATGGCATCAAAATTTAATTCGTATAATTTTCCTAGAGTTTATCCCCCCTGTGATTAATAGGGCGGGATAAGATTTACGGAAAATGACCATTCATTATAGGACGATCATATCCGCCAAAAAGATTACGACATACACACCACACCAAATCTTACTTTACTGCAGCCGGATGTAAAATGATATTATCTACATCCTTGATAGCACCATTCGAGGTATGATAGTGTATTTTAGAATTAATATATAGAAATGAAACTAGATGGAGATGATTGAGTCTGGATAGAAATTTATTGTAGGGTTGAGTCTGGGAGAATAAAAATATTTCCGTATATGGCATAATCTCTACTGGATCGTAGAATATAGATGCAGACAGAGAATGATAATAGAGGATTGATATTCTAATCTTGCGAGACGTCGATGAATAAATTTGAAAAATTTGACAATTTAATAGGATCGTATACATTAGGTAGCCGAATTACAAGAGAGATTCGTAATATTATTAATTATTAGAATAATGATATATTGTCAGTTAAGGAAATTAATACTGCGAGTGCAAATGATATATATCGCAATTAGGTGGCAGGAAACTCGATAAAGGATTATCTATAGGAGGCAGAATTGGCGAAAGGTAGATATGGGTTATATTAATATTTAGATAGAGAAGATACAATATGAAATAGGAAGGGAAGATGAAATATGAGTAAATAGTATCATTTTCTATATCAATACATATAAATCAGATAGACATTCGGGAAGATATAATCATCTCATCTAGAGTGCATATAGATATATTGATATGGATGTTTATGATATATATATATCCAATCGATACATCCCGAGGATTATATATGATATTATTGAAGATTAAGCAAGATTTAATAAGATAAATTTGAAGAGATATCACAAATCATTCATAGTTGGAATCATAGACGGAGTATAGGTATCACATATGCTTAATAGATTATCCTCACTGTATCTGCCACGATAGCCGGGATATAAATTCGGGGGAATCCCCTGATAGTACTTAGCCGGTATGGGTTTAGATAATTCTGTATCACGCCGAATAATCTACGGACTATGGGAGTGGAATAAAAGGTAGGGAGAGTATGGAGAGTGATTAGAGTGGAGGAATATGAGGAAGATTCTATGAGAATTTCGTATATTATTTATATGAGTATTTTAATCATTAGGGTTATAGAATGTTATCGATATGAAAGGGTTTGATAAAGATATGATTATGAATAGATCAAATTTTTGTAGTAGGATATCAAAATTTTTGGTAAACATTTGACAATGATAGAAAGATTAATTTATTAATGTTATATGGATTGGATAACGAAATAAACAATGGTAATCGGGAAATGGCTGATATGAATGTTATAAAATGGAATAATACTGTAAAAAGGGGAATATAGTTATTTGCAATATTTATATTCATATATGATAATGATATCCCTGGTAAAAAGCTCTTTAGCGCTACTAACTAAGCTATAAAACTAGTGCCTATATAGAACTATAGGGGCCTATAGAAGAATACTACGCGCTATACTAGAACGTAAAGTAGTAGTTCTACTACTAGACTTATATATTAACTTAACTACTATATAGAGAGCAGTTATAGTATAAGGCTACCTAGTAGAAGAAAATATATACTAAATACTAAAANGTATATAAGGAACAAGATATATATAAGAAGTAATAGCCCCTTAAAGAGGTAATATGTCTAAATATACTAGCTAGGAAGCCCTTTACCTATAAATAATAGAGAGAAAAGGAAATATAGGAAATATTATCTTATTAGATAAAGACCTAGCGTTATACTAGTAGAGTACTATAATGGTAATAGAGGATAGGAGGTTACTAATATAGATAGAGATTTACTATACTAATTATAAGATAGGTAGATCTTAAATAGAAGGAGGTAGTAAAAATATAAGACGCAGCTATATAGAATACCTGTCTAAATAAGTTTGTACGAGAATTTATAGACGCAATTACGTAAGCTAAGCGAGCTTAGGAAACCCTTTAAATTCCTCCTATTTATATATAATTAAAAGAAAAAGTCACCACCATTTAAAAGAGTATACGATACTATACGTATTTCGTGCCCCTAGATATAACTTACTTATATTATTAAATTGATATAAACAATACCCTATAGTTAATACTAACTCTTTTCTTATATAAANGACTAACGAGGGTAAAATCTATAGCCGTTTTTCTACTATAGATAAAGGTCCTAGGTCTAAATATATAGCTAATATCTATATTCTAAATATCTTACCTTAATATATAATAATATTTATTTATTACTTAACGTCTAATTTAGATCCCTATTAGGCCTATATAGACTACTTTTTAGTTACCTTAATATATATACTAGTGGCCTATTTAGTTAGTATATTATATACTACTATTTTATAGCTACCGCTTAGTAAGGGACTAGCTACTTACTAGCGTAGGCATAAATAATATTGCTTAGATACTCTCTATAAGTAGGGGCTTATAAATAGTAGTAAAATAGCTTATAGGCTAAGGAAATCTTTAGTAGTTTTAAATAGCATATAAGATCTAATAGGAGGACACTAAATAATACGCCCTATTCTAGCCCCTTAAGGACTAAATACCCCTGCCTAGCTATAGGCGGCTTACTAGCGAATTTCTAGACCCTTTTACTACTCCTTTTAGATTTTCTAATATATCTAGGAAGTATAGTATATAAGGTAGACTAGAAGATATAAAGATATACTAGCTAGGTAAAGGCGGAACAAATAGGACTAGCTAAAAGAAAATACTTAGGATTTTCCCCTTATAGGGCTTTTTCCTATATAGACCTAAAAGGGGACTAAATTGGGCAATAAATAGAATTAATAATAATAATTATATAGGTGGTTATATAGCTAATTATAGAACCTTCGTAGTATATTAGTGCTGTGTTAGTAGAGCTTTAAAGCTCTATATAAGGTTTTAAGTAGAGCTTCGAGCAGAGCCTTGTGCAGAGCTTTGAGCAAAGCCTCGTATAGAGCTTTGAGCAGAGCTTTGTGCAGAGCTTTGAGCAAAGCCTCATATAGAGCTTCGAGCAGAACTTCGAGCAGAGCTTCGTGCAGAGCTTCGTGCAGAGCTTCAACCAGAGCTTCGACCACGGCTTCGACCAGAGCTTCGAGCGGAGCCTCGACCAGAGCTTCGAGCGGAGCCTCGACCAGAGCCTTNACCAGAGCCTTGACCAGAGCCTCGACCAGAGCCTCAAGCAGAGCTTCGGCCAGAGCTTCGACCAGAGCTTCGACTAGAGCTTCGACCAGAGCTTCGACCGGAGCTTTAAGCAGAGCCTCGTGCAGAGCCTTGTGCANAGCTTTATATAGAGTTTGTATTCGTGCAGGCGTTCGTGCAGATGTCGTGCAGGCTTCGTGCAGGCTTCGTGCAGGCTTTCGTGCAGGCGTTTATGCAGGCAGCGGAAGAGCAATAAAGCAGGTAATAAGGCCCAGAGTTAGTCTAGATACAATACATTAGCTATTTAGGTATTTATCTACTATAAATATTAATATAGGAGGTTAAATATTAAGGATTGGTAATGGTTAATAGCTCTAGCTAAATATTTACTATTTTAGTGGTAATATTTAAGGCAAAATGTAGCAGTAACCATAACGCCGTTTATAATAATTTTGGTAGCGTTAAAATTACCTTATAAAGCTCTAGAATATAACGTTGGCCAATTATCTATAAAGGCGTTAGTTTATTATTAATTAATAGTAGTAGAGTTTTAAGCAGAACTTTAAAGGGAAGATTCGCTTATTTAAGGTAAAATGTAGTAGTAACCACTAGGCCGTTCGCAATAATTTTAGCAGTATTAGAATCGCCCTATAAAGTTCTAAAACATAACATTAGCCGATTATTTATAAAGGCGTTAGTTCGTTGTTAATTAATAGCTAAAAAATTTAGTATAGCGTGCGAGTTTATATAAGAATTATATATAAATTGGCGTAAGGGACTAATTAATTTCCGAACTGTGTACCAGATAACAACAATATAAGATAATTAATCTGTTATATAAGCAGCTTATAATTAGTTGATTGTCTAGGACTAAGATAAGGATCGGCGCGTTTACTAGCGACTTATTAAGCTAGATCTACCCCTTTTCTAGTAACTTATTAAGGTACTCCTGTAGGATCTTAAGCTCTTTATAAGAGAGGTTATAGATAAAAAGGTTTAGCGGTTATTTACCTTCTTTTAGATTAATTATATAATCGTACTCTAAGTTCTATAGTAAAACTTTAGCTCTCCTGCCTAAAAATACCCTTAGTAAGTCTCTTAGGCCTACTAGAATATTTAATAAATTAGGGTTATATTTATCCTCTATATTATTATTAGATAGGTCCTAAAGCTCCCTTAAGATACTTATAGGCAGTATTATACGCTATAATAGTTGCTTATATATAGTTACCACTATATATTAAACCGTTATATATAGTAGCTAGTAGAGGGTAGGGAATTCTTTAACGCAACGTTTAAGGTATTAAAGTATACTTTCTACGTATTGCTTAAGCTAGAGTAACCTATAGCGGTTAAAGTATCTTATAAGATCTTTAAGATTACTACCTCCCTATAATATCTCCGTAACCTATTTAGTAGTTCCTTATAAGGTCTCCGTTATAAAGGGGTTATTACCTATACTAGGCTCTATACCTATCTTATTATTAAATAGGGGTTAGATTTAATACTCCTTTAGGTATAGAGCGTATACTATTTTACCTAGGGCTATATTCTCTAAAATATCCTTTAGGCTTATTAGTAATATACGCCCTTCTAAATCTTTATTATTTTATTATAGCTTTAGCAGACCTTAGCGATATTATAGGTAAAGCACCGGTGACTTGCCTAAGGGTTAATAGCGACATGATAACTGAAGAAATGGCTAGAACTATTAGCCGCCTTTTAAATAATATAGTACTAGGACTAGATAGGATCCTAAATAAAGCCCTAAAGACCTACGGACTATTAATAGCACCTTAGCTTGCGGATATAGCTAGAGTATACTTTATAATAGGCTACTACCTAAGACTTAGAAGAGCTATAACAACGTTTATCCTACGCAAAGAAGGTAAAGCAGACTACTTACTCCTAAGGAGCTACCGCCCTATTGCTTTAGAGAATACCCTTAGCAAGATCTTAGAAAGGGTAATAGCGGACTATATAGTAGACACGGCTAAGGAATACGCCCTACTACTATAAAGCTAAATAGGGGCAAGAAAGAACCGCTTAACACTATTAGCACTTACGCTACTCGCTGCCACTATTAAATCTGTATAGGTGATGCGAAGGGACTTTATAGCATTAATGCTTAGCCTAGATATTAGTAGCGCCTATAATAATATACCCTATAAGCGTCTTTTATATATCCTTAGGGTAAAAGGCTTCCTAGAATGAATTATATAATTTATTTAAGGGTTTATAGGTTAAAAAGAAATATTACTAGTCTTTAGCGGATACTAAAGCCCCCCTATTGTAGTTGCAACAGGAATACTATAAGGATTACCCCTCTTACCTATACTCTTCCTTTTCTTTATAAGCAACCTGCTTAACTCCTTTAAGGAAGGGGCAACCTAGGGGATAGGCTTTATTAACGATATAAACCTAATTATATATAGGCCAATAGCTGTAGAGAATTGTAGAATATTAGAGAAAGTATATAACACCTATATAGAATAGGCAAGACGATATAGAGTCTAATTCTCACTAGAGAAATACTAGCTAATCCATTTTATAAGAAAATATAACTAATCTACAGATCTTTAGTATATAATTTACATTTAAGGCTTTAGGGGTTAACCAGTTTAGGGCCTAAGAGTATTAAAAGTATAGGTAGATAGTAAGCTCTAGTAAAGCGCATATACGGCGTAAGCGGCCTATAAAGGCTAAGTATAGTATATTATATTATCTAGGATCGTTAATTCTATATAGGGTCCATGCTTCTAGAGGTCACGCCTACTATATACAGCAGTTATCCGGCTAACTATAATGTATAGGTCTAGTATCTGGGCTATTAGAGAATCTAAGAAAGGCCCCCCTAAATCGCTCCTTAAACCACTCTAAAAGGTCTAAACAGTCTACCTTTAAAGTATAATAGGTAGATATAAGCGAACGGTTATAGCTCTACTTAAGAAGGAAGCTAATATTCCCCCCCTATAATTATATATTAAAGTCACTATAATGCAAAAGGCGTAAAAGAAACGTAATTTTAATATTATAAAGTATATTAAGATACGCCTAAATAAACTATAGAGGGACCCTAGGGCGCCTTGTAGGAGAATAAACTAATAACCCTAAAGTAGGGAAAATATATTGGAGAAATAGGTAAAGAAAGTAAAAAAAGAATAGCGCTGCTTTAGAGCCTAGGCCTATATAGAGGAGGAAGGGAGACGTATAAGAGGCTAGTAAGGATAATAGTAAGAGAGAAAAAGGAGCTAAAGTAAAGTATAAAAGAACGCTAGGAAACTATCTACCGTAATATAATACTGGCTAGACTAACGCTAAAAAGGTATATAGGAGTTAAAGGTATAGAGGCTAACTAAGGTAAAAGGAACCTAAGCCGTAACATAGTTAACGCTATAGGGGGTAGATACCTTAGGGCTTTAAGAAGGCCTAATAAAGGTAGAAAATATAATAGCAACACTCTTAAGAATAGGAATAATAGGACTAAAAAACTGGCTCTACTGAGTAGGTATCCTAGTAGGTAGCCTAAGATATAAATATAGCTGGCTAAGATAGACACTAAAACACGTAATACTGTTATGCCCCTTACGCACTAACTAAGAAGTAATACTCTTAGTAGCTAGCACAGAGAACTATAAAACACTACTCTTAATATAAAAAGGCCTTAAGGCGGTTACCTAGTGGCTTATTAGCTAAAATATACTAAACCAGTTCTGGGTTATAAAGGAAATAATAATAGAGGGCGGGGGGGCGAGTAACGGGCGCCCCCTAATAACTTTATAGTAGTAGAGTAAAGTATATAATACTAGCGCGTCCGTAGGCTTATTACGGCAGTAGTGGTTTCTAAGGAGGTTAAAAAGTAAGGTAGTAAAAGCACCATAGGTGACTTATAGGCGCCTTATAGGCAAGTCCTAAAAGGCAGGGAGATAGATTATGGGGTTTTCTTAAGTTAAGTCTTTCTTAAGTTAAGTTTTCTCCCTATATATAAATAAAGAGTAGTCCGTATAGGCCCAATAGGGATTTAAATTAGACGTTAAGCAATAAATTATTATTATTTATTATTATTTTATTATTTAAAGGCTTCTATCTTAAAGCGTATCTTAGAATCTACTTTTATAAGCTAAGGGTATCTAAAAATAAAGTTATAACCTATAAAGTTAGCCGCCTAGAAGGGTTGTAGGCTAACTACCTTAGTGCGGTTATATATATTAGCTACTAATACTATAAGCTTATAGGCACTATATAGTTTAATTTAATACTTATTTAAAAAGCCTATAATAGGTTTCCGCTACCTTTATAATAAAATAAGTTTATACTCTTTTACTAAATTATATTATATAAGATTAATTTTAGCGCATCTTATTTATAGGGAGTATTATTTTTAGCTTAATAGTAATACGGAAAGTCTTTCCTTTTATATCTTGCCCTAGTTACAGCCGGGAAAAGTCTATAACTAGGGATTTTCTTTTTTTAGATTATTAGTGCGGTTATTGCCTTACTTATTTTTCTAATAAAATCTACCTCCGGAGTTTTCTTTTAACTTTTTAAAGTATTCCTATAAAGGTGCTAGATAGGTATTAGGTTAACCCTAAAAGTCTTTCCCGTTATTTAAGGCTCCTAACTTTAACCCTTTTAAAGTTCTCTTTAAGAACGGCTTTTTTTAAAGGTTAAGTCTGCCTTACGTTACTACTAGAGTACTTATGCTTTTTACTGGAAGAGGTCTAGTTCCTTATTATATCTTTAGTATTTAGAACTACTTGTTTAAAATCCGTATATATAGTAATCCGCAATAGGGCTTTTACGCGCTTTATTTTATTATAAATTATTAGCTTAATTCTAGCCTAAATAAACCTAATCTTCTCCTTTTTATAGATACTACCGTCCTTATTTTTTTAAAAGGGCTTTCGATCTATTTATTAAGTATAAGTTTTTATAAAGTTTATAAACTGGCGGAAGTTATAGCGGTTAAGCTGTATTCTATTTTAGAATAGCTCTATATTATCGTATTATATAATATACAGATCTTAAGTCCATTTCTTTAGGAAGGTTTATAGCTATAACTATATAGTAATTTGCTCTTTATTAAGCTAATTAAGTGCAATCTAATTTAGCGATTAGTCTTTAATCTTACTAATAATTTAGCTTATACGCTCTTTAGTATTATCTTATATTATTAGTATCTTAAAGAAGTTATCTACCTTATAAACCTAATTATCTAACTATTAGGCGTTGGGTTTATAGCGGAGTTTTAAACTACTAGAGGCCTTAGCTAGTTAGTTTATATCTTTTTTCTATTTGTAGTGTAGATAACTCTCTAAGTCTTTTCTACCTTCTTAGGTAAGTACTAGGTAGCCCCTAAAAAGCCTTTAACCTTAATTAGGTTGTAAAAGAATTTACCTAGCTTAGATTAAACCCTATTAGATATAGATTTGCCCTTAAAGGGTTCTAATATATTTATTAGTGGCTTTCTCTTATATAGCTTCTAAGAGCCTTATTATAACGGCACTAGAGCGCGTCACCTAGTCAGGGGTTCGCTTAAGACTTGGCGTATATATATAGACGTGGCCTCACCACCTTCTCTTACTCCTTAGCTTAATATCTTTATAATACAGCATTCGTTCGCTTGATCTTGTAAGCATTTATTTAAGTCTCTATTAAGACATTTATTTAATAGTTTAAGCCGTTACACTTATAATAGCTTCCTAATATCTATCTTAAAGAAGATTAGTATAGGGCTCTTAACCTTCTAAACTTAGGCTTAGGGAAGCTCCTACTATAGAAGTAGTACTAGTACTAGTAGCTAGTATAGGTTTCCTAATAAGGCTTAGGTCTTAAGTTAGTAGTTAATTTAAATTACTTAAAGGGGTAAGCTTGCTTAGCTTATAAGCAGTTTATATACTACTACTATGCTAATTATAGGCCGGTAGTCTTCTAAGAGGGTTTTAGTTAGTTCCCTAGTTAAACGCGTTAGTATATTCCTTTAGTATTTTTAGCTTAGGGGAAGATCTTAAAGTCGCCTCTAGCGCTTAATCTTTTAATTAGCCTAGGGCTAGAGGGGCTTTAGTTACTTTTTAGTAGCGTTATAACCGTTATAAAGGGTATCTACGTTTTCCTTAGCGGTGACTGTAGGTGTACGAGAGTCTTTAAGCTCCTAGAGCATCTAGGTATTAGGGCTCGTTTAGCTGTCTTACCTAGAGGGTTATATTATCGCAATCTCTCGCTATTAGAGGGACCTTCCTACCTTTACGCGACGGCTTTATGCGACGGCTTTCTATGAGGTGCCTATGGAGTTTCCGTTTAGGTCGTCGCGAGATTTTAAGAAAGAATAGTAGTTGTAAATAAAAGATATAAATAAACAATCTAGTCCTTAAGCCGACTGCCCTTCTAAAAGAAGTAAGAAGGATTTAAATATAAGGGGATCTTATAGATAGGGGGCTATAAGGACACAATTATAGAACAGAATAGATTGGTAAGAGAGACAAATCCTTAAGAAGGTAAGGCCTCTAGGATTATAGAGACTATATACTATAGGCACGTGCCTCTAGTACGTAACTAGCGACTATTTAAGGGGCGTCTGGAGGTTGTCCTAAGGGCAACTTAAGGTATTCGCAATAATATCCTTTATAAGAAGGTCTCTATAATATAAGGTAAGTATAAGTAATAAAAATAGGTGGTAAGTAATACAATAGTAAGAAACGGGGTAGTGAATTATAAGGTAATAGGCATTAAAGATAATAGTAAGATAGTAGTAAGAAAATCCGATTCAGGTTAATAGGTTAAGCATTATAACTCCTATAGCACCCTAAATCTCTATCTCTATATCAATCCTTCTAATGTCTTTAATATATTTAAGCTGCTATTTACTAATAAAGTTATAAATAAGCTAACTAAGTAGATAAACGAGTTACTAGAGGAATCTATTAGCTTAGCTCAGTACTTTTATTAATATTTAGTATTAGTGTAGGGCTGTATTAATATTAGTATTAAATATTGGTTTAATATTGGTTCGATATTTAATACTAAATATAGTATAGTGTAAGCTTTGTGGTGTAGGGGAATTAATTAAGCGACTTTATTATAAATCTACGGAAATTAAGTGGAATATATATATGAAATATGGTAGTAGAGGTTGATATCAATACTAATAACAGCTGCAGTAGACAACGTAATAGAAATAAGTAGTAAGACATATAATGTTAAGAAGTAGGGTAGTGAGTTATAAGGTAGTATAAGCTTTAGTACTAGTAGTCGGTTATATATAGTGTTAGTAGGGGGGGTACTTAAGCAGTCTCTTTTATCTTAGTAAGCGACTTAAACAGTAAGGGCAAACTAAAGACGCCTTACTAATACTAAAGTATTACTAGTTTCTATCCTAAAAAACGCCACTATCTTTTAACTAATCAGCTATCTACTGACCTTAAGTTTGCCCTGCTGTCTAAGGGCCTTTAGTGCGGAACTCTATGGTGCTTAACTTTAATTTTTGCAATTTTATATAAGAGACACTCTTACCTATATATTTAACTCCCCTATAACACCTATTTAACCTAATATACTAATAAGTTAAGTCAGACCAGTCTCCTCTATAATTAAATACTTTTTTATAATGGGAATATATTAGTAGGGGGTAGTCTCTTTAAGCTCGACAACGTGTATATAATAGTACGCGGGCCACCTTAAAGGAGCTTCTTCCTTATAGTAGGTAGATACCTACGCGTCGTCTCTACGAATGTCTCTATAAAAGTCTCTACGAACGTCTCTACGAACGGCTCTACAATCGCCCCAACAGTCGTCCGTACGAATCGTCTCTATAAACATCTACACAAACGTTTATATAAACGTCTGCACAAACGCCTGCATAAAGCTCTATATAAAGTTTTTACAAGGCCTTTAAAAACAGGCCTAAATATAAGCTTTATACGACGCTCTGTATAAAACTCTACTAAGGGCTCTATATAAGGCTCCGCTCGAAGCTCTATTAAAGATCTACTTAAAGCTCTACCTAGTTATATACTGCCCGGATAAAACGTATACCGACCAGCTCTAGAGGATTATATTAATTAGTTTCAAGCCCTAGAATACCAAGTATTAGACGGTTCGATAGAGCTTTAAGTAGAGCTTTAATAGAGCTTTAATAGAGCTTTAATAGAGCTTTAAGCAGAGCCTTAAGTAGAGCTTTAAGTAGAGCCTTAAGCAGAGCTTTAATAGAGCTTCGATCTTAGGAGGAGTTAAAGAGCCTAGAGGAGTTGAAGGGTTATAGCGTAGGTCGCCACGTTGTTGTTAGTAATTCCGCTTACTTCGAGGCATTAAGAGAGGATTCGCGCACGAGTCAGCACAATAAGACGCGTTAAGAAATTTCGACCTATAATTTTAGAACTTTATATTAGCTAAAATTTATAAATAAGTACATAGATAAATAAAGCGGCCCTTAAAATATAATCGATTACCTTTTAAAGTGGTTAATTAGTTAACTAGTAAAGATATATTGCTCTTTAGTAGCGTCGCGTTTAATTAATAAGTTAGCACTTATACATTTTCGCACCAAAGGAGCTGTCATGGAGTCGACAAAGCAGTTTATAAATAAGCTTGATTGCTAGCTATTGACCGTGCTAAGTACATTGACACGTAATGGTTTAAGATGTTCGATGCAGAACAGGAACAGGTTAGGAAACGTGGTCAAAGATATAGGGGTAGTAGTAGTACGTGCGTAGGTGTCACGGGATAAACGTGCGCGGGTGACTCTCGTAACAGGAACTTAGACGGCAACTAAGATAGTATTGTTAAGTAATCCTAACTAAACTTAATCCTATTATACTAGTAAGGGTCTAATAAAGCTATACTGCTTGGGTACTAGTGAGATTTACTATCTTGGTTGCCGGCTGAGTCGCTTACTAAGATAAAGTCTCTTTAAGCTTAGCGACGTGTTACGTAATAGCGCGCGGGCTATTATATAGATACCTTCTCGGAGCCTTTAAGCCTGAGATTCTTCCTTATAGAGTATTATATATATTATATATATTATTTCTATTAGCCTGCTCAGCATCTAACATATAGTCTTAGTATAGTGCGTTATTTAAAAGTAGGCTCCGTACGCCCCTGGGCTCTAGTAGAGCTTTAAAATAGCTACTTTCTCGCGGCTGCTCTCTTACTACTATCGTCACCTTTGTAATTCTTGGCGTGGTGTAGTAGATGTCGGCTACTCTTTAGGTTATATAAGGCCTCCAAGCCTCTTATATTACATTTATCACCATAAGCCCACATTAAATAGTACCATATTCGATTCTTGCCGTCGTAAATAGCTTTATAAGGGAGAGGATTGCGGGCAAGCTGCTATATAGAAGTAGCTATCCGGCGCCCTTTACTAGTTAGGGTGGTTATATTTAGTATAAAGTCGCTTAACGCGTTGTCATTACCGCCAGAGTAGGAGAGTGGGTAAATTGATTAGAATTAAGCTTAGAAATAGCAGAGGAGGATATATTGTTATCCTTAGTTACATTAGTAGATAAGGGAGGTATGGCGTTTATTAAAGGTAGAGTGTACTGGGGGGGTTAAGCTCTAAAAATTGTTAAAATTAATAATGTTGTGCGCGATGACTTACAAGATCTAATTTAATATTTGGTAATTTTTACCCTCTATAGGTTTACCTAATAAATTTAAAATGTATACGTATTATAAGGAGGCCTGAGAGTTATTTACCGATATATCTACCTTATTTTTACCACCTTAACTCTAAAAATCTTTAATATTTGAAATCTTTTAGTATTAAATATATCGCATTAATATTAATAAGAGCACTGGCTTAACTGATTGGGAAAATATCTAGTAAGGTAGAAAGGGAGTTTTTAAGAAAGCAATAGAAATGTAGTGCCTAACGCTTGTAGGCAGTCACTGTTTATTAATACTAGACGAAAGCATAGATTTATCTAGTAGTGTATAAAAGTTAAGATTTAAATTTAGAGAAAGCTAGTAAATACCTAAATATAGTAGATATGTTAAAGCCTCGTTGTTTAAGCTAGCCTGGGGAGGAATAGATTATAATTATTAAAAGGGGTTTATACAAAATCCACCTCTAAAGTTTTGTTTATTTTAATACCCACCTCCTGCTAATTGAGGCTTAATAGCTTTATATAGTGTAACACTAATTTAGCTTAGTATAACGCCAATCTAGCCTAGTATAACGCTAATTTATATAGTAATCTATGGGCGCGTGTAGGCGTTATTCTAAAAATTTAAAGAAGCTTAGCGCGTTATATCCCCGCCTTTTTAACCGAAATTTTAGTAAGATGTGTAGAGAACGCGATCTTTCTAATTTTCCTACTTTATAAGGCTTAAGTTTATATGCTATATAGAGTCTATATATAGGGTTTTAGTATTTTAGCGACAATAAACCTTTCCTAAGTATCCTTTAGTATCCTTTCTTACCTAACGCTATTCTGTTACTTAATTTATTATTATTTAATCTAATAAAGATTTAGCGAGCCTATTATAAGTTAGTAAAATCTTAAGTTCTAGTTATGTAATAGTATTATAGTTATTTAGGTACCTATTATTAATTATTATAATAACTATTATTTACTATTACAATAGAATAAGCTTATATAAATATAACCTTTTCTCTACCTAAAATAAAGGTAGATCTAACTAATATATACCTCTATTTTTATATTTACTATAATAAAAGACTCTAAGTTTGATTTAAATGCTTTTACTAATAAGGTAATAGGATCTCCTCTATTACCTTTACTAAATCCTTTATCTCTTCTACAGCCTCCCCAGCAGCCGCCGCCGCCGCTACCACTACCATTATTATTATTATTCTCTGCGTTGACTACTCTGGCCTTACTACCGCCTATTTACTAGCTGCGCCATCCCTTATACGCGCGCCCCGCTATAGCCGCTAGTAGAGGCGTCTAGGACGTCCCTTCCTTAGATAAGGATAATAATAGGCGTAGAAGGTCTCTTAGTCTACCTAGGTATATTATATAGCGAGTATAATAGTATTATATTGCTAATTATATATAGAGCTACTACTGCTACCCCCCGCTCCTCTGGCCTCTATATACCTACTCCTACTACTACTACTATCGCTAATCTTCCGTCTCCGGATTAGTGGAATACTAAGTAAAATAACGCCATTGCGCTTAATACTGCTGCCGGGCAGTTTAGGTATATAGGCTAGGCCTTATAGAACTCTCTAGACCTACGCTAACGTAAGGGAATTACTTACGCCCGTATAATAAATAACCGATATAGTAAACTAGCTCCTACGGCCTGTAGCTGTTGTGTTGCGCGGGGTTTAGTATATAGGAGGTATTATAGTACTTTTTATACTAATAGAAGCCTTAGATACGCGTATAGTAAATACCGCCGAACTGATTAGGCATGTACCCCACTAATACGGCCCCCTAAGCCCCGCCTAAGTTAAGCTAATTATAGGAAGGGTAGGATAGAAGGGGTAGTAGGTAAAGTAGCAGGTAGTAGAATAGGTGGAAAGAAGGGTAGAAGGGGTAAAGGGGGTAGAGGAGGTGGTACTAGAGCTACTAGTATAGCTATATAGATATCCTAAATTTAAATCTATGCTTACCTATTATATAACTTACTACTTAATATAGTGATATAAGATCTAACTTATAAGGCGCCTTAGTTACTATAGGGGTAAATATATAATATATAAGGCGCCTTGGTTATTATAGAGGGATCTATAGTAGTAACTAAGGCGCCTTATAGGTTATAGCTACTAAATATAATATTATAATATATTATTTTTACTATAGTAGGATATATTTAGCTAAACTATCCCCAAAAATTTATAGTATGGCGCTACTGTAAATATAGAGAACGCGTCCTTTTATATATTCTCCTTTCTCTTTACTAGCATTATTAACAACCCTTATCTTCTACTTACTCCTACGGTAATATTTTTCTTATATACTATCCTACATAATATTTAAAGTTAGTAAAACCTTTAAGACTATAAATAAAGCTACTAGCTACGTTATAGTTATAATTATTAAACTTAATTAGCATCTAAAGCCTGCACTAAATAATAAGAAATCCGTCTAGTATACCTACTACAAGCTAGGCAAATATAGCTACCCCTTTTATATGCAAATCGCGCTTATAAAGAACGGCCTTTTTACCCTTATATAATATACGCCTTATACTTGCCCTATTATTACCTATAAAAACTTTAAATAAGCCCAATTAACGAAGTATCTATAGTACGCGCTTAAGCTATAGCTAAATAATAACCTAAGAATCCAAACAAAACAACTGGCTAGTAATTAATTTATTATAACTAGATACTGGCCTACATTCTAGTAGGTTAATTACGCTAGAATATTAGCCAATAAGGATCTATAGGGCAACGAAATAAATAGCTTTAGGTATATACCGGCCTTACTTAAGGTAATAGCTTATTATTATAATAGGTTAGGTATATACGTTATAACTAGCACTATTATTAGAGACGGCGTCTTTAAATAGTGCTTTATAGCACCAGCTCCCTATATTTCTGCTTTTAAGTATATAAAACCTATTCTAATTCTTAATTCTATATATACTAAATCCGCATTTAGAATAGATCTATTTATTATGGCTATAAAAGACTTTAATAATTAGATACTTCTAATTACTTAGGCTCTAGTTCCTGGCAAAGTAATTAAGAATTAAATATAGTTTATACGACTTCTTTACTAGATATTTTAACGGGCTAAGAAGGAGCTATAAGGCTCTAGTTACAATTGTAAAATAGCTATAATTAGTGATTATTATGCAGGTCTAGTTACTAGCGTTATAGATATCCTCCCTTAGGACGAGTATTTTTATTACTTCTACCTTAATTACCTTACTGTGTTACGGACGCTTTAAGTACAATGTTACAACTACTTGGGGAAGAGTCGGAAGAAGCTAGTTAGTTAATTTAGTGTCACGGGACACCCCCATAACACCTTATATACGTCCACCTGTTTCCACCAACTTAGCAATTAAAGACCAACCGCGAAATAGCAATCTAACGGCAATCTAATGGCAATCTAACGGCAATCTACGGCATTCTGCTATATTCTGCCATATTCTGCCAAGTTCTACCAAATTCTACTAAGTTCTGCTAGGACTACAACCTAAACCCTATTCTGCCTATATACGTATTAACTAAGCAACTAAGTCAACAATATATACCCTTTCTTCCCGTTTTCCTACCTTCTTTCCTTATATAACGTCTTAACCTCCTCACACAGTTTATATATATAGCTTAATAATATCTACCTTGCTATATATTATCGTCGCTTATACTTACTCTATAATACTACGTTGCGTTAACCACCTACACTACTATTAACATGCAGAACAAACCTAAAGCCCCTATAACGGCCGCTAGTATTATATCCGCACTCTAAGAATAATTAGTAGGGATATAGAAGTCTTTTATAGACGCCCTTAAATAGAACTAAGCCACTTTAAATTAATAATAAGCTAAATAAGAAGCACGATACTAGCAATTAATTAAGGACCTCTAAGAAGAAGTCCGCGCCCTTAAGATGCCCACGCTAGGACCTTAAGACTAAACGCTATCTCTGGAGATGAATACGCGGAATATAAGCCCTAAACCTATAATAGCTACTTACCCTAAGCCGACCACTATACTAAAACGATCTAAATAACTACTAGACCCCCTAGTATTTATTAATAAACGATAAGAGCTCTAATTATTTTTAAGCTAGCTTAAAAATAAGCTAACTGGTAATACTAACCGTTACTTAACTAAAGCCAACCAACTCTGTTACGCCTTAAGTTGACTAGGAGGAGATATAGCTAACCTTATTAAACCGCTTTAGCCGAACTCAGTGTAAAGCCTAGTTGTACTTCTTAAAGCTATATATAGTAACCTAAACTGCTAAGCTACTGCTTAAAGAAAGATAAACTATATAACTTAAGGAACGAAAAGTTTCCTAGTATACTTCTCTAAATTTAACTGTTACGTAAAGGAAATAGGCTAGAACGACTCCGCACTAATTAATAGCCTTATTAAATCCCTAAGCCCTGAACTAAAAACCTCCCTAATAGGCGTAGACTTACTAGGAGCCCTTAATGCCTGCGTAAACGTTATTAATAAACAATATAATAATATACTACGCCTAATACCAAAGCCCGCTCTATAATATAATACGGCAACCCCGTAAATATCTACTAAGTTATTGTCTTAGCCTAAGTACCCTAACGCTATGGATATTGACACTGGGACCCTAGGGTACGCCCTACTAGGGTCCTCTAAATAAGAACGACGTATTAAGCTAGGCCTCTACTTTAAATATAGAAGTAGCTCTCACCTCTCTAACCACTGCTCCGTCCCTATACCTAAATATAAATTATAAACGGCCAACACCAGCAGCCGTTTACTGCATCGATCTTCTGGTTACCGTCCCTAATCTCTACCTGGTTCCAGCCCTATATCTAGTAAGTACTATTTACAAGAACAAAGCTACAGCTAACGTCCTATAAAAACCTTACCCCAATCACCTCTAAAAGGAAGGTCTTGGAGTTAAGTTGCTCTCTAGGACGGCTTTACTATAGGATCTCATTAAACGTATTTAACGTTACGAACTCCGACTCTTAGGACTGTAGCATAACTATTAACTGCCGTCTTTGGCAGAATAGTTAATAGGCCAACGCTTAAATCCTAATTAATACAGGAGCTAGCGGCATAGGATTTATTAATAAGATCTTTATATAAAATAATGGTTTTACCCTAACCCCCCTTGACCGGCATATTGATGTATTTAGATTTAATGGTAAATATACAATTTTAGGCCGTATTACCTACGTAGTATTCCTAAGACTCCGATACCTAAACCATAAGGAATTAATTAAACTTTTTATTACCACCCTAGGTTACTTGGTAATCCTTAGACAACCCTAAATAAAGCTATATAAGGTGACTATTAATTAGAACAACCTTAAGCTTCTATTTAGCGCCTCCTGTTGCAAGTAGAAGTGCCTTATAACTCGCTACTTAGACCTAGAACTGAAATCTAAAAAATCCACTATAATCTACTAGTCTAAAATTTCTACGACTGTCTACCCTATACCTAAGGAATTTACCAGATTCCACCAACCTAGGAATTCTACTAAATTCTACCAACGTAAGAATTCCACCAATATCCACTAAGGATCCAAAAACTCCACTAAATCCTATAAGTTATTACTAAGCACTATACCGCCCCGAGCCAAGTAAAAGCTTAAGCTCTATATACAAAAATACTAGAAGGACTAGTATTCCACTATAAAAAGGATTCTTAAAGAACCTAAACCTAAATCTAATACTAACTCCGTACCTAATACTGAACCTAAACCTAAATAAGAAACTATAGACAATCTAAGTAAGCTCGGCACCCTAGACATCCGCATAATTAGAGCTACCCTACTAGCGCAACTTGCTAAGAAACCCGAGTATACGATCTTCGCTGTTATAATAGCCGATATTAAGAAAGCCTTAGCACTAAAGAAGCATACTAACCTTACTATGAAGGTACTAACAGAGTATTATTATCGCCTAGATGCATTCTTATAAAAGAAAGCCGATAAGCTATTAAAACACCGACTATACGACTATAAGATTATACTCGAAGAAGGAACTTAGCCCGGATTTAAACCCTTATACAGGATGTCCTAAAATGAACTTTAAGTGCTATAAAAGTATTTAGATAAGAACCTAAGTAAAGGATTTATTAGAGTAAGCTCGTTGTCTATAGCCGCACTAGTGATTTTCGTTAAGAAACCCAGCGGCGGTCTGCGCTTCTGTATAGACTACTAAGCTTTTAACGCCGTTACCGTTAAGAACTAATATCTAATCCCATTAATATAAGAGATGCTAAACTGACTAAGTAAGGCTTGTTACTATACAAAGCTCGATATTATCTCTACATTTAACCGTCTCCGCATTGTAAAAGGGGACGAATGGTTTACTGCATTTTGTACCCAATATGGACTATTTAAGTACTTAGTAATACCCTTTAGCCTTATAAACGCTTTAAGCTCGTTTTAATATTATATAAATAATACCCTATGCCCCTACCTAGACATCTTCTATACTGCTTATATTAACGACATCCTAATATATAGTAATAACCTAACTAAATATTAGAAGCATATTAACCTTATTCTATAAGCCCTATATAGAGCTAGTCTATAATTGGATATAGATAAATGCGAGTTCTATAAAACGGAAGTCTTATACCTTAGACTCCTTATTTCTATAAACGGTATATAAATGGACCTAAAAAAAGTTAAGGTAATTATAAACTAGTAAGAACCTAAGAACGTTAAGGACGTAAGAGCCTTTATAGGATTTACTAATTTCTACTAACGGTTTATTAATAACTTCTCCGCCCTAGTTTTACCCCTTATAGCTCTAACCTAAAAGGATAAAGTTTTTGTCTTTAATAAGGAATATAAAAAGGCCTTTGCCTATCTAAAGGTTATATTTACTACTGCGCCCGTGCTTTAATACTTTAACCTAAACTAAATAAGTGTTATAGAAGCCGACTTATCTAACTACGTTACTAGAGGCATCCTGTCTTAATATAATAAGGATGGAGTATTGTACCCTATAGCATACTTTTTAAAATAACTAAGCCTAGCCGAATGCAACTACAAGATCTACAATAAGGAATTGTTAGCTATTATTAGATATTTTAAACAATAGCGACCCGAACTAAAAGGCGCTGGATTTCTAATTAAGGTCCTTAGCGACTATAAGAACCTATAATACTTCACAACCACAAAACAGCTAAGTTATTGTTAGGCCCGCTAGTTAGAATATCTGTCTTGTTTCTAATTCTTAATTATATACCGCCTAGGCGTCTAAGGCTAAAAGCCTAATGCCCTAACCTAACGCTCGCAAGACGCGCCAGCCCTAAAAGAAGCGCGCTTTTACCGAAATTAGACCCTGCTTCGCCCTAAACTATTTAACCTTCCTATTAAAGATCTTATGGTACACGTCCTTGAAATAACTAATTAATTGATTAAATAGATTATAGTTAATAAATACCTAAATGATAAGTTTATTTAAGAGATGCTTAAGCTAATATAAGATGGTATTAGACGCTCTAAAAAGATTTCTTTAAGTAAATACGAAGCCTGCGGAAACCACTTATATTACTAGAACCGTCTAGTTGTTCCTAATTATAATAAACTTAAGCTTAAACTCCTTAAACACGTATACGATCTACCTATTGCTAGCCACCTAGACTAAGGAAAGACCCTGGAACTACTCTAACGGGAGTATTATTAGCCGAATATGTATAATATAATATGAAGGTACGTCTCTAGCTACCACACCTGCTGATAAGCTAAAGCCTCATATAAGACGTATAATGGTCTTTTAAAGCCGCTGCCTGTTCCGGACCGAAGATAGAAGGATATCTTAATTAACTTTATTATTAACCTTCCTAAGAGTAGAGGCTGCATAAATATTATAGTAGTTATAGACCAACTATCTAAAATAAGACACTTAATCGCCTACCCTAATATATTAATGCCTACCATTGCCTAACTATTCCTAGATTATATATAGAAACTCTATAGACTCCCCAAAATAATTATCTCCAATAGAGGTAGCTAGTTTATTTTAGCATTCTGGAAAGAACTAACTACTTAACTCCGTATTAAAGCACTGTTGTCTACTATATATTACCTAGAAACGGATGGCTAAACAGAACACGTAAATACTATAATGGAACAGTATATTCGGATATACACGTTATATTTATAGGATGACTAGATTAACTAACTCGCATTCGCCGAATTTATTGCAAATAACTCCATCTCGGAAACCACGAAAGTCTCCCCGTTCCTAGCCAATTACGGCTAGTACCTATAAATGGGTTTTAAACCCTTTAGTAATACTCCTCACCCCGCTTATTACGCCTTATAAGTCATAAAAGTAAATAAATTCGTAGAGAAGATAGAGGAACTATAACAGTTCCTTACTAATAAGATAATATAGGCTCAATCTGTCTATAAAGCCGTAGCAAATAAGAAATAAACCCCAGCACCGGCCTACTAAATTAGTAATTTTGTTTAGCTAGATACAAGAAATCTGAATATAAAATAACCTACTAAGAAACTTAATTGGAAGAACGCTGGCCCTTATAAGGTTGAAAAGGTTATCTCCCCTTACGCCTACCAACTGAAGCTCCCTAATACGGTTAAAATCCACCCCGTATTCTATACGTTAGTCCTCCGCCCTACTACCCCCGCATTAGACGCCCTACCTAAATAAATATAAGACCCTCCCCTACCAGTCGAAGTGGATGGTGAGAACAAGTACTTTATTAAAAGAATTAATGATATTAAGTATAACAAACGGAAACGCTAATATATATATCTTATAAAATGGAGAGGCTTTACTAAGTCCTTATAGGAACCCGTTGACTCTATAGGACTTATATAAGCCGTAGAAGACTTTTATAAACTCTACCCAGAACTACTACAGCCCTATCTCGCAGAAGCTCGAGTTTAAAGGGGGGGTACTGTTACGGGACACCCCCGTAATACCTTGCACACATCTACCTATTTCTACCGACTTAGTAATTAGAGACTAACCGTGAAATGGCAATCTAATAGCAATCTAATGGCAATCTAACGGCAATCTATAGCATTCTGCTATATTCTACCATATTCTGCTAAGTTCTACTAAATTCTGCTAAGTTCTACTAGGACTATAACCTAAACCCTATTCTGCCTATATATATATTGACCAAGCAACCAAGTTAACAATATATGCCCTTTCTTCCCGTTTTCCTACCTTCTTTCCTTACGCAACGTCTTGACCTTCTTATATAGTTTATATACATAGCTTAATAATATCTACCTTGCTATATATTATCGTCGCTTATACTTACTCTATAATATTTAGGCACAGTCTAGAATAAAACCAGTAGAGCTATATAACGAGGAATAGTAACTAAGGTTACGTAATATAATCTATATAATCTATAGGATCTATATAATCCGTAACAGAGTAAATAGAGTATATATATATTACGTATAAGAAGGATTTTATAGGAGTATAGTTGTGTATTTAAGGACCCTTAGTCCCTACCTAGATAGTTCCTTCCTTATAGTAATTCTTAGAATATAATTAGAGTTAATCTATTAGGTAACCACTCCACTAGTTATTATTTACGTTATTAACTACTGTTTTTGTATTTCCTATATACCTAGCCTATTAACGAGCCTATCGTAGTTCCTGCTATAAGGTTCCGTTACACAATTACTACCTAGTTATGGTATTAATATAGAAGTCGAATAACATGCCACCAAAAGCAGCCACTATAACGCCATTGACGGCGGCAACTACATTAGGATTAGGTAACGACACCAGTATAGTAGATACTAATTTATAGCAACTTATAATGGTTGGACAACTATAAGAGATAGTTAACCAGCTAATAGAAAATAATATAATGTTAGAAAATAGGATTAACGGGATAGGCGCAGCAAAGGTTAAGTTACTATCGATTGAAAGATTCTTAGGAGAGAGGTTAAAGCTTAAAGGATTCCTTATGTAAATACACTTTAAGGTTACGTAAGAGGGAGCTAAGCTGGCAATACCTATGGATTAAATAGCGTACGCAGGATTGTTCTTAATAGGAAGGGCACTTAAATAGTTTAAGCCTTACCTTATAGAAATCCAGGCAAATAGAATAACAACTACGAACCAAGAGGTACGGTTTATATTCTTAAGCTAGAATGGATTTATAGAAAGACTTACGTAAATATTCGGAGACCTAGAGGCAGTAACTACGGTAGAAAAAAAACTCTAAGATATTACGCAACGAACCTTAGTAATTAAGTATATAACGCAGTTTTAAACATTAGTAATATAAGTTAAGTCGAATAATAAGGCGCTTATGGTACAGTATAAGTAGGGACTTAAGGCTAAAGTCTAGGATNTAATTATTCTNATAAAAGATACGGACACCCTAAGGGAACTAATAGATTAAGCGATAAAGATTAATAATAGGATTTACTAAAGGGAATAGACTAAAAGAGGTTAGGATAGAGTTTTATAGTTATATAAAACGCAGAGTACGCAATAACTAAAGCTAAGTTAGAAACTATGGTATGGCGTAGAGCTAATGGACCTAAGCGGTACTAAAGAAGCCTATAGAAGATAGAGTGAGAAACTATAGAAACCTAAAGGTTAAGGATTTAGTAATTATAGGACTAAGGAGCAGAGGCTAAACCAGGGATCTTAGTAGCAGAAGATGTTTAGGCGGACTCTATAGCAAAGTTAATAGTTTAGAGATAGAGCTTATATAAATTGTGGGAAATAAGGTCACTTTGTAAGGGATTGTAAAGATAGTTAGAGTTACTATATAATAAAGGGAACTAGACTAGCGGCAGAAGACATACACGTATAAAGAAACGATAGTGTACTGCGAGGAATAAAGGAATATTTAATCAGAAGTTTTGCGTTTTATTATAATAACGCATACTAAATTTATAAAGACGCTAAGTATGGCGTAAGCTATTGGCTATAGGAGCTAAAATTTACAGAGTGTAGAGGAACTAATAAACTAGTTCGCAGATCGGACATTAAGGACAATAAATTTAATATAGGCGAAACATTCTATAACAATAAGGTGATAGAGGCGGCTTACTAGGAGCACGTAAACCTTAGAGATATTATACTAAAAGCAGAGGATAATTCCACTATAGAATAGGTAATATTAGTAGGGATTAAGACCCCGCTAAATATAATGTCTATTACTTTACAAGACGTAAAAGAAGAAGGATAGTGAACTACTTTAGCACTTAATAAAGGTAAAAGGCTAAAGGACTAAGATTTTTAAGATAAGATAAGGTAAGCTTAAGGACCTATAATAGACAAAAACCAATAGAGTAGAGCAATAGCTTAGTTTAAAGACATACGAATAAGCTTAGGATGAAGTTTCCTATAGGTATAAGACTTTTAAGACGAGATAAGTAAGATTTAAAACTTTTAAGACAAGATAAGAACACTAAGTAAATATAGTTAAACTAAGGTAGGAGCTAGGCTTAAGTTAGAAGTAAGCTTAGAATTAAAGAATCTAAGGAGTTAAAAATTCGGAGAATAAATTAAGATACCTATAAGTAAGAAGTAAGGAGCTTCTTTATAGATCGGAGAATCTATAATATAAATAGTAACTAGACTAGAAGACAGATATATAAACCTAGAAGACTTACTAGTAGAATATAGTATTCGGACTAAAAATTAAAAAGTTAATACTAGGATTAAGAAGTAAGAGAACTTTAAAAATTAGAGCGTAAGATGTAAACTGAAAGAAACTATAGAAGAGTTTAGATAAAGAATTATTGTATAGTAAGAATAGAAACTAGACAAGAGATTTAGCATATTAGGACGTATAAGGGATAGAGTACTAATATAAAGAATTACTAATAGGCTTAGGGTAGGTATACTAAGAGCTAAGTAGCTTACTAAACTGGAAAATAAAGAGGATTTAGGGATCCCTACTAGGTTTGAGGAACGATATATAAAGGGCTGTTATAATGTAGTAATAAGAAGATACTTCCTTATGGATAAGCCGTATATACTCTAGCAGCTGTACTAAAAGTAGTATAGGCAGAGGCACAATAATAAGTGGGAAGATTTCTATATATAATTGGATGAAAAAGTTATCTAAGACTACCCGATTACGGAAAAAGCCATAAATTATATTAAAGGAGCCTTAATTATAACGTTAAAGGATCTAAAGGAATAATTAAAGGACTAGAGAAGCGAGAGATGTATTTTAGTACCCGTGAATAAAGTTATAATGTTTAGATTAGCACGATAAAGGTTTAAACTTAAGGATAAAGATAAGCTAAGAGTTAACCTAAAGCACTTAGTATACTATACGCTATTATAGATTGTATATATAGACGATATATATAAGATATATAAAAATCTAAAGGAAAAGAATCGGAAATACCCTATAAGGATATATTGGATAATAGATAAGCAGTAATATAGAAATGCTAAGTATATATATAGCTGGCATCTAGCGGAAGTTTAGGAGTTAGGCGACTTAATATTTTAACCAAAAAGATTTCTTACGGAAGAATGCTTAGATAGATAATAGTGGTGGGAATGCCTAGAGAATACGTATCTATAGCATATTAAAGATAAAAAGTGAACTAGGCATTAGCTAAAGAGCGAGCTAAGTGTAATAGGATTAAGTAGCTAATAGTTAGGAAAAGTAGAGGCCTATAAAACTAGAGGGAGCTAGTAATAGAGCCTTAGACCCTTAAAGGAATTTAAAAACAATACCTAAATTTATAAATTAAATAGTAAGATTAATAGTTTAAGGCGCTGATAGATAGTAGAGCAATAAGAAACTATATTTTGCTAGTAGCGGTTAAAAGGATAGGTTTACTGTATAGACGGAAGAAGCAACCTTACCCGTTAGTTACGATTTTAGGAGATCTAATAATCTATAGAGAAGGGATTATTAATCTTAAAACAGGACCTATTTAAATAACTATTAAAGGGAGACAGATTAAGATATCTTTTAATATCCTACTATTAGGATAGGATAAGGCAGTATTAGGTATACCTTAGTTACAGAAATATAATCTAAGAATTAATTGGATTATAGGTTAGGTTAATATTAGAGATACTTAACGCCGTAAAATGCAATAATAAGCTAAGCTAGTATAGTACTAAGTAGGAGCAACCTATAAAGAAATGGAAAAAGGACTAAGTTATATACTAAAGAGATACTATAAGTATGGTAAGAAACTATAATCACTAAAAAGTAAGAAGCTGTTAAAGTATATAGTATAAGATTATAAGATAGAATTAGAACTAGGAATAAGTTTAAGGTTTTTTTTAATCTATAAGCTTACCGAAGAAGAAGGTAGAGCATTAAAAGAGTTTATCTAGGAAAACTTATAAAAGGGATATATTAGACCATCGCAGTTATTAGCGGGATATTTAGTACTGTTTGTACTAAAGAAAAATGGTAAGCTAAGGCTATATATCGACTATAGATAGTTAAACAGCATCACTAGAAAGGATAGGTATCTTTTACTTTTAATTAGCGAAATTTAAGACAGGATAGGTAACGCGTAAATCTTTATAAAGATAGATCTAAGATAGGCGTACTATTAGATTAGAATTAAGGAAGGCAATAAATAAAAGGCAGCCTTTAGGTTAAAGGAAGGACTATATAAACTATTAGTTATACAATTCGGGCTTATAAACGCACTAGTAACGTTCTAAAAGTATATTAACAATATATTAGGGGAACACTTAGATGAATTTATTATGGTATATCTTAACAATATTATCATTTATTTAATAAGTGAGAAAGAACATAGGGAACACGTTAAATAGGTTTTAAAGAAATTATAAGAAGAATAGATGCCAGTTATAATTAAAAAATGCGAGTTCTTTACTAGGAAGACCAATTTTGTTAGATTTATTATTAAACTAGGCTAACTTAGTATAGATCTAAAGAAGATCGAAGCTATAGTAAATTGGCAAGAACTAGAAAACGTTATATAGTTAAGATCGTTTTTAGGGTTTTATAATTACTATAGAAGGTTTATAGCGCAGTAGTTAAAGGACATTAAGCTACTTACGCGATTAATAAAGAAAGAAGAACTATAGGTATAGGGCAAGGAGTAATAAGAATTATTTAAGAAAATTAAAGAGTTATTTACCTAGAAGCTAGTTCTTAAGATCTATTAACTAGGACTAGAGACGGTTATAGAAATAGATACATTAGACTATATACTAGAAGTATACTTTATATAGAAATATTAAGACGGATAGCACCTAGTAGCATACTATAGTTGAAAGATAATACTACTAAAGTTAAACTATAACATCTATAACAAAAAGTTACTAAGTATAGTTACAGCATTAAAAAAATAGAGAGCATTTTTGTAAGGTATAGAGAAACTATTTATAGTTAAGATAGATTATAAGAACCTAATAGAATTCCTAATAATAAAGGAACTTAACCAAAAATAAGTTAGATGGGTAGAGATGCTTATAGAATACTATTTTAAGATTTAGTATACTAGGGGCGTAGACAACACGTAAGCAGATACTTTAAGTTAAAAGGCTAAACTATAAAATAAAGAAAAGCCATTAGGGGCTTTACTGCGAAAAGATATGGACGGACTAATTAGGTATAATTATCTAAAAATTATAGCAACTTAGAAGGAACTAAAGGGAGTTTATAAGTCACTAGGAAGCTTTTAAGTATAAAAAATTCTAGAGGTATAGCTAGAAGATCTATAGATGGATATATACGAAAACCAAGAAGTAAAGTACATCCTAAAAAGCATAGCAGAGTAATTTATAGAGAAATTCCATAAGGGATTAACTTAAGGATATAATGGAGCTATGGGCTTAGTGTTAAGACTCTAGAAGGAGTATATTATTAATAGAATCTAAAATATCGTAAGAAAAGTAATAAAGGAGTATCTAGATTGCTAAAGAAATAAACTAATAAGGTATAAGCCGTATAGAGGACTATAACCTATTAAAATACTAGAGAGACTATAGGAGGTTATATTATAGGACTTTATTATTAAGTTACTAAAGTTAAGAGACCCTATTACTAGACAGGATTATAACGCGATCTTAGTAATAGTAGATAAGCTTATAAAGTAGGGATACTTTATAGCATACACGAAAGAAATCTTAGTAGAAGATATTGCTAGAATCTATGTTAAAGAAGTGTTTATAAAATATGGAGTACTAAGTAAGATTATATTAAATAGAGATTTAAGATTTATAGTAGTATTCTAGGAGGTATTCTTAGCAAAATAAAGAGTTAGAGTAATAACTTTTACCGTATATTATCCGCAGACAAATAGCTAAATAAAAAGATTAAATTAGACACTAGAGTAGTATCTAAGGCACTATATTAATTACGTATAGAATAATTAGGTATCGCTATTACTAGTTACACAGTTTATATATAATATAACACCTTAAGAAGGAATAGGCATATTACCATTTAAGGCAAATTATAGATACGAGCTAAGAATATTATTATTACTATAGTAAGTAAAGAAAATAAGTAGCACAGCTAAAGAAAGAATAAAGACGTTAATAAATCTTTATATAGACCTTATAAAATTAGTAAAGAAAGTATAANANANAATAAAAANGTANTATAATNCTAANAGATCNAAGGGACNAGATCTTAAGGAGGGAGATAAAGTATAGCTACTATATAAAAATTTTAAGAGTTAATAACTAAGTAAGAAGTTAGACTATGTTAAACTAGGACCTTTTAAAATAGTATAGAGAATTTTACCGGTTATATTTAAGTTAAACCTACTAGCTAGAATAAAGATCTACCCTATATAGTATATTGCAATACTAGAGCTAGTATACGGAAATATTAAGCTACTAGTTTATAAAGCAGATACGTATAGAGGATAAAAAGAAGACNAATAGTAAGTTTTAAAGATTGTTAGCTATAAGGANATTAACGA
The DNA here is from genome assembly GCF_001692895.1 of Cenococcum geophilum 1.58. Taxonomy (NCBI): domain Eukaryota; kingdom Fungi; phylum Ascomycota; class Dothideomycetes; order Gloniales; family Gloniaceae; genus Cenococcum; species Cenococcum geophilum. Next base: position 3,406,338 of record NW_027137559.1, on the reverse strand, counting down.
TAAAATATAGTATAAGGTTAAGTGGATAGGCTATAATAAGACTATCTAGNAGCTACTAAAGAATTTAAAGAACGCTATAAGAAAGGTATAGAAGTATTAGAAGAAATTAGGTTAGGTAATATTAATAAAAAAGGATTNCTAAAAAATAAGTTACCTAAAGGGGACCTAAGAAGAGTAGTTGCCGAACTACTTANATCTATTTCCTTCTCTATTAGAAGAGAATCCGTTNTTTTATTACTAAGTTCTTATAAACCCTATTTTATAAATTTCTACTCCTTAGAATAAACCTTCTTATAAACCTTCTTAAGACGGATTAACTAAGTAAACGCCGTANGATAAGACTTAAGGGCCCGTTNCTAAGCTTTAGTAGCCTTTTATTTAGTATTATAGAAATNGCGTAACTCTNCTAGAGTAATAGACAGTTTATTATCTAGCNNNGTAGTAGTAGATTAAATATAAGACCTTAAAATAAATTAATTAGGNAACTAGACGACTATTAAGAGTAATAGGTTGCGTATATTTAGCATTAAAGATNGAGCNAACGTTATAGAACGAATAAATATTCGCTTTAGTGCACTTTAAGTAAAAGGATAGTTGTTACGAAGATAGGTTTGCTAACGTAATATAAACTAACCCCTTTTTTAAATAACGAGAATATGNAGACGGTATAATCTNACTAAGAGATAATATTGCAGCTATAGTGCAAGTGCGACGAGCAGTTGAAGAAGAAGAAATTACTTTAGGTATAATAAGTAATAATATTAACTAAATTAATTAGACGGATATTACACCTTTAGTAAATAACTTAGAGATATTAAGGATCTTTAAGGACGAAGATAAAGAGGAGGGAGATAGTGTTATGGACGCTTTAAGTATAATGTTATAACTACTTAGAGAAGAGTTGGAAGAAGCTAGTTAGTTAATTTAGGTACAGTTTAGAATAGAACTAGTAGAGCTATATAATAAGGAATAGTAACTAAGGTTATATAATATAATCTATATAATTTATAGGATCTAGGTAATCTATAATAGAGTAGATAGAGTATACGTATATTACGTATAAGAAGGATTTTATAGGAGTACGGTTGTGTATTTAAGGACCCTTAGTCCCTACCTAGATAGTTCCTTCCTTATAGTAATTTTTAGAACATAATTAGAGTTAATCTATTAGGCAACCACTCCACTAGTTATTATTACGTTATTGACTTTTGTACTTACATTTCCTACACACCTAGTCTATTAACGAGCCCATTGTAGTTCCTGCTATAAGGTTCCGTTACATACTGCTAATATCCAGAAAGACTATAACTCTATATACAAAAAATTCTTTAAGGAAGCTGCTTAGGCAGTTAAGAAAAAAAGATTTAATTACGTTATAGTAGAATTAAGGGACTATAATAAGGATTGCTATAACTACCTTAAAGCTATTAAGCTTAAACAGTAGGCAAGGTCTTATTAACCAGCTAAATTTCTACGCTTTGGTAAGAGTACGAATAAAATAGTTAAATTAATTAAAAGTGAGCTTTTATTAGTACGAGATTTTCTACCCTTTTAACTACTCTATTGCCTTTAGAACTTAATAATAGAGAAGTTCTTTTAGCGGCTTTATAGTAGATATAACCTTTAGTTAATAGGAACTTAATATTATAATAAGCTCTTAAAGAACACTATTACCAAATTATACTCTTATATTATTACTTAGTTAACATCTTTTAAGGGCTTTATCTATATGCCTAGTTTTAATAAAATATACCTTGTATATATTAAGGAAATAGAATATATATATAGCTTCTACTAGGACTACTAACTCGCCTGCATATACGCTATAGCCCTAGCCAACTTAACTAAAAAGGATATATAGGAGGATAGCTGCTAGTCCCTTAAGAACTTTCGCAAGATATATAAAGCTCCCTTTTAGCCTATTAATCCACACAACTTATCTCTTGAAGATATAACGCCACTGATATTAAACTGGGCAGCTAAGCGGCCGAAAAAGAAGAGATTTAAGCGCCGTGATTATAGAGTAAAGCGATATAGCTACAGTTAGCAAAACTATTAAAATCCTCCTAACCCGTTTAGTAGCAGTAAAGAAAGTTCTATAAGTAATAGAGAGAGTAGTAAAAGTAGTTCTAAAAGGGTATTACTAAGCGAGATATTAAGCGAGATTATTATTGCTATATTATAGCCAGAAATAACTAGAGCTAAATACTCTATTACTTATTAAAGGCAGCGGCAGAAGCCTTCTAATACTCTAAAGAATATAATTAGAAGACTAAATAAGTAAGCTTGTTAATAAGTTGTCTAGGCCTACATAAATGCTATACACTAATTTAAGGCTAAGGATGCAGAGTTTCGTTAATAATTAGCTAAGAAATTTGGTAAGGGCCAACCTTTAGAGGACGATCCTACCTTTAACATTAACTTATATTACTAACTCGTGTTTAACAAGCTGCTAAATAGCATAAAGTAGATAATACTAGAGCGACGGTAATAGTAATGTACTAAAAGGCAACGTTAAGAGTAATAGATTGCCCACTATATTAAATTATAACTATATAGATAAGGAGCAGAGAGAAACTTACTAGTAGGTAAATGCTTATTTACTGCACTATTTATACTATTACTAATAAGATCTACTAATTAACCATCCTTACTGCTAACTAAGTTTAAATAAACGCCTACTCCTCCTATATCTAAACGACCCTTACTACTTCCTAAGTTTAAATAAACGCTAACTCTATCTACTAATTTACTAGTAAGGAACGGCCCTACTACTTTACCTACGCTACTAAGCCCGCCGCATCGTTTAATTGGCCTAAAAAGGCTAGGGGGTAGTATACCTATAGTTCTACTAAAGCGCCAAAGACGTTTAAGACGATAGGTAGAGTAGGTGGATTTAGAATTAAAAGTAGGTGGAGTAGGTAGATACTAATTTAAGGGTAGGTAGAGTAGGTAAATACTAATTTAAGAGTAGGTAGAGTAGGTAAATACTAATTTAAAAGTAGGTAGAGTAAGTGGATACTAATTTATACCTAGGTAGTTCTTAAACCTTATATATACTTTATTTTCTAACGCTTTACCTTATTAGGTAATTATATACTAGCTTAGAGTTAACTAGAGATATAGCTATTTAACTACGTTTAGTAACTCTAGTAAATATAACCGTTCCCAACTAATAGTGCTTATTTATAATCTACTACTTTACTTTATTAAAGCTGTTACCTTATACTATGCTTAATATATATATAAAAGAGTCCTCTATAACTTAATTAGGCTCTACTACTAATATTAATAATATTAGTAGGGGGTAGTTAGATTACGTTCCCTAACGAGATTTTAGATTTTTAGCGATTGCGATCTAAAATCTAAACTTATAAATATAGGGCGTCTCTATCACTATAGTGGCTACTATAGTAACGGAGATACTCTAAGTAGTTGGTCTACTGTAGCCTAAAATCTTAATTGTTAGGAATTTGGGGTGTCTCTACCACTGCAGTAGTAGAGGCACCCTAAGTTTAATACTACGCCAAAGTATTATGACTTTCCTGCAGTAACCAAGCAACTCTAAATCTTATTAGGCTAGCTCTAAATTAAAGCAATTATAGAACTTACTATGCCACTACACCGCAAGGACTTTTAGTTATAATTTTATAAATTTAATTAAAATATAAGCCCCTTCCTAAATTTCAATATATAATATTATGCTAAGGATTACGATATAGATTATAAGTTTATTTATTATAGAGTCCGCCTTACTTAAAATTAAGCTTATTCTAATTAGGGAAACCCTACACTCTATTATTTTACTACTACATAAAGGGTAAGGCTATTAAGCCTCAATTGGCAGGAGGTGGATTCTGTTTATAGGAGGTGGATATTGAAATAAATAAAACTTTAGAGGTGGATTTTGTATTAACCCCTTATTGAAAAGGCAATGCAAACTTCGTCACGCGTGGTGGAGAGAAGGCTTAGGCATGGAAAACAAACACTGGAACAGCTTTCATGAACCACAGAACTTCAAGGAGATATGAAGTCGTACAGCGCTAGATTAACTTTCCAAGCAAGCCTATATAAAGTTTAAAAGCACTCCCTTAAAGATGCTCTATCGGGTCAGTCGGTTCGAGTCAGCCCTCTCTGCCACATTAAGCCTACACTCGTAGGCACTGCTTTTCTAACATCTTTCCAAAACCTCAGCCAATATTTTCTCAGAGGTTCTAGGCTGCTCTGTTAATTCTCTGCAACTGGCATTGGATACTTCGTCCTCCACTCCTTACCCCAAAGCTGCACCGCTACAATGCTCGCAAAGCTCGCCGCTAGAATCGCTGCCTGGATTCCAAAACTCGTCCCCGCCCCATTCCTCGCGACCCACTTAATCTGAAAATACACTACGCAAAAGCCGCCTGTCGTGCGCCACATATTTATTAAGCCCGCCGCAATCGCTGAATGCTTCGGACAGGTATCTAAGCAGTACGCCGAGATGGCAACCGTCGCACTCACCTGTCCAATTGTATACAGCACCCAAGCCACAGCGAGGACAGCCCAATGTAATTTGTGCGCAAGGGCTTGGCCGAACAAAATAAGAGCGATAGGACCCAAGATGAAGCCAACGTAGCAGCCCCAGAGGCGGTTTTCGGGGCGGTAGGAGCCACCGTTACGGCGGATGTAGCGGTTGGCATTAAAATCATTAAACCAATGGCCCCAGATCTCACCAATTACGGCACCAATGCTGGGAGCAATATAAAGAAGTCCGATTTGTACTGAAGTGAAGAGATAGGGAGCAGGAGACAGGAATTGGGGAATTGTGGTTACGATGCCAATGACCCACATAAAGAGTATCATCGTGGAGCCGGCGGCTGGGAGAAGTATTAGCGGATTATTGAATAGAAGAAACGTATAGAGGAACAACCCACTGGTGAGGAGGATGTGTGGCTTGATTTGGATTATGGCAATGTGCCAGAGGACTGAGGCGAGGGTTGGACGTCCAGTTTGCCTTGCGCCATGCACACCGGTCAAGAGCGAGACCTTCCCTAAGATTCCTTTCTTTGGTCTACCCTCAGTCTGCGTGCGGTCGAACAGAGTTTCATCGCCGAATAAAATGACGAGAAGTAAAGATAGACCGTACATCGAAGCTAAGATACCAAAGTCCGGACGCCAAGCTAACTTAGAAAGGATCAAAGACGACATAAAAGCGCCCAAAAATGGGCCGATAAGGACACAGAACGCCCAGATATTGATCATTCGCGTGCGCTCGTGGAAGAAAAATACATCGTGAACAATGGTCAGGCCGATAACTTGTGGGGCAGTGTTAAAAAAACCTTGAAGTGTACGAAAGGCCGTGAAGGAAGCGTAACTAGGTGCGAGGGATGCACCGATGACCATGGCACAAGCTAGAAATTGGGACCAAAAGAGTACAGGAAGACTGTGAGCTGTTAGGATTGGGTCTATGGATGGGTGCTAGCCTTAGCGGTAAGTATTCTAGAATTTTTCTTGATATGAAGATTTAGAGAGAGACTGAAGCTTGTAAATGACCTACCGACCATATCGTGTGGTGAACGGAACTGCCAGTAGGCCTCCAGGGCCTTGCATAAATATGCCCCCGCTAACAGATTTTGCAACAGCAGGTACACTCATACGCCAAGTAATAGATTGTTGCGTGAATGCCACGACACCTGCGTATTCAATTAAAATCAATCCCTCTAGTGTATCAGAAACAAAAATTACAGACCAAACGTCATCCCAAAGTCAGTCAAGAAAGAAGGCATAATCAATGAAGCAAAGAGCAGACTTTTCTTGGTCCACGTCCAGTTCAGCGGATCATCGGGGTCACCTGCGCACAGGTCAGTTTTTCAGGGGAGTTCTGCTATATCCCTATCTTTATGAAGCAATTGAAACTCTCTCCGACTGACCAGACGGTTGAGGAATCAGAATAATCTTGCCGTCCTTTGTTGTCTTGACATTGCCATCAACGCTCTCCGCGAATACCTTGATATCGCTACCTTTTCCCTCAGAGATTTCCACATCGATAATATCTACTGCGGGGTCTGGAAATGCCAGCTCTTGGCTATCGACACCATTCTTCAACATCGTTAAAGGCTTAAAGCGACAACCTTCTACTTCGGCTGCGATATAGAGAATCTGTGCGGGGCAAAAAATATGCTGTACATTAAATAAATTGGGACAAAGCGGAGAGCTAGATATTCTCTTATCTAGTGCGGCGGTACGTAGGTGTTCAAGTACGGAGACCAAAGAGACCACACTGTGCAGCGTTTAGCAAGGTATATAAGCAAAAATGTCTATCAAAAATATCTCAAGGCAGATTTCATTGGTTAGAGCGGTAGTACAGCATCGGAGACATGCAATGCAAAAGGAAAGCTTGACTGAGCGTTTTAGGAATCAATGCCCATGAAGCTAGCGCCTCATTTACGATGCCTCGGCTGGATCCCATCATGCATCCAAGGGTTTCGATATGATCTGGCCTTGTGAGATGGTCTTATCCCCATCCTAGTTGCGCTGGGGTGTCGAAAGAGAATGGAGCGATTAGACACGGGCTAGAGAGGGCCCCAAGCCTATGGGACGCACCGGGCTGCTGTCGTCGTCAGATTAAATGTGGATTTAGTGTTAAGATGCTAACAGCAGGGTACTTAAGGATTTGACCTATTTTCAAGTCAGATTTGCCCATCCCCACTTAAGAACCCTACCCGATAACCTTTGCGAAATAGGCAAAGCATTAGCTTGATCGCGCCAAGACAATATTTAAGGGCCACACCCCTAAATGATACGCGTACACTCTAATTAATACACGCACACCCTTACCTAAACAGGCTTAGATCCTTCCTCTTCGGGCTAAAACGTCACGTTTGTCCGTGCGCAACTGTCGCGCGCCCATACCAATGACAAGGTTGGCATGGAATACAGTCTGTACAGGTTCCAGGTCCCCTCCCCCCATGCGCGCGCGACGCACACCTAATTTCGCTACGTCTGCAGCTAAATTAGTAGCAAGAAGGGTCAGGGCTTGAGCCACGGCCCACATCGAATTTGGAGCTCGGATTTGAAGCTATTCTAAACTTCTCTCTCTCCAAAAGTCGTAATATTTGCTCCAAACGTCCTGCTGCCTCTATAGGTAGTCCCTCCGGCCGCCCACCCACGGGTTCTCCCCAAGAACGGCTTTTTTAAAGGTTAGGTTTACCCTATATTACTACTAAAGTACCTACGCTTTTAATAACCCCCCGGCTTCCTACTAAAAAAGGTCTAGTTCTTTACTATATCTTTAGTATTTAAAACTACTTATTTAAAATCCGTATATATAGTAATCCGCAATAGGGCTCCTACGCGCTTTATTTTATTATAAATTACTAGCTTAATTCTAGCCTAGATAAACTCAATCTTCTCCTTCTTATAAATACTACCATCCTTATTTTTAAAGGGCTCTAAATCTATTTATTAAGTATAAGTTTCTACAAAGTTTATAAACTAGCGGAAGTTATAACGGTTAAGCTATATCCTATTTTAAAATAGCTCTATATTATTATATTATATAATATATAGATCTTAAGTCCATTTCTTTAGGAAGGGTTACAGCTATAGCCACATAGTAATTTGCCCCTTATTAAACTAATTAAGTGTAATCTAGTTTAGTAATTAGTCTTTAATCTTACTAATAATCCAGCGTATACGCTCTTTGGTATTATCTCGTATTATTAGTATCTTAAAGAAGTTATCTACCTTATAAACCCAATCGTTTAACTACTAGGCGTTAGGTTTATAGCAGAGTTCTAAACTACTAAAGGCCTTAGCCAGTTAGTCTATATCCTTTTTCTATTTATAGTATAAATAGCTCTCTAAGTCTTCTACACCTCCTTAAATAGGTACTAGATAGCTTCTAAAAAGCCCTTAGCCTTAACCAGGTTATAAAAGAATTTATTTAGCTTAAATTAAACCTTACTAGATATAGATTTGCCCTTAAAGGGTTTTAATATATTTATTAATAGCTTCTAAGAGCCTTATAACAGCTTCCCAATATTTATCTTAAAGAAAATTAGTATAGGGCTCTTAACCTTTTAAACTTGGGCCTAGGGAAGCTTCTACTATAGAGGTAGTATTAATACTAGTAGCTAATATAGGCTTCCCAATAAGGCTTAGGTCTTAAGTTAGTAGTTAGTTTAGATTACCTAAAGGGGTAGGTCTACTTAGCTTATAAGCAGTCTATATACCGCCACTATACTAATTATAGGCCAGTAGTCTTCCGGGAGGGTTTTGGTTAGTTCCCTAGTTAAACGCATTAGTATATTCCTCTAGCATTTTTAGCTTAAAGGAAGATCTTAAAATCGCCTCTAGCGCTTAATCTTCTAATTAGCCTAGGTAGGGCTAAAGGGGCTCTAGTTATTTTCTAGTAGCGTTATAATTGTTATAAAGGGTGTTTACGTTTTTCTTAGCGGTAACTATAGGTATATAAGAGTCTTTAAGCTCCTAGAGTATCTAGGTATTTATTAGCGACTTAGTTAATTAAGATATAAGCATAGTAAAAGGGTCGCGCAAGCCTATATAATTGGATTGTTTATAAACGAGAATCTAAAGCTAGGGAAAGGAAAGAAGAAGAAGAGTAGCGCCGTTCGGTATTTTATAAGATCTTTGCGTTACATAATCGCAATATGCGGCAATCTATGGCAATCTGTGGTGACTTGCCGGTGTAAAGTTCTGCTAAGTTCTGCCAGTTCTGCCAGTTTTGTAACATTACCCCCCTCTCCAAAAAAGCCTGCCCTTAGGCTTTTGTCGCTAAAAGTCTTAGCAAGAGAATCTGACCAATTAGACAACTTTAACCGCTAGTTAAAGTTCCTAGATATCTTAATACCTTACATAACTAAGAAATTTCTAGGGCGTTTTTGTCCTTATATTCTTTTAGTAGCTTATTATCTTTGTTATACTAGCATTCTATCTACTTGTCTAAGTACTTTAGCAGTCTAGGTTTATTAGAGTAACAGCTATAGAACTTTTAGAGCTTATAGGGACTACCTATAAAGTTCTATATAGGGTACTAAGTAGGGTCTAAGTTATATCCTTTCTAACTAACACGATACTTTAACGTTCCCTTTATAAGTTTATAGGCCAGCATTTCTTTAATTTCCTATTTATTATCGCTATTAGCTTAAATTAGTAAGGGAGGTTTATTCTTTTATCTAGGTAGTAAGTTATTTATAGCTTTTTGTAGCTTATCTAGTAAAAAGATAGGGTAAACTTTAATTAAGTCTAGGAGCTTAACCTTATATAAGTTGCCTACTTTATTAAAAATCTTATACAGTCCTACTATCTTATAGTCTAGCTTATGGCTAGGCCGTTCTATTTTTTAGTTTTTTATTATAACCTAGACCATATCGCCTACAGTAAAGTTAAGCTCACGCCTATACTTATTCGCCTACTATTCTATTAATTTCTAGGCCTTTTTTAGGTTTATATAGGCTACTTTCTAGGCTTCTTTTAAGCGCTTAGTATATTACTAGGCTTCCTTATAAGATAGTTTTTCATATACAGTCTAGGGCCCTTCTAGTATTTCCTAGTTAAAGCTTATACTATAGTGGTGTGATTTGGGCCCTAGATTTAACATCTAGATTAGGTATAGCTTTAGGAGAGCCTAGGCCTTCTATAAGTTATATAGATCGGTTTAGAGCCCTTAAAGTCTTTAACAACTTGGGCGAGACTAATAGATATATAATTTTCCTTTAATACACTCTTTTCTTTCTCTTCTTACTGCTTAATTCTGACTAATAGTGACCGACTAACCGACCGACCAACTGATAGATAGACTGACAGCACCATAACTTTCCTATCTTAGAGAGGTCGTACCCTCCTACATATTTTATAGCATTCTATATAGGCACGATAGCAAGCTCTTTAGATTAGAAGTCTAGTGCTCTATACACAGGAGATATATAGGAACGATCTAGAACTGCGATAGAACGACTAAAACAAAAAAAGCACGGGCATATTAGCAACCTATGCGCAGCCACCGCTATAAAAAATAAACCAACAACACTTACTAAGCTCTCTATGCGGGAATAGTGGTCGGCAAGCAGCGATAAGAAGGCTAGTACGTAGCATAGTAAGAAGAAGGATAAAAGGAAGGACTATAGTACACCAGAAACGGCAGAGAAAAGTCTTTTACATTTTATTTACTATATTTATAATGGTTTATACTATTATTCTCATATTTATCGGAGCTACCTTTAAATTTATAACAATAGCGATAGTACTAGTAAAGGAATTATTAGGAATGTTAGGCCCATTTTATAACAACGGTGAGGGTGCTAAAAAGGAAGAGGAAGGTAAGTAGCCTATTAAACTATAAAGCTCTCCTAAACTAGGGCATGTAATACTAACCCCAACTCCCGTAATATTAGGAACTAATAACCCTTAATAGACAGAGGATAAGGGTTATAAGGTCCACCTACCTATCCCTAGAGAAACTATAGGTCTACTATCTCCTACTAAACTACTAATAGAACGAGATAAGGTATATATTATAGCCTAGCCTATACCGGCTCCGGGAACCCCTAGGACCCCTTACTTTATAAAACAAAACGTGTCGCAATTTATTAAATAGTATAAGCGGTTATGCATCTGGCACTATATTATGGATAACAAGAAGTATTAAGAACTTCCAGAGTATTATAACTATTAGATAGGGACATGGATCTGGGGTCTGCCTAAGTTTACTATTGGTAACTAGATAGAACTTATAAGAAAGCTTAGGATAGACTACTAAGGAAGTAACTACTTTTAATAAGTTGAAACGGTAGAATTTTTAAAAGCTTATATACTGTAGTATAGGAATAGTCCACCTAGCAGTATACGCGAATACTGTAGGTAGTTTATGTTAATCTCCTAGAAGGTTACTAAGGCTGGTAATTTAAAAAACCGCGAACAAGGGTACTGGTTCGTAAGAGGACTCCTATTTAAATACTAAAGATATATAATAACTAAAATAGGAACCGACCCCGATAGGCGAGAGTCTTTTAACTTCCACCTGCTAAGGAGAGCTGTAGAAGACAGGCTTAATTCGCATAAAGGCGCTAATTAGTTATTAATAATAAATCCTAAGGAATAAGGCCTTTATTAGCTAGTTAGACAATTCTATAATTAGCAACTAGCTATAATAAACTAAAGAGATACTACCCTTTAACTACCTATAGTCTCTTAGCTAAGCGAGTCAGTAAATACTCGTTAAATAACTTAGAAAACAGACCCTAAACTAGAGAAACTCACTAATTAACTCTAGAAGCTTAATCTTAGGATAGTTAAATTAGTAGGCATTATATCTTTAATACCGTTCCTAGACAGGATTCGCTAAAATCTAATACGGTACACACAGCTCCTAAATAGGGCGTTAATGCGTTAAGAATAAATAAACCTGTAACTAGCACTAGGTAATAACAGACCGCAGCCGCCCTATAAGGGAGCGCTATAAGAACGATATAAGCTGGGCCTAGAAAGATATAGAGGGCTAGGGAACTTTAGCGTATACTAGATATAAAATTAGACGTATTATAGATACGGGGGCGCCTAGTATTTTATCAATTAGTGTCCAAAGCTTAAAGAGTTAGTTTGTTATAGTTTCCTATATATAAACGAAAATAACTAAATATACGCTAGAATATGTAAGCGCTTAGGAAATATAATTCCGTATTTACTAAATGATAATTAGATCTAGTTCCTTAAAGACTAGCTAAGGTAGAACGCGAATATTAATCCTAATACGCTAGCGACAGGTATTTAACTAAAGGTAGTTTCTATGGAGCTTATAAAAGGTAGTAATGCTAAAAGTAAAGAGGAACTTAGTAAGTCCTAGGAAGATATATACTAAGTAGAGTCGATATATATTAATTTAGTAGGGGCCACAACCTAGTTATAGCCTACGCTACGGGTATATAATCTTAGGAAACTATAAGGGGAAGTAAGGGTAATAAAACAGCCTCTAAAACCATCTAGTCCGTAACTAGCAACAGTTTAAAATATACAACCAAGAGGATATATCTAAATTACACTACGGCCCTAGCAGCAGGCTCCTCTACTACCATTAAGTAGTAATAGGGGTAATGAAATAAATTACACTAAATAGCTAAAATAGATAGAGTAAATGGCGGATATAATAATAATAGTTAAAGTATTATAACTAAAGCTAGTTAGGATAATAGACATACTAAAAGAAAATGTCCTAAGCCTAACCGTAATAGCGGACAAGATCTTATTAAAAACTATTAAAGTTACTATTAGTAACTGCCTTATATATATGCCTAAAGTCATAAGGCTATTCTTTAAGCCTCTTTTACTACCCATTACGGAGCCTTACTAATAGAAGTAGGAGGACATTAAGGCATCTATATTGTCAGCATACCTAATATTCTATACTAACTAAGCCGGCTTAATAACTACCGACGTAAACCAGATTAAATAAGAAACAAAATTTATCTAATTTTAAAGGCGGTGCCTAAAGGTAGAAGCGCAGATAGGAGATAAAAGGGCTAAATACTTAATTAACTCTAGAGCTAAGCTTAACCTTATTAAGGAAAGCGTAGCCCTATAACACGGCCTACTAATATTAAGTCTGCCTTTATAGTTATAAGGCGCGCGTCTAACGTCTATAAATGGAACTTAGTTTAAGTTCATTGGGCTAGTATATACGATTCCTATAGTAATAGGTAACGTCTTAATATTTATAATGTTTATTACTATAGGGGAAATGTCACATAAGGTAATACTTAGTAAGCTATAGTTAGTAAGGGCTAGACTAGTAACAAAACGAACCGTAATAGGTTAGGTATCTTATATTATTTAATTAGAAGATAGCAGAGTTAAAATAAGGTTCTTAACATCCTATAAGAATGCGATATTCTTTAAAACAGATAAAGGTATTAATATAAAAAACAGTTTAGGAAACATATAGCCAGTATAACCGCTAGAATTATATCTAAGGTTACTTATAACCTAGCGCATTAGGATAAGAAGGATATTAAGAATAAAAAAAAGGGAAATAAGGTGCGGCTCTAGTACGGACATATACTGTTTTAGATATCCACTAAATAGAACTATTAGTAGGGAAAGGAGTATAATATTAAATGGAGAGAGCTCAACAATAAAACATTAAAGGAAGTCCTAAAGAAACGCTTAAGGAAGAATTAGAAGCTAGTATTTAAAGCAAAGGCTAAGTCCCTTATATATTGAATGTTAAAGACAACGGATCTATTTATAATATAAATAGAAAGCTACTAGAGTAAGGCCTAACTAAACGCTATAAACGTAGCAACTGTATATAAATAGAAGGCAGACAAAGTCTACCTAGTTAATTTATCGGCACTAAATAGAACAGTTATAAAAGGCATAATAAAATAGCGAGAGGTGGCCTTATATTAATAGAAGGCGTCCATCTAAGGATTGCCTTTTAGACTATATAATTATTTTCTTAAGCCGTAATATATTAAGCTAGCCCGCGGTGCATAACTAAAGCTAAAACAATTAGAGCGTATAATTATAGGAGATATTTAGCCAAAAGAACGAGAGATCTTTAAGGCCATATTATTTAACTAAGAAGAGGCTCTAGCATAGGAGTTCTCTAAAATAGGTCGCGTTAATAAAGACGTAACTTTACTACTAAAGATTAAAACCGTGCCGTATAAGGTATAGTAAGTACCAAACTTTTTAGTACCTAGGGCCCTATAAGAAGAAGTAATAAATATATTATAAGAACGACTAGCTTAAGGGACTCTAAAATATTATAAAAGCCTATATAGGAATCTATAGTTTTTTATAAATAAGAAGGAACGCAATAAGTATTAACTAATTAACGCGGCGATAAATATTAACTAAGTAACTATTAGGGATGTAAATCTGCCGCTATATGCTAATGAATTTTCTAAGGAGTTTGCGGGGTATAAGGTTATATCTCTAGTAGACTTCTTCTCTAGTTATAACTAATTAGAGCTAAATATAGAAAGCCAAAACCTAATAGCTTTTATAATACCTCTAGGACTTCTATAATAAATAATGGTACCTATAGGAGGTATAAATTCTGTAGCCTAGTTCGTGCGGATAATTACTAAGATCTTAGAATAACACATCCTATACTACACCCTGCTATTTCTAGATAATATTATAGTAAAAGGCCTATAGACAGTATATAATAGGGAGGAGAGCCTTCTAGGTGTGTGTAGATATATTCTAGAATATATTATATAGCTAAACGGAGTACTTGCAGATTTAGAACGAGCTAGGTATACAATTTTAGGCGTAAAGTCTTATTTCTATAAAGATAAGATTATAGTGGTTAGCTACCGCTGTAATGGAAAAGGATAATATCTAGAAGAGTTAAAGGTCGTAAAGATTATTTACTAAAAAGACTGTAAAGACGTTACATTAGCCTAAGCGTTCTTAGGAGTTATTATATATTATTGAATATAGGTAAAAGACTTTACAATTAAGGTAGAGCTAATCTTCCGACTGCTATAAGTAAACGTTCTATTTATATAGGGTATAGAGCAGATAGCTGCTATAAAGACTCTAAAGCATACAGTTACTACTATACCCGTATTAGTTTAGCTAGATTATAGTAAAGGGGCTAGGCTAATTATTTTCGCCGTTAACAGATGCAAGAATAGATGGGGGTGCGGCCTTATACAACTAAATATACAAGGTCGTCGTCACCTATGTTAATATAAAAGCGGTATCTAATCTTAGGCGGAGCAGAAATATAACTTAGAAAAGCTTAAATATCAGGTATTATTATATGCGTTAAAGAAGTATCACGTATACCTATATGGCGTTCGCTTTATAGTAGAGACGGACGCGAACACCCTAGTTATATAACTAAATTATACCGCTACTAATTTACCTAAAGCCTTAATAACAAGATGGCTAGCATAGATCTAGCTATAGGACTTTAATATTAGGTATATACCGGGGAAGAAGAATAGCCTAGCTAATAGACTTTTGTAATAACTACCTAATAGTAAACAACCTAATGAGCCGACTAAGGATATTAAAGAGTTTATTAACTATGAACTAAGTGCCTTAGAATATACAGCTGCCCTTCTTAAAATAAAAGCGGGTCTGCTATTAGAAGACTTATATTTAGAGGAATCTTAAAAAATTATAAAGTAGCTAGTAACCTTATAACGTCCGGAAGAGATAAATACTAAGGAGTTTAAAAAGTTTAAATAATATACACTAAAGTTCCTAGTGCGTAATTAATAGCTCTTCCGCTAATAGTTAAAAAATATACTAATGTAAAGGGTAGTTAATAATAAAGACGCTTAGCGGGAGATTATTAAAAGCCTTTATAATTAAAGCAGACATTATAAATAAGAGGGAATATATTAGAGGGTCTTAAATTAATATTAGTAGCCAAGGCTATAGGATCAGATATTATAGCATATTAAGTCGTGTCTATAATACTAGGAGCGATAGCTAGGATAGGAAGAAGAAGCGATATACCCTATATAGGAGTCCACCTTATAGTAGCGAGTAGTAGTAGATATTACGTTTATGCCTCTAAGCCGTCTTAAATTCTGGTACCTAGCTATTACTTAAGAATATATATCTAGATAGGTAAAAGCTCATGCCCTTTAAAATAAGGATATAAAAAGCATAGTAAAGTTCCTCTATAAAGATATTATCTACTAATAGGGAGCATTTGGATAACTCTCTGTAGATAGTAGAGGAGAGAATATTAATGTTACCGCTGCGCTTATAAAGCTCTATAATATTAAGAGGGTTATAGCTTCCGCTTACTATGCTTAGGCGCAAGGCTTTATAGAGTAAGGCTATAAACATATAATAGATGCTTTAGTAAAGATAGATAGCTTATAGCTAAACAATCTTTATACCGTTTTATAGGTAGATAGGATAACTATTAAGCGGCCTACGGGAATAACACTAGTAAGAGTTATATACGGATATAAGCATGTCCTTTTTATTAAACTCTACATATCTACTTAGTAGACGCTACTTTAGTAAACAGTCCAGACTACTATAGAGCTACTAGCACTTTATATAAAGTAGTTTAACTAAAGAGACGTAGATATAAAAGAGGCTATCGCGCGTATAAGACGACTAAGGGTAATAAATAAGGAGTACTTTAATAATACCTATTATATTTACTAGGACGGATTTAAGGTTAGAGATATAGTTATACTTTATAATATATAGCTTAAGTAAGACTATTCTAGTAGTTATAAGTTAGATCTAAAATAGCTAGGCCCGTTCCGCGTACGTAAAAGTTACCCGCATAAAGGATGGTACTTAATTAAGGATCTTAACGGCACGCTATTCTATAATTAAACTCTAGGGAATAGATTAAAGAAGTTCTATTAATAATAGATATCTAAAGTCTACTAGGAAGACTAACTTAACTAGTTAGGCGGAACTATACTATAAGAAATAACAGCAGAGCTAGAACCTAAGGAGGATATTATATAAAATCCATTAGTATCGCAACGCCATATAGTTTAAGAAGTGCGCGTTTTAGAAAGATTATTTAACAGAACTAAGTATAAAATATTTAACTAGGGGATAGTTAAGTTCTAAGGTAGGGGAGGGGATGTAGATAATAGCCGCGTAATCTATCCATTTATTTACTATATTTCCTAAAGCTCTTTCTATTACGCTTTTTTATTTGCTTTTTTTAGTTATAGGAATCTAATACGTAGTAGCAGTAAGGTAAGAATAGAAGAATGTTTACGTATAACTATCTAGTATTATTTACTGCAAAGATATTAGTTCTGTTTACCGCCTTTACTAAGCTAATAGTGATTTTCTATCCTAGGGATGGAAAATTATAATTAATCTATTTAACGATTAAAGCCAGTAGAACTCTACACCGCTACCTAAATTTAGTAGACTATTTAGATTAGAAAACCCTATTTAAAACTTTACCTTTTTATCCTTAATAAACCTTAAATATAGCCGCGATTAGTTAAAGTCATAAATTAAACAGAATTAGCAATAGTATATTTATTATATCTTTATCTAGTAGACCTCTAGTACTATATAAAGGAGCTAAGTAATAGATTAGTAACGTCCTTATAGAAGTCAGAGGCTTCGCAGTTAATTAGCGTTAGGTAGTACTCCTCTAAATCTATAATAAGATTCTACTCTCTTAAGAAAACTACGCAGATGCTGCTAGTATAGTAGTTAATTTCGTTAACCAGAATAACAGGCTATAAGCATCTTTAGGAAGGGACGCGTTCTTATTAATCTTTAAGGACATCTTTAACATTAGTAAGATAATAAAAGATTAAAGAAATTAGTATAATAAAGCTAGAGAAACTATCTAAAAGTCCTAGGGATAAGGTGTTTTTAACAGTCTACTTAAACACGCGGTCTTCTACTACTTCCTTTTTACTACCTAAAAGCTTACCGTCTATCCACTTTATAAAGTAATAGCACAAGTTAATGAGGCCCTAATTAATAGGCTTAAATATCCAGAACACGGCATTAAGAACACCACTTAACTATAGCTAACTAATTTCGCGCTCGCGCTAAAGATGCTAGGAAGGGCAGTATTAGACTAGGTAGTAAATAAGTATAGCTTAGGAAAACACTTAACTAGCTTTCTTATTCTAAATAAGGACCTACCGCTAAGAAGTAAGAGACTAACTACTGTAGGACTAGAGGTTACTAATGTCGGAATTAAATAAGCAGGAGAGAGCTTAGCTCTTATACTGCGAATATATTTACAATATACTTCTAATATAATAAATCCCTTAGCCTTTTAGCTATTAACACCTATTTAAGAAGGAGGTGTTAGTATTATACCAAGTCCATCCTAATAAGGATTACCTATGTCAGTTAACTTACCTTTATTGTTTATAAACGAGAGTATTCTTGCGGCTAGAACGCCTATTAGCTCGCCCTTGCATCTACTAGTATCTTTATTAAAAAGGAATCTAAGAAGAGGACTAACGATTACTTACCTAAAAGTAGGAGGGCTAAAAGTAGAATCAATGTTTAATAAAAACGTTATTAAGCCGGGAGATAATAAGGAGTATATTAAGGAGGCTGTAGATACTATAGTAATACTCCGCACAAAACAAGGGTGTAACTATAAGAATAATATACCAGCTTATCTTAAGGCGTCCCTAAACTAAACTACTAAAATTAAACTAACTAAGGTTATAAAGCTCTTACGTAGTTAGTATAAGGCAGCTAGTTCTAATCCAAAGATATGTAAGATCTGCTAGATGTATACGTAAGCTATAGGAGGACGTATAGGTTTAGTAATGAAGGGTTTAAACTATACCGCACTATATTATAGACTCTATTTAATATATTACGCTTATAACTACCTTAGCACTATAAAGACTAATCCTACTACGTACTCTTAGTTTAGAAAGGCTTATAGACCTCTAGTTCCGTCTAATTCCTTAAAACTATATAAGTTTATTTATAACTTAGCGCTAAGGTTTTTATACAACAGAGAGGCTTTACTTAATTAGATAATATTACTAAAAGACCAAAAAGTATAGTAGTAAGAAGGATCTATAATTTTAAATGTATTTAAATAGTAGTGGGATTCTAATATCTCGGCAATAATTGATAAGGAAATGTGTATATACCACTACTATTAGCGTCTAATTAATAGGCGGCTAAATTATAGCTAGTTAAGAATAATAGTCTATAGTCTCTACCAATAGCTAATAAGACAAGACCCTTAATATTATTGTTTTTATTACGCTCTTAGACCTAACAGCTAGTGGCAACTTATTTCCTACCCTTATTATATAAAATTTACGGTTAAAGGAGACTCTACAGCTTTCCGCTATATTAACGTTAATATTCCCTCGCTCCTTAAAAGTGGATATAGTACTAATATAATCTAAAGGAGCGTTTCTCTAGATAATAAGACTAAGGATAATTGTATAATTATCCTACCTAGCATATATTACTACCTAGAATTATAGTAGGAGGATTTTAAGGCGCGAAAATTAACTAAGGGTAACGGATTTATTTATAAGATCTCTAATTAAGACTAGACTACTAAAGATGTAAAAAAGTATACAACTAACTAGGTAGCTCAGCTATATAAGAAAGGAGATATATATATAACTATACCTTACCTTCCTTATAGAGCGAAAGGACCTTTAACTAGAACCCGGCAAATAATACTACTATAGTTTATTAGTATTTAGGACAATTATAATAACCTTAAGGTCACTAAAGGAGGTACTTAGGTAGAGTTGGTAGATACGCACTAAGACTTAAGAGCGCCGCCCTATACGCCGTCTGGATATACTAATCTCTACGGCGCAATTCTATATCGCTTCCCTATAGCAGTTAAGCTTATAGCTGCCAGCGCTCTATCCAACGCCCTTCTCGGTAAACAATAATAGAATTCTCTAGTGGTAATTTAAGATTATAACCTTCTTCTTAATGGCAACGGGAATAAAGTTAGGAAATAAATGCATTCCTACCATTTTAGGGCCGTTAAGAAATATAAAGATACGTTTAAGCTAATATATATAACTAAGATGGAACGCTTTAATAGCCGCTTTTACTTCTACTATATCAATAATAGAATTAATCCTTTAGCTGTTATAGTAGATCTAAGTAAAGTACCCTTAGTTATTATAGAAGGACAGAGTTATATAGAGTTACTTAAAGAATTATAGGATAGAACTAAGTAAATAGAAGGGCGCGAAAGAGCTATATTATCTAAGAGCCACTAGTCTAAAGTCTCTCTTACTGCTTAGTTAAGTAAACAAAAACAGTCTTATTTAACCAGAACGGAGTCTCCTTGTTTATTATCTTAGGTTTATAGTAAGGGCAAGGAGCGCATATAATTACCTACTACGCCTTTATTTCGAAGATAAGGAGTTTTAGAGTTTTAGAAGTCGTTAGGGGATAACGACTTAGGTAGGGGAGGTATATAATAGTATAATTTGGGCCCTGGATTTAATATCTAGATTAAGTATAGCTTTAGAAGAGCCCAGGCCTTCCACAAGTTATATAGATCGGTTTGGAGCCCTTAAAGTCTTTAATAACTTAGGCGAGACCAATAGATACACAATTTCCCTTTAATACACTCTTTTCTTTCTCTTCTTACTGCTTAATTCTGACTAATAGTGACCAACTAACCGACCGACCAACCAATAGACAGACTGACAGCACCGTGACTTTCCTATCTTAGAGAGGTCGTACCCTCCTATAATATGGGGTAGGTAACCCATTTCTAGTTAAATAGGGGCAAATCCAGTAGAGTTATGGGGTAAGATCGCTTAGGCGTAGTCTATTGGGGGTAATAATTTAGCCTAGTTATCCTAAAAGTAGTTAACGAAAGGCCAGAGTCTCTAGTCTAAGTATTAATTTATAATCTCCATTTAACCGTCTATCTAGGGGTAATATACTATAGAAAGCTTTAGCTTAATACCTAAGATCTAGGTAAACTTATTCCAAAAGGCTAATATAAACTATAGCTTATAGTTAGATATAATAGTATCTAGTAGTCCATAAATTTGGTAGATATAGTGGATATATAGTTAAGCTGCCTCTTTAGTATTAATATTTTTATAACAGGGAATTAAAAACGGGTGCTTGCCGAAGCGGTTAACTAAGATTATAACTATATTATATCCGTTATAGTCTAGAGGTAGCTTATAAAAGTCTATTAAGATATATTACTAGGGGCGGTTAGGTATTAGAAGGGGTTTTAATAATCCTAGGGTCTTATCTCGTAGAATTATAGACCTATAGCAGTTATTGTAGTTCCGTATATAGCAGTTAATATCTATAATTATTCCGGGCCAGTAGTAGCGGTCACCAATAATCCTATAGGTTTTATTTTTTCTAGGGTAGGCTATAAAGACCTAGGTATATACTTCGGCAATAAGCTAAGTCTATAAGTTCTGTTCCTCTACTACTACTAGCCGTTTACAGTACTTAAGCAGTCCACTTTTAAGGGACTATAGGCTAGAAACGTTTTTTTGCCTTTTCGCGGTACTCCTATAGAGAAGGGGCCGTACGGTTTACCTATAGTAGTTTATTAATAAGGTCTAGTCCTATAGAGTTAATAGGGTATATCTTAGCATCTAAAGAGTCTGTATTTAGTTCTGCCCATATTTAGGAGTTAAGGTGCTCTAGTCGTAGTAGCGCTTAAGTCCGTAATAAGATCTTTACGGCTATCTAGTTATTTATATCCTATTTACGCCTTATAAGAGCGTCTGCACAGTTAGTAGCGTTTAGCCTATATATAATTAGGAACTAAGATAGGGTGTCCGCCTAGCGCGCCTATTAAGCTATAAGGGCCTTTATTATTACAAAATATTCTAAGGCCTTATAATTGGAAACTACCTAAATAAACTTGGGGGTGCCTTTTGGTTAGGCTCGCCGGTGCTAAAAGCTAGAGATAGTAGCCAGTATTTCTTTATTATAAATCGGGTAGTTTAGCTTAGTATCTACTATAGTTTTCGAATAGTAAGCAATAGGGTACTATTCTCTGTTTATCTGCTTTTAGGAGTAAACGCTAGCTATAATACTATCTAAGGCATCGGTTTTTAGTATTAAGGGCCGCTTTAGGTTAAAGTAGACGAGTAAGGGAGTAGAGACTAGCCGTTTCTTAAGCTCGTTAAAGGCCTGCCTATATACAGTATTAAAGTGAAAGGGCCAGTCCTTATAGGTAAGTAGGCTTAGTGGCCGGGTAATCCTACTATAGTTCTTAATAAAGCATTAGTAGAAGTTATAGAACCCTAAGAATAACTACACCCCCTTTACAGTCCTTAGGGGTACCTATTAATTAATTACAGCCGTCTTTTCTAGGTCTGCCTTAATCCCGTTTATACTAATAATAAACCCTAAGTACTTTATATGCTTAACACTAAATTCTAACCTTTTAATATTGGCTTAAAGGCTAGCTTCCTAAAGCCGTTATAAGACTTTATAGATATACTCTTTATATTCTAGTTCGTTTTTAGAGTAGATTATAATATTATCCAGGTATACTATATAGAAGTTATCGAGGTAGTTAAATAGTACATCATTTATATATCATTGGTATATAGCCGGTCCGTTAGTTAGTCTAAAAGGCAGTACTTTATATTTATATATTCCGTAATAGGTCTAAAATATAGTAAGGTTTTCTAATTTAGGGTTTATCCTAATTTAGTAAAAAGCTTAGCGGATATTAAGCTTTATAAAGATCTTAGCTCTACTTATTTAGGCCAAAGTCTTATTAAGTAAAGGCAGTAGGTAGCGGTCTTTAAGGGTTAAATTATTAAGCTTATAGTAGTCGATATAGAAACAAAGTCCTCTATTTAGCTTTTTAGTAAAGAAAATAGATAAGTTAAAAGGGGCTTAACTAGGCTTAATAAAGCCTTTATCTAAGTTATTAATAAGATACTACTTTATAGCCTATAATTCGGCAGTAAATTACTATCGGAGGGGGCTATAGCTAAGGGTAACTACCTTATCCGGCTTAATTTTAATTTTATAGTTATATAGTCGGTAAAGCGGGAGTACATTAGACACTGCTTTAAAGAAGGTATCTTTAAATTTCTAGTATTAACGGGGCAGTTTCTATTTTACTAGCTCCTTATCTATAAGCTCGCCTTTTTTTTAGGCTAGGGCTTCTTTCTCTTTAATTATTTAATTAATTTCGTATAAGCTAGTTATAAAGGTAACGGTATTAGGCTAAACTAGGTTTTAGTAGAATCCTATAACGCTAATATAGCAGATATTAACTAGTGGGAGGTCTATGGGTTTCTTTACAGATATTTATTAGGCCGTATTTTGCGGTATAGGGTTTATAGTCTTCCTTAGCTTACGTTTTATTTTCCATAAGTTATCCTTCTAGTCTATTAGTTTAGTATATCGTCTAATATCCCTAGCCTTTCTTTATGGCTATATAGGGCCTAAGTTCTCTATTAGGGACTTAGCTAGGCCACTATTAACTTCCTAAGTCTTTAGTGCGGGTAGTATAATATAGGCAGTCTGGGGGCGGCGTAGTATACAGATCTATTACGGATTAAGCTATATATCCTTCTTAAAAGCCTAGTCCCTACGCGTCGCATTAGCTTAGTAAACGGTGTTTATCTACGGCCATATAAGGTTTTCTATTATAATACTAATCTCTTTTATAAAGGAAGGCGTTAGGGGTATAGTTTTAGGCCAAATAAACTACCTGTTCCGTATATTAAGCTATAAGCCTAAATAGGCTAGCCATTTTCTCCTTAAGATTATATTATAGCTTTTAAGGTCTATAATAAGAAAGGGGACGTTATACTACCTTCGTCTATTAACGTAGAGGTAGATCCGCAAGATAGTTATAATAGGTAGTCCTATCTATCCGTTATAACCGCGAATAGAAACTAGTTTAGGCAGTTCTTTAAGGGGTATATTAAAAAAGTTAGCCAGTTTTACAACGCACTTTATATTAATTAAGATAAAGGTATTTACTCCTAAGTTAGCTAAAGCAAAGGTTAAAACTTAATATCTATTATAAAATAAAGTATAAGGAATAGTGTAGCTTCTTCTACTAACTAGCTAACCTAGATTAATATATAATATATCAATCCCTTTTAACCCTAGAGAGGAGTCTTCCTTTAAGGTTCCTCTTTTTCTAGCTCCGTATTATCCTCCTAAATTAATAGGACCTTATTTATCTTTACCTTTTATTACGGCTCCGTAACGGATCTAGTCAGGGGGCTCGCTTAAGCCTTGGCATATGTATATAGACGTGTCCTTTTCCACCTTCTGCTCCTCATCTTGATATCCGGGTCCATAGACATTCCAATTGTACAGGCTTGCATACGTTCTAAACGGCGCTCGTGCCTCGATTGACTGAGTCGCTGTGACACCTTTATTAGGCAGTTCCTTATAGGGTAGCCTATTTAACTGTATAAAAAGCAAGCTTCTTAATTACTAAAGGCCTATATACGGGGGTCGCTATATATAGGCTAGGTATACACTAGGCCTATAGTAAAGGTAGCTATACAGCTAGCTGCCGGGTTAACTATAGGAGTTGCCAATTATACTAGGGCACTATAGGCCGTACTTATAGTACTTATAGCCTAGTTTATAAGGTTTCTAGTTTTTAGCTAGTTAGTATATACCTTAATTTAATAAAGGCCTTAGTTAATAGCTAGGCAATAGTCCATAAGTTCCTTTAATATCTATACCGTAGTATAAGCTAGTAATATAACCCGCTATAAGTCTAGGGTAAGCTTATTAAAGAGGTCTAGTAATAGGTCTTTTTGGGGGATCTAGGCCTATCCGGCTAGGTATAGAAAGCGGGTTTAGAAAGCTAAAAAGGTCTCCATTATTTTCATATTTAGGCTTTTATAGCTAAGGTAGGCGTTTTATACTTTAAAAGGGTCTTTATAAATAGAAGATAAGTATTTAATTATTTCTTCTTTAGAGATAAAGGGGTTTGCTAAGTCTTTAGTGTATTACAGGCGTAAATACGTCTAAGTATCTCCGCCAGTACGGCCGAAAATATAGGCCATTCTGGCTCGGGCGTTAGGGAAGTAGTCTATATTAACTTTAAGCTTATCCTATAATTAAAGCATCTAATTATTAAATATAGGGTCGGTTCCGTCTATAAGTAGTAGGGGATCCGCAACCTTTGCCGACCGCTTTAGTGCTATATAGGCCTTAATAGGTCTACTAAGGCGCTAGGATAGGGCCTAAAGGACTATAGCAAGTCTTTAGTTGTTTAATAATGACTTATTAGATATAGGGGTATCTCTAGCTTTAAGCAGCTCTTATAGTTATTTAATTTCGGCATTAGCAGCCACAAGCTCCGCCTAGGGGGTTAAAACGTTAATTATTTCTTTATCTAAAGTATTTAAGGGTCCTGCAGCTGCTTTACCTACTACTATAGTTTGTAGCATAGTAGTAGGGGTATTAGGTAATTCCGGGTAATTTTTTTAGAGGTTCTAGTCTATGTGTATCTTATAGGTCCTTTCCTTAAGGTTCTATTCTTTTCTTTTAGATCCTATCCTTATAGTCCTAGTAATGTTTTTAGGGTCCTATTTTATATTCTAGTAAATATATTTAAGTTCCTTCTTAGGAAGAAAGAGTAGAGTAAGCTTTAGATAATATTAGTAACTTAGTTAATTAAGATATAAGTACGGCAAAAGGGTCGCGCAAGCCTATATAATTAGATTGTCTATAAACAAGAATCTAAAGCTAGGGAAAAGAAAGGAGAAGAAGAGTAGCGCCGTTCGGTATTTTATAAGATCTTTACATTACGTAATCACAATATGCGGCAATCTATAGCAATCTATGGCAACTTGCCGGTGCGAAGTTCTGCTAAGTTCTGCCAGTTCTGCCAGTGCCGTAATAGTATTAAGGCTTATTCGGCCATCTTACCTAAAGGGTTATATTATTGCAATCTCTCGCTATTAAAGGGACCTTTCTACCTTTACGCGACGGCTTTCTATAAGGTATCCGTAGAGTTTCCATTTAAGTTATCGCGAGATTTTAAGGGAGGATAGTAGTTATAAATAAAAGATATAAATTAATAATCTAGTCCTTAAAGTCAACTACCTTTCTAAAAAAGAGTAAAAAGGATTTAGGTATAAGGGGATCTTATAGATAGGGGGCTATAAGGACATAATTAGAATAGAATAGATTAGTAAGAGAGATAAATCCTTACGGAGGTAAGGCCTCTAGGATTGTAAAGACTATATACTATAGGTACGTGCCTTTAGTATATAACCGGCGACTATCTAAGGGGCGTTTAGGGGTTGTCCTAAGGGCAACCCAAGGTGTCCGCGATAATATCCCTTACAATTATCTGCCTAGCGTCCCTTTTCTACCCTAAGGCTTATAGGAACCGCTAGGACTTTAACTAGGTAGTCTTTATAAAGCACTTTTATACTAATATATTCTCCTAGCCTATTCTCTACCCTTACGGCTTATTCCTTTACCTATTAATCCTTTAGGATAACTCTAATATCTCCGCTCCTAAGGTATTAGACTATAATAGCGTTATAACCCTTTTTATAAATCTCTATAAGGACTTCTATTTCTAATTATCCCCTAAGCCCCTTTACTTTTTCTTTATTTAGTTATATTATAATTATATACCCAGTTATTATCTTAAAAGGGGTAGGTTCCCTATACTATAAAAGCGTAGCTACGGCGGCCTAGGTGCGGTTCGTCGGTAAAAGGGGTTTTTATTTATTTTTAATTTTACTTAGCTATTAGAGGATTTAATTAAGGGTTTACTAGAGTGGCGCCTAAGGTTCACTAAACTGACGGAGCTATTTTACTAGCTATATTAGTTTGTTATAGCTAACGGTTACTCCCCTATAGTTTTAGATTTTAGATACGTCTAATAGGCTTTATATTTTATTAGATACCTTTTTAATAGGGGTATTTCCGCTTTATAGTGTAGTATACGCCCGTCTTTATTATAGAGAGCCATTACTAGGCGTAGGTTTAGCGGTCGCGCGCGGGTATAAACCACCGTCGTTTAATATGTAACTCCCCTACAATATATGCATCTTAGGGGGGTTCTCTAGGTGTTTTTCAGGGTTCTTTTAGTTAGTTTTAGTCTTTTTAGGCCGGATACAGCAAGAGCTCCTAGTAAAAGAATTGTGGAAATTTATTATTATTATATACTTTATAAGCAAGTCGCTTACCTTATTTCTTACTAAAACTATAAAGTAATATCTTAATAACGGCTTAATAATAAATTCTAAAAATTTATAATAAAGTTTTTATATACTATTATATTACCCTATAGGAATCTAGGAGTAAAATATATAGTAGTTATTAAGATTAAGTTATTTAGCCTAAATTTATAAGATATAATATCTTTAAAACTAAAATATATATTACTTTTAGATTTCTATAAAGTAATATAGTAGTATATAAAAGCCTAATTATAAATTTTTAGAATTTATTATTAAGCCATTATTAAGATATTACTTTATAGAATTATATTAGGAGGTTATTAAGTTATAAATAATATAAAAAGTAGAAAACCCTATTTAAGAAATAATACTATATAAAAGGTAGCTTAAATTTCTATTTATTTGAATATTTTAGTATAATTATAAGATTCTCTAGGCTTTAGCGATTCTAATAAATCTAGTATAGCCTTAATTAGAGCTATATTAGTAGAGATAAAAATAATTAAAATTCTATGCAAACAATTATTATATAAGGGTAATTGTTATACGTTTAGACCTAGTATAAGTTCTTCTTCCAAATAAGAAGTAGGGGTAGTTTTAGCAGGAATTCAAGAAGAATAAAACTAAGAAATACTGGCTATATAGTAATCCTAAGAATCCTAAGGATTATAGTATATAAGGCCTTATAGAGGACCTCTAACTAGAAAAATATAAAGGTAAGTATATAATCGCGGCCGTTTATTACGGCTTGTATAAATGCTTCTAAACTAAAGCTTATAGAATGCTATATTACGAAGATACTAAGCTAATAAGAAGGAAAAGGGGTCGCTAGGACCGATGTAAACAAATATATAGGGTGAGCCGCTAAGACGCTAGCTTTGGGCGGGCTAATTATAGGTCAGCAGAATATAGCAGAATTTAGTAGGTAACGTGCGATAGCGCCGTTACATTACCCCCCTCTTTAAAAGAAAGCCTACCTTTAGGCTTAGTTGGAAATGGGGTAGTACTAGGCTTATAAACATAGGATTATAAAATATAAGATAAAGAGATAAAGGGGATATAAGTACGTCCAGACTAAGTATAACGGGCAATTATAGGCTAATTAGAAGTACTAGGCCAAAAAGAGTAGCCGCTAAAAGTCTTGGCACGGATCTAACTAATTAAACAACTTTAACCGGCGGTCAAAGTTCCTAAATATTTAAAATTTTACGGTACTAGCAGAAAAACAGCAGAATAAGGTAGAATTTAGCAGACAGTTGTATTAGGCTTTAGGGCGTTTTTATCCCTACATTCTTCCGGTAACTTATTATCTTTATTATACTAGCATTCTATTTATTTATCTAGGTACTTTAGGGGTTTAGGCGTATTAGGGTATTAATTATAAAATTCTTTAAGCTTCTAGGGGCAGCCTATAAAGTTCTATATAGGGTACTAGGTTAGGTTAGAATTGTAGCCCTTTTATTAAATACGGTATTTTAGTATTCCCCGTACTATCTTATAGGCCAGTATTCTATTAACCTCCCATTTATTATTACCGTTTACTTAAACTAGTAGGGGAGGCTCGTTCTTTTATCCGGGCAATAGGTTGTTTATAACTTTCTATAATTTATTTAGTAAGAAAATAGGGTAAACCCTAATTAAATCTGGGAGCTTTATTTTATATAAGTTGCCTATCTTTTTAAGAACCTTATACAGTCCTACTATCTAGTAGTCTAGCTTACGGCTAGGTTATTTAGTTTTCCAATTTCTTATTATAACCTAGACTATATTGCCAGGGGCAAAATCGGGCTCTTAATAGTGTTTATTCGCCTACTGTTCTATTAACCTTTAAGCTTTTTCTAGGTTCTTACGGGCTACCATTTAGGCCTCCTCTAATTATTTAGCGTACTATTAGGCCTTAGTATAGGATAGCTTCTCTTATATAGTTTAGGGTTCTTCTAGCCTTTTTTAGTTAAAGCTTATATAGGGTAAGTATTTCATTTCTAGCTAAATTAGGGCAAACCCTATAGAGTTATAGGGTAGGGTTGCTTGCGCGTAGTTTATTAAGGGTAGTAGTTTAGACTAGTTATCCTAAAAATAGTTAATAAAGGGCCTAAGCCTCTAGTCTAGGCACTAATTTATAATCTCTATCTAACCGTCTATCTAGGGGTAATAAGCCGTAAAAAGCTTTAGCTTAATGCCTAAAATCTAGGTAAACTTATTCTAGAAGGCCGATATAAACTATAGCCTATAATCAGATATAATAGTATCTAGTAGTTTTATAGATTTAATAAATTTAATAAATATATAGCCGGGCTACCTTTTTAGCATTAATGTTTTTATAATAGGGAATTAAGAACAGGCGTTTACTAAAGCGGTTAACTATAACTATAACTATATTATATCCGTTATAGTCCCTAGGTAGTTTATAAAAGTTTATAAAAATATACTACTAAGGGCGCTTTAGTATTAGGAGTGGCTTAAGTAGTCCTAGGGTTTTATCCCGTGGGATTATAACTCTCTAGTAGTCTTCGTAGTTCTATATATATTAATTAATATTTATAACTATTTTTAGCTAGTAATAGCGGTAGTTAATAATTTTACGGGTCTTATTCTTACTAGGGTATACTATAGAGACTTAGTAATAAGCTTCGCGGATTAGTTTAGTCTATAGATTATTAATATTAGGGACTATAAGCCGCTCCTAGTATAGGAGCAATCCTTCCTCCGTCTTAAAATCGGGGTCTCCTTTTATAGCTTATTTTCGAAGGGCCCTTAAGGTATTAGCCGTGCGTTTTATAGTTAGGAGGCGGTTAATTAGCCTTATTAGCTTATTTAAGGACTCCTCTATTAGTACTAACTTATTTTACTAGGAGTCTAGCTCCTTAAGGATCTATAGGTTAAGCTATTCTAGATAGAAAAGGGCGCGCGTCTAATATTGGGTCTTTAGCTTATCCTAGGGTCCTATATCTTATTCTCTTTGGGTTAAGGTATTAGCCTTAAAGTTTTACTTACTAGAACGGTATATAATCGTAAAGAAGAATTAGAAGAGTATTTTAGCCTACTAAGCTTATTATTTAGTAAGCTGCTTTATAGTTATAAGGTACTCTAGGGCTTTATAATCTATATATATCTTAATCTAGGAGTTCGTACTTTTAAGCTTTATACACTATTAAAAGAGTAATTAAATAATAGCTAGTATTTCTTTATTGTATACTTTATAGTTATACTTAACTAGGTCTATTATCTTTAAGAAAAAAGCTATAAAGTACTATTTACTATTTAGATATAACTATAATAGGATTCCCGCTATAACCCTATTAGAGGCGTCCGTTTCTAGCATTAATTTAAGGTCTAGGTTATAGTAATAAAGGATTAGGGAAGAGATAAGCCGATTCTTTATCTCTTTAAAGGCTTTTATATAGCTATTATTAAAGATAAAAGGTATATCCTTCCTGGTTAGTTATATAAGAGGTTTTACTATAATTCCGTAGTTATAGATAAACTAGTAGTAGAAGTTATAAAAGCTAAGGAAGAATTAGATTCCTTTTACTATATAAGGGGGCTTTTAGTTATAAATTACCTCTACCTTCTTAGGGTTAACCTTAATTCCTTCTATAGTTATAATAAACCTAAGGTGTTTTATACGTTTTACCCTAAACTTATATTTCTTAATATTAACTTATAAGCCCGCGTTCTATAGTCTCTTTAGGACCTTTTTAATATAAACTTAATACTTAAGTTCGTTGTTTAAGTATATAAGAATGTTATCTAGGTATACTGTGTAGAATTCGTTAAGGTAATTAAAAAGAATATTATTTATATACCTTTAGTACGTAGCCAGTCCGTTTATTAGTCTAAAAGGAAGAACTTTATATTTATAGGAACTATAACAGCTACGGAATATTATTAAAATTTTAGATATAGGGTCTATCCTAATTTAGTAGAAAGCTTAGCGGATATTAAGTTTAGTAAACATCTTTGCCCAGCTTAGGCGTGTAAGGGTCTTATTAATTAAAGAAATAAGATACCGGTCCTTTTAAGTAATAGCGTTTAGCTTTTAATAGTCGATATAAAAATAAAGGCCTTTATTAGGCTTTTTATAAATAGGATAGGGGAAGTAAAAGGGGCTTAACTTAGCTTAATAAACCCTTTATCTAGGTTATTAATTAAGTACTACTTTATTACTTTTAGCTTATCTATTAATTAATAGTAAAGGGGGCTATAGCCTAGCGAGTTATTGGCTTTTAATTAAATTTTATAATTATACATTTGGTAGGGGAGTAACTTATTTAAGGCCGCCTTTAAAAATGCATCCTTATAGTCTATATAAATAGTAAAAAAGAGGTGTTTAACTAGTTTCTTATTAGTTTCCTTAACTAGCCTTTCCTCTTTATTATTAATAATTTAGTTAATTTTATATAGGCTTATTATAAAGACTTTATTATCCTTTTAGTACATATTAAAGTAGAACGCTATAGCGCTAATTACGGCGATATCTATAGTAGGGGGGTTGCCTAATAATAGGGGCGTATATAACTTTAGGGACTTCTAGGGTACTAGCGTTATTATTACTCCTTTTAGCTCCTATTGTATCTTTTAAAGGTTATCCCTTATATTCTATTAATACGTTCTTTTTTATACCGGTTAAATTTATGCAATTTAGACGTTATCTATATTACTATCTATCCCGCTTCTATATATAAAGTCCTCTTTAAATATAGCGCTTTAGGAGAGTATCTTTATTAGTATAGAGTTCTTTCTAGCTTTATAGCGGGCGTCTTTTTAGGTAAAGGCTAGGTCATAGGCCCAGATATCTTACTAGTAGGTAGGGTTAGCCCTTACGGCTAGTGTCTTATAGTTAGTTTAAATTTCCCTAATAAAGGAGGGTAACCTTAATCTATTCTCCGGCTAGACAAACCGTCTTTATTATATATTTAACTAAATATTAAAATAGGACATCTATTTTTATTTAAGGATTATATTATAGGACCCTAGGTCTAGGATATAAAAGGGGATACTATATTAGTGTTATCTATTAAGAGCAATATATAACTTTAAAATATAAGTAATAGGCTAACCGGCTTAGCCGTTATAGCCTTTTACCTAAATAGGCTTCTCTAGTTAGGTGGCTTCTATATTTAGAAACTTAGCAATATTATTTATATAGGCAGTATTTATAAAGGCGAAGCTATTTACTCTAGTATTAATAAGAGTAGTTATATTAACTCTATATCTATTTTAAGATACTATATATAGAACTATAAAATACTTTCTACCTATTAACTAACTAAGATTAATAGGGTACTCTAGGGGGGAGTCTTTCCCTAGGGTTCCTCTTTTCCCAACTTATTAAACGTTTCTCCTTCCTCTATCTCCTTAATATCGCCTATATCCTTTAGCTCTAGGCAGGATAAGGTAAAGTAACCCTATTTATTATAGTTATAGCACGTAGCTAAGGCAGGGTTAATTAAAGTATTACGGTAAATACTAGTTAATGGTATAGTACGTAACTAGTTAGGCGAGGCTTACTAATATATAGTTATAACCGCCTTTAGTATAAGAGTAGTTATAACTTATCTTTCTACTTTAGCTTTTATAGGCATAGCTAGTAAGTTCTAATTATTATAAAGTCGCTTCTGCTAATTAGGGTAGGCGTTAATCTACTTTAGTTCTAAGTCTAAAAATAGGTAATAAGCTATAAGTTTTTTGTGGGTTAGTAGGTTATTTAAGGTTATAGTAATCTTTTCTTATAGCTGGATTATTAGCTTATTATATAGGTCTAATTAGTAGTTCTTAAGGGGAACCTAGCCTTCTCCTACAAGGTATAAGAATTAAATTTAAAATTTGGCAACATCGGGAAAATATTCGCAGGATGAGATTCAAGTTGACTTTGGTGTTCGCGTTTCGCGTAATTGACATGCAATTTAACTAACTCGACACGCAATTAACCAACTTAACACGCAATTGACCAACTTAACACGTAATTTAACTAACTCAACACGCAGTTAACCTACTTAATATGCAATTTAACTAACTTAATACGCAGTTAACCTACTTAATATGTAATTTAACTAACTTAACACACAGTTAACCTACTTAACATATTTAAAAGTTAAATAACACGCAGTTAACCTACTTAACAACTTTAAAAGCTAACTGTATATTCCTTAACATGCAATTAAGGTAAAGTTATATGCTAATTACGCAAATGAATTTTTACACAGTTTTATTACTTAGAGGCTCTGCACGAAGCTCTGCACGAAGCTCTGCACGAAGCTCTGCACGAAGCTCTGCACGAAGCTCTGCACGAAGCTCTGCACGAAGCTCTGCACGAAGCTCTGCACGAAGCTCTGCACGAAGCTCTACGAAGCTCTGCACGAAGCTCTGCACGAAGCTCTGCACGAAGCTCTGCACGAAGTTCTGGCACGAAGCTCTACACGAAGCTTTGCATAAGGCTCTACACGAGGCTCTACACGAAGCTCTGCGTACAGAGGCTCTGCCCGAAGCTCTACGTACAGAGGCTCTGCGCGAAGCTCTGCGTACGGAGGCTCTGCACGAGGCTCTGCACGAAGCTCTGCACGAGGCTCTGCGCGAAGCTCTGCGTACAGAGGCTCTACACGAAGCTCTGCATCGGGTCCCCGCTATATTCCCGATAGCCTCTCCTATGTAGCCACCTTATTTTTTTTATCCATCCATCCTTCCTTACATCCTCCCTACCTAGGGAGGCACCAGAACGGCAGCCAGCAGAGGACCGTCGCCAGAACTAGACGACCGTTACCAGAACCAGACGACCGTCGCCGTCGCCAGAACTAGAACACCGTCAGAAACAGACGACCGTCGCCAGAACGAGACGACCGTCGCCAGAACCAGACGACCATCGCTAGAACTAGACGACCGTTACCAGAACTAGACGACCGTCGCCGTCACCAGGACGACCGTTACCAGAACCACACGACCGTCGCCAGACGACCGTCGCCAGAGCTAGACGACCGTCGCCAGAACCAGACGATCGTCGCTAGAACCAGACGACCGTTACCAGAACTAGACGGACCGTCGCCAGAACCAGACGACCGTCGCCAGAGCCAGACGACAACGACTAGCTAGCGACACATATAACGATTCAATCGATCGATCGAATCAAGCAGCACAGATAGGTAGGCATAAACAGGGAAGATGCTAACGGGTAGGCAGATGCTGACAGGTAGGCAGATGCAGACTAGTAATCAGATGCAGACAGGCAAGCAGATGCAGACAGGTAAGTAAATGCTAACGGGTAGGCGATATAGATAGGTAGGCAGATGCAAATAGGTAGGCAATGCAGATAGTAGGCGATGCAGACAGGTAGGCAATACAGATAGGTAGGCGATGTTAGATAGGTAGGCAATGTAAATAGATAGGCGATGTAGATAGGTAGGCGATGCAAACAGGTAGGCGATGTAGACAGGTAGGCAATGTAGATAGGTAGGCGATGCAGATAGGTAGGCAATGTAAACAGGTAGGCGATGTAGGTAGGTAGGTAGATAGGTAGGTAGGTAAGTTAATAGGTAGATAGGTAGAAGAGAACCATTGCTATATTATATTAAATTATCTAAAATAATATTTATTTTGCTAGCCTTATAAATAGCCTTAAAGTAGCTTTTATTTATTTAAAATATGCTATTAGTATAAAAGAGGTAAATATAATTATGGTTACCAAATGCGCAGATTGCTGGCAGGTTTCGCGTAGGTTACGCGTAGGTTACGCGCAGACTGCGCGCAGGTTGCGTGTCAAAAAAACACGACATAGGCTAGTCGGTCGAGTTGCTAAATGCCCTCAACTACGCGCCAATTGCGTCAACCACCAACCATTGAGGCCATTGGTAGGGTACCATATTTTGCCGATAAAAGGGTTAGTTTAGTTTTATTATTAGGCAATTATAGTTATAACGGGCATCCTATACTTTGTTCGGGTTAATATAAATAGCCACTAGGTGCTATATTATCTTATTAATAGATATAAATTACATAGAAGAGTTGTCCTTAAACTTAGCTTAAAGGTGCCATTAGGCGTCCCTAGTAGTTTAACTAAAGAGGTAGAGCATTTTAGCTTCTTTAAAAAGGAAATAGTTATAGTTAACGCGGAGCTTTCCTTATACTTAAATCCTCTAATTCTTAAAGGTAGGGTCTATCTTATTAGATAGTAGTAGGGGGTTAAGGAGCTTAATAGACTTTAATTACTTTATTATTATATCCGTACTCCCTAGTATATTATATTTAATAGAGTAAATAGGTCGGCTAGGGCTTTAAGAAAGAAAAGCTAGGCTATTTTATAGGGCCGTAAGGCTTTCTAGGATCTTTTATAGGGTCTCTTATATATTTCTTACTTTAAGACAATTAGCTTCCTAGCTAGCTGTAAGGGCACAAATCTGCTTACGTATATCTATAATATCTTCATTATCTTCAATTTCTAATCCTAATTAAATCTCGGGTTCCTCTTAGGTAGAGGCAGCTCTCTTAAATAAGCTTGCTTTAGGTGCCATCGTTAGCTTTATAAGGTTTATTAGTATTATATACTTTAGTTTTAATTCTGGGGGTATAGGTTTAGTCCTATTTAGCTTATAAGGTAAGATATTATCTAGGCCTTCCTAGGTAATATAGGGTTGTTTTGGCGTCTAAGTATAGCGTATTAATGCGTCGTTGCAGACAAAGTTTCTTTAGGGTAGGATATTATTAAGGCCTTCCCAGGTAAGGTAGGGTGAGCTTAGTATAATGTTACGGCTTATATAAATGCTTTTAAACCAAAGCTTATAGAATACTGTATTACAAAGATATTAAGCTAAAGAGAAGGAAAAGGGGTTACTAGGACCGATATAAACAAATATATAGGGTAAGCCGCTAAGGCGCTAGCTTTAGGCGGGCCAATTGCAAGTCGGTAGAATATAGCAGAATTTGGCAGGTAATGTGCGATAGCGCCGTTACACCGTTTAGAAGTCACCTCCTACTTAGTATACACCTAGTAAACCCTTTAGCGGGCTCTATATACATAAGCAAATTAAATCTACGCCTTTTGGCAAAGCTAACGCGTACTAAGCCTATATTAAATCTAAGCTTAAACCTACGCCAAATCCTCTAGCTTACTAGAATTTACTATATTTTTTATAGCCAGAGCTTACCCAATTTGCCCTTAATATATTAGCTATACTACTTATAAGCGCCAAGTGCGAACAAGTATTTAGCTCCGCTAAACACCTTATTACTAACTCCTATAGTCGCCTTAAAGCTAATATTATTAAAATAAATAAGCGCTTAAAGTCCTAGTATAGGCGCCCTAAGGCCAAGGCCTTTAAGCGAGGTGTTAATCCTAACGTTAATAATTTGTATAAGGAAGAAGCTGCCGCTAAAGTTAAAGCCAAAGCTACTACTAAAGCTGCTACTAAGAAGGATTCCAATACTTAGACAATATAGATTAAAATACTAGCAAGTAAAAGGGTAAGTAGGTAAAGGAGGCAGAGGAGGAAGCTAAGGACGATTCTATTAAATACATTATTATAAATAATACTAAGTACACTAAACCTACGGAGGATAGGCCGGATAGGCCTCTTAGATAATAGACCTATTAGCTAATAGTATCTAGAGACTATCTGGATAGTCTCTGGATAGTCTTAGCAAAACCCCCTAATATACTTATACTTGCAATATACCCCCCAATATTAAATAAATAATTTTTTCATTAGTATAGATTTATAGAGCTTATAAAACGCTTTAAAATAGTACCACTTTTATCTAAATATCCTAAGAATAAGTAATATTATATGAATATAAGGCTTATAAGAGCTCTGCGGAATAAGGCTCCGTATAAAGCTCCGCACGAAGCTCCGCATAAAGCTTTATACAAAGCTCTATAGAGGCTCCACTTAAAGCTCTGCGGAGGCTCCGCTTAAAGCTCTATAGAGGCTCTGCTTAAAGCTCTACGGAGGCTCTATATAAAGCTTTGCACAAAGCTCTATACAAAGCTCTATATAAAGCTTTTATATAGAGCCTCTGTAGTAAAGCCGTTATATATAAAGCTGTTATACAGAGCCTCTATATATAGAGCTTTATATAGAGCTTTATACAGAGCTTTATACAGAGCCTTAGTAAATACCTTTAGCTTTCCTATTAATTAGATATCTTCTTTCTACCTTTTTATTTATATTTCTCTTTATATAAAATACTATAAAATAAAATAAAAATAGGAAAAAAGAGAGGAGACCTAGCAGTTTAAATTTAGTAACTTTTTTCTACTCTTTATTATCCCCTAGTTCCATAATCCAATTCTTACCCTCTAATGCTCCTACTACCGCCACTATAGGCTAAGAATTTATATCGTACGATGAATATTAAGCTCTATAATCCCGCCACTTATAATTTCTATAGCATCTACTACAGAACTCTAGGAGACTCTAACATTTAGTAAAGGGGCAAGGGCCTACTAGATAACGTAAAGTTGCTATATAAGCCTCGTAAGGCTAATATTAACTAGTTTTCTACCTTATATAAGTAATATAAGTTACTTATAGTTATATTTAGAGACCTACGGCTCTAAATTAGAATTGCATTTATATATAAGGGCCTCCCTATCCATACCTATTTCTCTAACATACCCCTAACCTAAGCCTCTATATTAATCGCTGGTAAAGCTTCTACTCTCTCCTACTTATCCTAAGAGTAGTTAGTTATATAAGTATATTATATAGAGAAGAGAGTTTACTTATAGTATAGCAATGTTGCCAGAGAATCTGTTATACAGTAAGACGAGAAGTATACTAGATAATTATATTTCCCGATTCTTAATAAAGGATAATATTAGTGGGATTTAAACTTATAATCTATTAAGTTTAAAGTTAGTATATATTTACCTATGCTACTTACGCGCCTTTGGTGGTTACCTTTTACCTAAAATTATTTTATTTATATACCCCTTTACCCCCCTTTAGTATTATACAACACACCCCTTATATACTTTCCCTTATACGACTATAAGAGAATACTTAAAATCTTATAAGCTGCCCAGTCCTTTGCGCATTTTAATACCTTAAGTATTTATAGAGTAGTACTTATACGATCCTATGGAACGCGACGTTAAGAACCTAAAAATACTCTCTCTAGCTTATCGCTTATTCTAGGTATTAAGAGAACTTTAATTATAAGCTATAAGAGTTATGGAAATCTTATATACTAAAGAGGCTAGTTATACTATTAAATAGCTATTATATGGCTATTAAGCGGAATTAGGTTCTTATTAATATAGTTATTAAACTTATCTAGACTCTGCGGATAAGTATATTTTAAATAATACTAAAGACAAGCCTTATAGAAGGTAGAGAGGTTTTCTTTAGACTCTAAAGGCGACTTTTAAGTTTTCTTAGTTGCGTACGACATAGTTAAACCTAAAAGTATTGCTTTCTCGCGAAATCTCTCCTAGAGCTTTTATACGCTAAAAAGCTTCTTTTCTCCTTTAATGGTAATATAATTGTTCCGATTTTTTAAGAAAGCCATATAATACTCTAGGTTAAGAACTTATACCGCTAAATAGCAGGGAGAATTATTTAGCTTCTTAATATACTTTATAAGCTTTTCCTTAGTATATTAGAGTTAAGGAGTTATAAACTTATCCTTAGCCTTAGTAGCTGTTACCTATAGGAAAGTTAGCTAAAGAAATATTAAGAGTATTGTATAATATACTAATGCGGTCTATATTATATCCTTAAGAATATTAACTAATTCTAGAACCCTCTTTAGTGTTATATAATCTCCTTAAAGAAATAGAGTTGCTTTATAGAAAGACTAAAGGAAATTATAAATTATATAAAGATATATCCATTCACTTATTAAGAGGATATTATCTTTTAAGTTATCCTTATAGCGCTTTACGTAGAGTTAAAGCCTAGCCTTTACCTTATTCTTTAGAGCTATATATAGTATAAGAAACTAGCTATTCTATCTTATACAGTTATTAAGAGGAACTATTTTACTAGTATGTTTAGTAAACTATATTATACGGTTAGCTAAGCTGCGGATATAAATAATATAGTTATAAAGCTTTCCTATCAGCCCTATGATATTTTAAATATTTTAACCTTTTTTACACTTTTTGTCTAATGCTAGCTCTAATTCTTTATTCTTCTTCTTCTTCCTCCTTTTCTTCTTTATTCTGTTCCTTATCCTCTTTATTATATAAGTTTATAAGCTTCTTATCCTTTTTTAAACTAAATAGAAAGGCTTAAATAATAAGATTAATAACGTGCCCCTAACAGCGAATTCTTTAATATATTGCAATCCAGTTAATTTTATATTTAAGGCTAGGCTATTAGCTAATTGTATAATAAAGAACATTATTTAATCCGGTATTATCGCCAATAAGAGCTCCAATCTTTGTTTTAATACTATACTTAATAAGAACCGGATAAAGCGCCTTCTATTAATATATACTATTTTAACTAAATACTATATAAAGGGCAATTAAGGGGTTCTGGTATTTATCCTGGATATTAATAAAGCTAGCATAGATTCTAAGAAAAAGGGAATAACTTAGAGAGGTTTAGATATCTATAGTAAGGTAAATATTTGTTTTTATAGATTAAAGTACTTTTTGTATAATATCTTAACTCTTAGTAAAGTGTTTAAGAATCTAGGCTGTAATCGTTAAGTAGTATATAGGGATAATTAAGGGTGCTTCTTAATTTAATGCTTTTATAAAAGTATAAAACTCTAGCTATTCTATATATAAAAAGGGAAGCCGTTATATAATAATTAGATCTAGAAGTGCTTGCTTTATAGTATTTTAATATACTATACGCTTTAGAACCTTATCCTTAAGACCTTAAGCTTCTCCTCTTACTAAAAGCTTTTAATATAGTTCTAAAAGAGATTTTTTTCCTCTAATCTTTTACTATTATACGCTCCTGGTTCTCTACTAGATTCTATTTAATAATATATTTTTTAAGATAGCCTTATAATCTAATAGTTAAGAAATAGTGTCCTTTTAGGTCTTAAGGAAGATAGTATTTACAAAAGTAGCGTTTCTTTATATAAGCCTTTTCTTCCTTTATTGCCGTACGAGTATGTTTATAAATTAAGGAGACTTATTTTAAGATCTGTGTTATATAAGTAGTTGGGATTAAACCAGTATTAGCTTTAGTCTTAATGCCGCTTAAAAGGGCAGGAAGTATATTAACTTTAAAGGAATTATTATTATTAAAGTTTTTAGGGTGAATTTTACTAGTACTAGCTATATTTATAGCGTTATATAATAGGGGGTAAAGGTTTAGTTTTATAGTTAAAATTTTGCGGATATCTAGATATTATCCGGATATTATTTAATATCCAGGCTATCCTCGGATAGGATTATTATCCACCCGACTAGATAGGATAATCTATCCTCCGCAGGTCTGGGGTGCACGAATTCCGTACGCACGGGCCATAAACGCCAAAACGCGAAGCTGGCGATTCTTCTAACAATAATATTAACTTTTTAACTTCTAATTATGGCACCACCAACGCGTCTAAATCCTCTGCGGACCCCTAGCCCTAAACCTCTTACTAGCAGAGAAGCTACGACTACTAGAAAATGCAAATTCTATAATACGTTAGCTTGTAACGGCGAGTCTAAGTTACTATATTGAATTTTAGCTAACTATAAGATTTTAGAAGCTTATAGCCGAAAATAAAAGAAGTAACTTAAAGAGATAGGCCCTATTATAAAAAGGAATACTTAGTAGAGATCTTAAGTACTTAGGCGTAAGTCTAAAGTCACTAAATTAATGTGTAAGCTACTTGTTTCGCCCTTAAGAAATCTAATCTAGAAATAGCCTTATAAAACTTAGATTATATACTATAAGATACCTATTAAGAGGCGTTAACTTTAGCAGAAGTTAAAGGAGCATACTAAGGGCGGCGGACGGTATCTTTGTGCCTTTATTAAGAAGGTTATTTCGGAGTAAAACTATATTAGTTAAGCTATCTACGGCGAAGCTTACTTGTACAATCCTCTCTTTAGTTTCTTTAATTATATTATCTATACCAATAAAGTATACGTTAATCCTACGTTATAGGTATAAGGTATAGTCCTTAGGGAGTAAGGAAAGCAAGATAATCTAAAGAATATTAAAAAAAGGCCTCCGCTTAAAGGTGTCCGGTATTATATTACCGCGTAGATCTCTTAGTGGGGAAAAGTAGAGAAATTAAAGTTCTATAATAACGAAGAAGATAAGGTTAAGTACCCTCCTTATCCTATAAAGCCTTAATAACGTCCAAAAACTAAGACTAAGGAGGAATATTACCGCTAAGTATAGGAATAGGAGGTAGGCAAGCCTTATAATATTAAACTTAAGGTTAAAGGTAATGCTATAACTTAGAAATACTATATTAACCGCCTCTTACCTCTCTACGTTAAAGCTGTTAAATTTATAAGACTTATTAATAATAAACCGTGGCTTCTTTAAGAGGATAGGGACCCTTTTTATAGTATAAGAAAATAAGGCCTCGCGTAGGAGTATAAAGAGGCCTATAACATTTAAACCCTTATTTATCCTACTTAGAGCCCTAATTTTAATCCTATTAAAGGTATCTAGTCTATTATAAAGCAACGGCTACGCCGTAAGATCTTTAATTCTAAAGAGAAAATAAAAAAGACTCTTTAAAAGAAATAGGATAAAATTACTATAGAAGAGATACGGCACCGTATAGCTAATATGCCCTAAAAATACGCCAAGCTTATTAGATCTGGTAGGAAGCCTATTAGAGGCAATAAATAGTAATATTACGCTGTAATATATAAATAGATACATTTTCTAAACTTCTTAATTTTTAGTAGTTATGGCCCGTGCGCATAAAATTTATACACCTACTATTAACACCATATTAAGACCTATAATAGTTTAAATATATACAATATTACCTAGTTATAGCTAGTTACCTAGTTTACCAGCTAGTTTAGAGCTCCTAATTAGTAACCGATTAGTTAGGGAGGTTAACTTCAACTCTAACTAGACCAATTATATTACTGTGTTAATCTTACCTGTCTTAAGTAGCAGCTTAACTATAGCCTCTTGCCCATTCTCTACCGCCTATAATAGCGGCATCTTGCCATAACCATTCTTCGCGTTAACGTCGACCTTATTTATCTCGAGCAGTAGCTTAACTACAGCCTCGTTCCCGTTCCCTGCCGCCTACTATAGCGGCGTCTACTCGTCCTTATCCTTTATATTAACGTTAACCTTACTTATCTTAAGCAGTAGCTTAACTATAGCCTTATTCCCATTCCCGTTCCCTATCGCCTAGTATAGCGGCGTCTGCCCGTCCTTATCCTTTATATTAATATCGGCTTTGCCTATCTTAAGCAGCAGCTTAACTATAGCCTCGTACCCGTTATTTACCGCCTATAATAGCGGCGTCTGCCCGTTCTTATCC
Organism: Cenococcum geophilum 1.58; assembly: GCF_001692895.1. Taxonomy (NCBI): domain Eukaryota; kingdom Fungi; phylum Ascomycota; class Dothideomycetes; order Gloniales; family Gloniaceae; genus Cenococcum; species Cenococcum geophilum. The sequence continues at coordinate 3,364,309 of NW_027137559.1, read as the reverse complement.
TTTACGTCGACGCCAACCTTATCTGTCTCAAGTAGTAGCTTAACTATAGCCTCGTATCCGTTCCTTACCGCCCGCTATAGCGGCGTCTACCCATTATTATCCTTTACGTTAACGTCGACCTTATCTATCTTAAGCAACAGCTTAACTACAGCCTCGTGCCCATTTTCTGCCGCCTAGTATAGCGGTATCTGTCTATAAGTGTTCGGAAGATCTAAATTATATCCGTTATTTAAGGGGTTATTATACCTCCCCTAATCCAAAGTATACTATAGGGTATACTCCTATTATTTCTATTAGTACTCTTTAACTATAGTTAAGGTACCTTTTAGAAGCTATTATAATCTAGCTAAAGGCAGACACCTTAGCGCTATTCTTAAGAAAACTTAGCACTAATTGCTTAGTCCTAGTTAAATTCGTGTGGATATAATAACCTAACTTTAGGCCGCATAGTCGTAAAGTGCATTTAAATATAGTTATACCTTAAACTCCCAGTATATTTAAGCCAATCTTTTGGGTATTTATAATACCTTATTTAAAACACAATTTAAAAGGCCACTTATTTAGATATTTGCTATTTTTTTCTACTTATTTCTACTAGTGTGTATTTTCTTATCTAAAGACAACTCTACTTCCCTATAGACCTCTTATTACCTAAATATTTCTAGACATAAAAACTTATTAGTCTTATAGTACTAGCTAGTAGATAAAGAAGAGACAAAGGAGGAAGAAAGGTTATTGAGATAGTTTATAACGCAATTCTAGTAGTTTTACCACCTCTTTATAGCCATTCTCAGCCGCGTACCAGAGTGCCTCATCACCGTTAATATCTGCCCCTATATTTAGCAGCTGCTCTACTACCGCCTTATATCCTTCCTTTAATGCCTATAATAGCGGCGTTTAACCACCATTATCCTTTAAATTAGGGTTAACGCCGTTAGCGGCGAGTAGAAGTTTTACCATAGCATTGTGCCCCTTCGCTGACGCCCACAATAGCGGCGTTTAACCATCGTTATCCTTTAAATTAGGGTTAACGGCATTAGTAGTGAGTAGAAGTTCTACTATAGCCTTATGCCCGTTTGTTAATGCTAATAATAGCAGCGTTTAACTATATATAGTATCCTTAGAGTTGGGGTTGGCGCTATTAGTAGCAAGTAAAAGTTTTACTACGGCCTTATGCCCCATCTCTAATGCTAATAACAGCGGTGTTCTACCGTACTTAGTATCCCTAGAGTTAGGTTCAATATCCTTTTTAGAGAGGAGCAGCTTCACCGCCGCTGTATCTCTATTGGACGCGGCTTCTAACAGTCGCGCGCTACTATCTCCTTCCTTAGCGCCTAAGCTATTATCTTCCTCTACTAACCCAATATCTTAATTCTCTATCCCTAGATTACCTTCCCATATTAAGTTAAAGTTTTCACTAAAGTCCTTATCTCTGGACCCATTAAAAGTAATATAAGCTTTACCTAAATCCGCCTTATTTGCACTATTCTTATCTTTATTAATAAATCGCGTTAATAAAAAGAGAGAAAAACGCTCTAGGTGCAGTATAATATAGCTTTATAATACCCTTGCAGTTACTAAAAATAATAAGTATATTAGATAACATCTATCCGGAGATATTAAGGTCGATTTACTAGTATAAATAGTAAGGGTCGCAGATATCTTATTACTATAGTTAGTATATATATCGCGTAAGTGCTCCTAATATCCCTCTAGTATGGGAAAGGTTTAACCTAGGTGTTCTAGGTAACGCAGTATCCTTTAATATAAAGAATTCTCGTATTAGATCTAGTCCTTATAGGTATTATATAGCTAATCCGGGTTTCTGTAGTCTTTATATATATATATATATAGGCGCAGATCGTATATAAGGTGGGCTCTATAGTTACTATTAGAGTTGTTTTCTTTATAGCTAAACTAATTTAGGAGCTATTTTACTTCTATACGTTTTCAGCTAGGAGCGCATTTAAGCACAATGTGAAGTAATAAGGACACTTAAAGAACTTTTTGCTTAGTAGCCGTTTGGGTGCTAAAGGGAAGTTTAAAACTTCTTTATTAGGCTGCCACGCTAAAGGGGCATACTCGGACACTAAGACATTAGACTAGTTGTCCCTAACGGCCAGTTAGGGGATGTTTAGACGGGTAGCGGTTGTAACAGATTGCGCAGCAGCTATCGTAGGTATTATAGCCTCGTTAGCTGGTATCTCCTTGTTAAGTTTAATTAGAAAACACTCTTATAAACTTTAATATATTTTATAACTATATTTACGTGTTAAACGAGCTTATCTTAATGTTTCTTCCAATATACAAATTATATTCTTCTATAGACATTTATAAGAGCTATATAACGGATAAGAAATAACTTAGTGGTCTTATAGAGTTTAACTTTATATTATAAGAGTACCGTCCGTATTAGTTTCTATATATTATCTACACTATTATTATCTCCTTCTTTATCTTTATTTTTTAATAGATTAACTATTAGGTATTCCTAAAGTGCTTTTAATTTTATATATTGTAAAAAAAGCGAACTAATATAATTATAGTTAAATTTCCTAAAAGTTTATAAAAGGTTAACACCGGAATCGGGATCGATTTCTTAATAGTGCAGCGCCTTTAATAACTAAAATCTAGATAATGGACTGCGAATCCACGTAGATAGCTTATAAAGCCAATTAATAAGGTCTTTTATGCTGTCTAGAAGCAATTCTATATCTAACTCTATTTCCTATAATGCCCTATCTCTAAAATCTTTATCTAAAGAGTCTAAATCCGGATTATTTCCTGCTAGATTGTCTCGCATATCTATTAGCGACGGATCGCTTTTGCTAGTGACGTACTCAATTACTAGTCAGCCTAATATTAGCGAGAAATAAAATAGTTATATAATAGTATAGTCTAAGTAATAACTAACCTTTAGCTAAAGCGTTATTAAGACTAGTAAGAAACCTCCGTAATATATACCCTATACTTTCTACCTATCTAATATAATAATCTAAAGACCCGTAGCCTAATATAAAGAGACCTAAATTTATAGCCCAAAGCTTAAAACGGTTGGCTTTAGCCGCTAATTTAGCCTTAGGCCATTCTTCGTATCCCGCGGTTCTAGCGAGGTTTTTAATAGCTTTAACCTAATTAAAAAGCTTTATAGTCTTAAGACCCGTATAGTTAAGAGTCTATAATTTTATTATTCCTGCCATAGTTTAAGTAGGCCCCTTATCTATAATATCCGGGATTCTTATAAAGACGATATTAAGTTTTAAGAAGCCTACTGCACAAAAGAGTTTATTTATTGCCCCTCTAGCCAATTAAACGGTGAGCTCAAATCGTTATTACACGTGATACCCCACACGCAGATAAATTAGGCCTACAATATCGTGTTAATCTGCTTTAATTAGAAGCAGACGTATTACTAAAATTAAAGTTCACCTACTATTACAATTAGAAGTTATTAGCTCTCTAGTAAATATGCTCTTATATTTAGTCTTAAAGTCATAGGTGTTTTACTTAGAGTTCTCCTAATTCTCTTTAAGGCCGTTAACTTATCTAAGAATGGTATTTAAAGAAGCAGAATTTTCTTTTAAAAGCGCGTATATATAGACAAGCTAGCCTATACAGTCCTCCTCTAATAGCGTATACTTATAGAGATAGTTAAATCACTCCTTATTAAAAGCGGATATAAGGATATTACGCTCCTAGATAATAATCTAGTTAGATATTTAAATAATAAAAGCATTAGTAGTCAAGTTCTAGACTACTTAGGATTAGTAAATAGTGCCGCATTTAGCGGGGCACTTAAGGAAAGCGATAATATCGCTAAGAAGATAGCCAGGAATATCGCAGGTCTAGTGCCTACTATTAAGGTCTATTTCATTAGCAATGGTTTATATAAGTGTTTATACTTATATAAGCCTATATATAATAATAGGATCCCATAAATAACTTACCTAGGATTATTACAGCAAACTAGGATATAAATAGTAGGCAGTTAGACCTAATTCTAAGGGTAAAGCTAATATTTAGAGTAAATAATCTTAAGAGCGCCGTTTAAGAACTTAATAATACTACTAAAAAGCTTTATCGCTTTATAAGTATTATATTATTAAATCGTTAGCTAATTAAGGATAAACTGCCTAAAAAGGCCCTTAAGCTTATAAAAGCTCTTTACTAGGTTTAGGGGTTTACTAGTAACCTATATTTAGCTATCTTTTAGAGCTAGTAAGCTAGATATATAACGGAACCTTATAGCAAGAACTACAATAGGCTCGTTATTAGACTAGGTGTGTAGGAAATGCAAGTACAAAAGTCAATAACGTAATAGTAACTAGTGGAGTAGTTGCCTAATAGATTAACTCTAATTATATTCTAAAAATCACTATAAGGAAGGAACTATCTAGGTAGGGACTAAGGGTCCTTAAATACACAACCGTACTCCTATAAAATCCTTCTTATACGTAATATACGTATACTCTATCTACTCTATTATAGATTACCTAAATCTTATAAATTATATAGATTATATTATATAACCTTAGTTACTATTCCTTATTATATAGCTCTACTAGTTCTATTCTAAACCGTACCTAAATTAACTAACTAGCTTCTTCNAACTCTTCTCTAAGTAGTTATAACATTATACTTAAAGCGTCCATAACACNATCTCCCTCCTCTTTATCTTCGTCCTTAAAGATCCTTAATATCTCTAAGTTATTTACTAAAGGTNTAATATCCGTCTAATTAATTTAGTTAATATTATTACTTATTATACCTAAAGTAATTTCTTCTTCTTCAACTGCTCGTCGCACTTGCACTATAGCTGCAATATTATCTCTTAGTNAGATTATACCGTCTNCATATTCTCGTTATTTAAAAAAGGGGTTAGTTTATATTACGTTAGCAAACCTATCTTCGTAACAACTATCCTTTTACTTAAAGTGCACTAAAGCGAATATTTATTCGTTCTATAACGTTNGCTCNATCTTTAATGCTAAATATACGCAACCTATTACTCTTAATAGTCGTCTAGTTNCCTAATTAATTTATTTTAAGGTCTTATATTTAATCTACTACTACNNNGCTAGATAATAAACTGTCTATTACTCTAGNAGAGTTACGCNATTTCTATAATACTAAATAAAAGGCTACTAAAGCTTAGCAACGGGCCCTTAAGTCTTATCTTACGGCGTTTACTTAGTTAATCCGTCTTAAGAAGGTTTATAAGAAGGTTTATTCTAAGGAGTAGAAATTTATAAAATAGGGTTTATAAGAACTTAGTAATAAAANAACGGATTCTCTTCTAATAGAGAAGGAAATAGATNTAAGTAGTTCGGCAACTACTCTTCTTAGGTCCCCTTTAGGTAACTTATTTTTTAGNAATCCTTTTTTATTAATATTACCTAACCTAATTTCTTCTAATACTTCTATACCTTTCTTATAGCGTTCTTTAAATTCTTTAGTAGCTNCTAGATAGTCTTATTATAGCCTATCCACTTAACCTTATACTATATTTTATCGTTAATNTCCTTATAGCTAACAATCTTTAAAACTTACTATTNGTCTTCTTTTTATCCTCTATACGTATCTGCTTTATAAACTAGTAGCTTAATATTTCCGTATACTAGCTCTAGTATTGCAATATACTATATAGGGTAGATCTTTATTCTAGCTAGTAGGTTTAACTTAAATATAACCGGTAAAATTCTCTATACTATTTTAAAAGGTCCTAGTTTAACATAGTCTAACTTCTTACTTAGTTATTAACTCTTAAAATTTTTATATAGTAGCTATACTTTATCTCCCTCCTTAAGATCTGGTCCCTTAGATCTTTTAGTATTATAGTACTTTTTTATTCTTTCTTATACTTTCTTTACTAATTTTATAAGGTCTATATAAAGATTTATTAATATCTTTATTCTTTCTTTAGCCGTACTACTTATTTTCTTTACTTACTATAGTAACAACGATATTCTTAGCTCGTATCTATAATTTACCTTAAATAGTAATATACCTATTCCTTCTTAAGGTATTATATTATATGCAAACTATATAACTAGTAACAGTAATACCTAATTATTCTATATATAATTAATATAGTGCCTTAAATACTACTCTAGTATCTAATTTAATCTTTCCGTTTAGCCGTCTGTCTGCGGATAATATATAATAGAAGTTACTACTCTAACTCCTTATTCCGCTAAGAATATATCCTAAAATACTACTATAAATCTTAGATCTCTATCTAATATAATTTTACTTAGTGCTCTATATCTTATAAATACTTCTTTAATATAGATTCTAGTAATATCTTCCGCTAAGATTTCTTTCGTATATACTATAAAGTATCCCTACTTTATAAGCTTATCTACTATTACTAAGATCGCGTTATAATCTTATTCGGTAATAGGGTCTTTTAACTTTAGTAACTTAATAATAAAGTCCTATAATATAACCTCCTATAGTCTCTTTAGTATTTTAATAGGTTATAGCCCTCTATATAGCTTATGCCTCGTTAGTTTATTTCTTTAGTAATCTAGATATTCTTTTATAACCTTTTTAGCTATTCTTTAGATTCCATTAATAATATACTCCTTTTAAAGTCTTAACACTAAGCCCATAGCTCTATTATGTCCTTAAGTTAATCCCTTATAGAATTCTTCTATAAATTGCTCTGCTATACTTCTTAGGATATACTTTACTTCTTAATTTTTGTATATATCCGTCTATAAATCTTCTAGCTATACCTCTAGAATTCTTTATACCTAAAAGCTCTTTAGTAACTTATAAACCTTTTCTAGTTCTTTCTAGGTTATTATAATCTTTAAATAATTATACCTAATTAGTCTGTCTGTATCTTTTTACAGTAAAGCCCCTAATAGCTTTTCTTCGTTTTATAGTTTAGCCTTTTAACTTAGAGTATCTACTTATATATTATCTGTGCCCTTAGTATACTAAATCTTAAAATAGTATTCTATAAGTATCTCTACCTATCTAACCTATCTTTAGTTAAGTTCCATTATTATTAGGAATTCTATTAAGTTCTTATAATCCGTCTTAACTATAAATAGTTTCTCTATACCTTATAAAAATGCTCTTTATTTCTTTAATACTATAACTATACCTAACAACTCCTTATTATAGATGTTATAGTTTAACTCTAGTAGTATTATTTTCCGACTATAGTATACTACTAGGTGCTATTTATCTTAATATTTCTATATAAAGCACGCCCCTAGTATATAGTCTAATATATTTATTTCTACAACTGTCTTTAGTCCTAGTTAATAGATCTTAAGAACTGGCTCCTAGGTAAACAATTCCTTAATTTTCTTAAATAGTTCTTACTACTCCTTTCCTTATACCCATAGTTCTTCTTTCTTTATTAGTTACATAAGTGGCTTAATATTCTTTAACTACTGCGCTATAAACCTTCTATAGTAATTGTAAAACCTTAAGAATAATCTTAATTACGTAACGTTTTCTAGTTCTTACCAATTTACTATAGCCTTAATCTTCTTTAGATCTATACTAAGTTAGCCTAGTTTAATAATAAATCTAATAAAATTAGTCTTCCTGGTAAAGAACTCGCATTTTTTAATTACTACTAGTATTTATTCTTCTTATAGTCTCTTTAAAACCCATTTAATGTATTCCCTATATTCTTCCTTAGTTATTAAGTAGATAATAATATCGTTAAGGTATACCATAATAAATTTATCTAAGTATTCTCCTAATATATTATTAATACGCTTCTAAAACGTTACTAGTACGTTTATAAGCCCAAATTGCATAACTAATAGTTTATATAGTCCTTCCTTTAACCTAAAGACTGCCTTTTATTTATTGCCTTCCTTAATCCAGATCTAGTAGTACGCCTATCTTAAATCTATCTTCGTAAAGATTTACACGTTACCTATCCTATCTTAGATTTCGCTAATTAAGGGTAAAAAATACCTATCCTTCCTAGTGATGCTGTTTAACTATCTATAGTTAATATATAGCCTTAGTTTACTATTTTTCTTTAGTATAAATAGTACTGGGTATCTTGCTAATAACTGTAATAGTCTAATATATCCCTTTTATAAGTTTTCTTAGATAAACTCTTTTAATACTCTACCTTCTTCTTTAGTAAGCTTATAGATTAGAAAGAACCTTAAACTTATTCCTAGTTCTAATTCTATTTTATAGTCCTATACTATATACTCTAACAGCTTCTTACTTTCTAGTGACTATAGTTTTTTGCTATACTTATAGTATCTCTTTAGTACATAACTTAGTCCTTTTTCCGTTTTTTTATAGGTTGCTCCTACTTAGTACCATACTAACTTAGTTTATTATTACATCTTATGGCGTTAAGTATCTCTAATATTAACCTAACCTATAATCTAATTAATTTTTAGATTATATTCCTATAACCAAGGCATCCCTAATACTGCTTTATCCCGTCCTAATAGTAGGATATTAAAAGACATCTTAATCTGTCTCCCTTTAATAGTTAACTAAATAGGTCCTATTTTAAGATTAATAATCCCCCCCTATAGGCTATTAGATCTCCTAAAATTGTAACTAATAGATAAAGTTACTCCTTCTATCTATAAGGTAATCCTATTCTTTTAACTGCTGCTAGCAAAATATAGTTTTTTATTACTCTACTATCTATTAGCGCCTTAAAATGTTAATCTTACCACTTTACTTATAAATTTAGATATCGTCCTTAAATTCCTTTAAGGGTTTAAGGTTCTACTACTAGCTCCCTCTAATCCTATAGGCCTCCACTTTTTCTAACTATTAGCTGCTTAATCCTGCTATACTTAACTTATTCTTTAGCTAATACCTAGTTCGCTTTTTATCTTTAATATGCTATAGATATATATTCTCTAGGCATTCCCACTACTATTATCCGTCTAAGTATTCTTCTGTAAGAAATCTTCTTAGTTAAAGTATTAAGTCGTCTAACTCTTAAACTTCCGCTAAATGCTAGCCATATATATACCTAGCATTTCTATATTATTGCTCGTCCATTATCTAATATATCCTTATAGGGTATTTCCGATTCTTTTTCTTTAGATTCTTATATATTTTATATATATAATCTATATATATAATCTATAATAGCATATAGTATACTAGGTGCTTTAGGTTAACTCTTAGCTCGCCTTTATTCTTAAGTTTAAACCTTTATTATGCTAATCTAAACGTTATAACTTTATTCGCAGGTACTAAGATATATCTCTTACTTCTCTAGTCCTCTAATTATTCCTCTAGATCCTTTAACATTATAATTAAGGCCCCTTTAATATAATTTATAGCCTTTTCCATAATTAGGTGGTCTTAAATAACTTTTTCGTTTAACTATATATAGAAATCTTCCCACTTATTATTATGCCTCTGCCTATACCACTTTTAGTACAGCTACTAGAGTGTATACGGCTTGTCTATAAGGAAGTATCTTCTTATTACTATATCGTAATAGCCCTTTATATATCGTTCCTTAAATCTAGTAGAAATCCTTAAATCCTCCTCGTTTTCCAGTTTAGTAAGCCACTTAGCTCTTAGTATGCCTGCCCTAGGCCTATTAGTAATTCTACGTACTAGCGCTCTATCCTTTATACGTCCTACTATACTAGATCTCTTATTTAGTTTCTATTCTTACTATACGATAATTCTTTACCTAAACTCTTCTATAGTTTCTTTAGGTTTGCGTCTTACGCTCTAATCCTTAAAGTTCTCTTACTTTTTAATCTTAATATTAACTTTTCGATCTTTAGTCCGAATACTATATTCTACTAATAAGTCCTCTAGGTTTATATTTCTGTCTCCTAGTCTAGTTGCTGTTTATATTATAGATTCTCTAATCTATAAAGAAGCCCCTTACTTCTTATCTGTGGGTGTTTTAATTTATTCTCTAAATTCTTAACCCCTTAGATTCTTTAATCCTAAGCTTACTTTTAACTTAAGCCTAGCTTTAGCCTTAGTCTAACTAGGCTTATTTAGTGTTCTTATCTTATCTTAAGAGTTTTAAATCTCACTTATCTTGTCTTAAGAGTCTTATGCCTGTAGGAAACTTCGTCCTAAGCTTATTCGTATATCTTTAAACTAAGCTATTGCTCTACTCTATTGGTTTTTGTCTGTTATAGGTCCTTAAGCTTACCTTATCTTGTCTTAAAAATCTTAGTCGTCTCTTATCTTATCTTAAGAATCTTAAGCCTTTAGCCTTTTGCCTTTATTAAGTGCTAAAGTGGTTTATTATCCTACTTCTCTTGCGTCTTATAAAGTAATAGACATTATATCTAGCGGGGTCTTAATCCCTACTAATATTCCTTATTCTGTAGTGGAATTATCCTTTACCTCTAGTATAATATCTCTAATGGCTATGTATTCCCAGTAAACCACTTCTATTACCTTATTATTATAAAATGTTTCGCCTTTATTAAATTCATTATCTTTAATGTCCAATCTACGAACTGGTTTATTGGTTCCTTTACACTCCGCTAAGTATAGCTTCTATAGCTAATAGCTTACGCCGTACTTAGCGTCCTTATAAATTTGGTATACGTTATTATAATAAAACGCGAAACTTCTAATTAAACACTCTTTTGTTCCTCGCAGTATATTATTATCCCTCTATACATATATATCGTCTACTAGTCTTATACCTTTTACTATATAGTGACTCTGCCCACTTCTATAGTTTCTAATATAATAACCTTATTTCCCGCAATTTATATAAGCTCCCTCTTTAAATCATTTTTCTTGCTGTGAAGTCCGCCTAAACGTCTTCTGCTACTAAGATCCCTAGTTTAGCCTCTGCTCCTTAGTTCTATAATTACTAGATCCTTAACCTCTAGGTTTTTATAGTTTTTTGCTCCATCTTATATAGGCTTCTTTAGTACTACTTAAGTCCATTAGCTCTGCGCTATACTATAGTTTTTAACTTAGCTTTAGTTGTTACGTACTTTACGCCTTATATAACTGTAGAACTCTATCCTAACCTCTTTTAGTCTATTCTCTTTAGTAGATCTAATTATTAATCTTAATCACCTAATCTATTAGTTCCCTTAGGGTGTCCGCATCTTCTATTAGAATAATTACATCCTAGACTTTAGCCTTAAGTCCCTATTTATACTGTGCTATAAGCGCCCTACTATTCTACTTAATTTACGTTACTAATGTCTGGAACTACGTTATATATTTAATTGCTAAGGTTCATTGCGTAATGTCTTAAAGTTTTCTTTCCGCCGTAGTTACTGCCTCTAGGTCTCTAAATATTTGCGTAAATCTTTCTATAAATCTATTTTAGCTTAAGAACATAAACCATACCTTTTAGTTTATAGTTGTTATTCCATTTACTTGGATTTCTGTAAGGTAAGACTTAAACTATTTAAGTGCTCTTCCTGTTAAGAACAATCCTGCGTACGCTATTTAATCTATAGGTGTTGCCAGCTTAGCTCCCTCTTATGCTACCTTAAAGTGCATCTACGTAAGGAATTCTTTAAGCTTTAATCTCTCTCCCAAGTATCTTTTAATTAATGGTAACTTAACCTTTGCTGCGCCTATCCCGTTAATCCTATTTTTTAATATTATATTATTTTCTGTTAGCTAGTTAACTATCTCTTATAGTTATCCAACCGTTATAGGTTGCTATAAGTTAGTGTTTGCCATACTAGTGTCGTTACCTAATCCTAATATAGTTGCCGCCGTTAATGGCGTTGTGGTGGCTGCTTTTAGTGGCATATTGTTTAACTTCTTATATTAATACTGTAATTAGGTAGTGATTATATAACGGAACCTTGTAGCAAGAACTACGATAGGCTCGTTATTAGGCTAGATGTATAGGAAATGCAAGTATAAAAGTTAATAACGTGATAATAACTGGTAGAGTGGTTGCCTAATTGATTAACTCTAATTGTATTCTGAGAATTACTATAAGGAAGGAACTATTTAGGTAGGGACTAAGGGTCCTTAAATACACAACCGTACTCCTATAAAATCCTTCTTATATATAATATACGTGTACTCTATCTACTCTATTACGGATCACCTAGATCCTACAGATTATATAGATTATGTTATGTGACCTTAGTTACCATTCCTCGTTATATAGCTCCACTGGTTCTATCCTGGACTATGCCTAAATTAACTAACTAGCTTCTTCCAACTCTTCCCTAAGTAGTTATAACATCGTACTTAAAGCGTCCGTAATAAGATACCACAACCAATATAAGGCAAAATTATTTCTGGAAAATTAAGTTAACGCTACTGTAGGTATTTTAAAACAGGCTAGAAGAGATAGCTCTACGCCTATACTAATTTTCCAGCTCATTTTCACGGCAAGTATCTTTTAAGGGTAGACATTGTGGCATAAAGCGGTAGTATAAGTGTTAAAGACTAACAGCCGTAATAATTTAGTCCCGCTATTAGCCAGCTAGGCCTCTAGATTGCCCTAGGTAATGCTTATTATCCCTTAAAGTACTTTAAAGGGGCCTAAGGTAACCTTTATTTATAATATTTATGCTACTATTAAAGCGACCAAATACGGCAATAACTAGGTAGCTTTTATTCTTACCGAAAATTAGTAATTTAGGACGATAGCTACTAACGAGAAGATGTTAACTTTATACTACTAAGCTGATAAGACAATATTAAAGGCCCTTCTTCTCTCCAATAACAAGTTAAATTATTATAGTGCTCTCCTTCCCCTAAGGCTTTATATACTGCTTACGCTTAAACTCGCCTTAAATCTTCTACAGCTCTTATAGATATAGTAGCTTTAGAGTACGTAGTTAAAAGACACGATATATTTCCTGCTTCGGCCAACAGGCGGGCCTAGCAATGCCCCTTAAAATCAGCTATATATTAACTTTAGCCAGCCGCTTATATCTCTTATATTTAATAATAGTAGCATAAGCGCACTAACTTAGCAGAATATAGATCTAAAGGTAGTCCTTCTTAAGCTCGGAATCTTACTTTTAGAAATCTGGCATAGGACAACTTTAGAGACTTAATTTTCCTTAAAAGAGGCCCTAGGTGGATATTACGAGCAACTAGCATTAGCATTAAGGTAGCTTAATAATATAAAGGATCTATTGCCGGAGCTATATAATAAGGCTACCTCCTATTATATCTAGGGAATAATTGGTGGCAAAACCCGCTTTCGGGAGTAGGAGGACCTTAAATTTTAGGGTGCCGTATATAGAGATATAATTAAGCCACTATCAAAAAACTATAAGCAGTGGCGTTAATTATACCGTAAGGTGCCCTTTATAATATGCCGATAGTGATATATATTCCCTAGTATGGCAGTTAAGTTCTTAAACCCCCAAATTGGTATCCTAAGCACTAGGTTAGGGAAATCGACATATTAGGAAACCTAGGAGGGTCTTTAAGCTCGTTAAATATTTTCTTTAGATAATAAAGGATGAATTACTGTAAGAGACTATCAACCTATAAAACTTTAGAAGTCGCATTAGTTCTTAATTAAACGACTGACTTCTATAGCTCTAACTAATTAACTAAATACGTCGTAGATTAGACAAAGCTGACGACGACTTCTTAATGTATATCTAGAGGCTCTAGAGCTATGTTTAATAGCAGAGTTCTTATTCTTAATCGTCCTATTTAATAGAGACCCTAGAGACTTACTACTCCCTACCCCTACCCCTAAAATAAAAATTGCAGAGATAAGGGATTAAGGTAGTCTATAAAGTACCAAGAACTGATTTTATCTTATTGTGTAATTATCCATCACCTTAGTAAGGAAATCTATGTTTGTAAGTATACCGTAGATATAAAATACTCTCCTTATCTTAAAGTTCATATTTAAAATGCCGAATACTTAAAGTCTTTAAATCCCCTTTGATTATTTAAAGAAGACTTAATATCTAGTACATTTTATATTGTCGACCGAGTGGCGATCGCCAGCCTCGTCGTCAGACTTGCTTATTAATTGCTTACTAAGACAGTATAGAATTTAAAGTTCTATAGAAAATCCGCTATGGCTTCGCCTAGTAGTAGTACATTGCCCACTAAGCTCCTCTACTATTAATCAATGGTAGTATAAGCTTGTTCGCGTAGCTCGGAGTTAGTTTATAAGGCAGACGCGGTAGTGGCAGCGTGTATATTGCGATATTGGCGTGGTGTTGGAAAACAAGCCCGCAACGATATCGCGTGATGAGACTTGGAAAAAACACCAATCTTTGCGAAAACGAAATTTTTGAAATAACTCCACAACCACAACGCCTAGCGTCCTAAATCAAGCTGCATACTTCTCGCAAGCCCTCTGGCTATCATACGATACCCAGAAATGGCCGAAAAGAAGGGTCGTTGGCCTGAAGTGGGACGCGTCGACCTAAACCACAACGCGCACGGTCAAAACATCATGGTTAAAATCGCCAAAATCCTCGAATTCGGCGCTCCGCCGCACAAAAAATTGGATAGGAAGGCCCTCCCGTACAGGGTATACAAGCCCTTCTTTAATTCGGCGTTAAAATACATTAAAACTGCCCTTAAACAGCCCTCAGGAAAGAAACTAAAAGAGACCCTTATACGTCTTAAACGCTAAATAGAAGCTATAAAGAACGTAATAGATCACATTAAATACAACTAAGAGATAGCTATACCCCCTACCACACAAAGTAGAAGCCTATAGTTAGCCGTTTAAAGCTAGGCAAACGTCGCTGCAGCCGCACTACTGCCCCCGTCCGTATAGTCCCGCCTCTTACCTAGCGTTGCTCCAACGCTAGTAGCACCGGAATACTAATATATAGTTATTAAATTTAGTAAAAAGGCAGACGCGGAGCTTCTTTAAATACTTAGAGAGCCTTATAAAAACATTTAGAAAAAACTAAATAACGCGTTATTTAAATTAGGAAACGCTCTTATAAACAAGGTATAGATTACCGCGTTACGAATCCTTAGGTCAAGAGATGTTATTATTTTTATAGAAACACTAGCGTAGGCGGACAATATACGTAAACACGGAGATAAATAGGAAAAGACCCTAGGGAGAAGCGCTTAGATAATTAAGCTTATATACGGAGTAGTTACATATAGCGTACCTATACATTTAGTTAATAATATAGAGAAGGAGGCCATTATTAGGAAATTTAAGCTAGAAAATTGGAGAGTACTTAGTAGTTATAGGATTGTTAGCTAAAGGTAGCTTAGGCCCCTAAAGGAAAAGCAAAGAAATACCTCTTTAGTGCTAGAATTTAAGACTATACTAGGTATAAATACCGCAATATATTACGGCACTAGCAGAACTTGGCAAAACTATACACCGGCAAGTTGCCACAGATGGCCGTATATTGCGGTCACGTCACGCGAAGATCTTATAAAACATTGAACGGCGCTGCTCTTTTTCTCCTTTCCTTTCCTTAGCTTTAGATTCTTGTTTATAGACAATCCAATCGTATAGGCTTACGCGTCCCTTTTACTATGCCTATACCTTAATTAACTAAGTCGCTAATATTATCTAAAGCTTACTCTACTCTTTCTTCCTAAGAAGGAACTTAAATATATCTATAAGAATATAGAATAGGACCCTAAGGATATTACTAAGACTATAAGGACAGGACCTAAAAGAATAAAATAGAACTCTAAGAAAAGAACCTATAAGATATAAATAGACCAGAACCCCTAAAGAAATTACCTGGAATTACCTAATACCTTTACTACTATGCTATAAAATATAGTAGTAGGTAAAGCAGCTATAGAACCCTTAAATACTTTAGATAAAGAAATAATTAATATTTTAACCCCCTAGGCGGAGCTTACGGCTACTAATACTAAAATTAAATAACTACGAGAGCTGCTTAAAGCTAGAGATACCCCTATATCTAATAATAAGTCATTATTAGATAACTAAAGACTTGCTATAGTCCTTTAGGCCCTATTTTAGCGCCTTAGTAAATCTACTAAGACCTATATAGCACTAAAGCGGTTAGTAAAGGTTATAGATTCCCTACTACTTATAGACGGAACTAACCCTATATTTAATAATTAGAAGCTTTAATTACGGGATAAGCTTAAAGTTAATATAGACTACTTCCCTAGCGCCTAAGCTAAAATAGCTTATATCTTTAGCCGTACTAGCAGAGCCGCCTAGATGTATTTACGCCTATAATATACTAAAGACTTAATAAACCCCTTTATCTCTAAAGAAGAAATAATTAAATACTTATCTTCTATTTATAAAGACCCTTTTAAAGTATAAAACGCCTGCCTTAGCTATAAAAGCCTAAATATAAAAATAATAGAGACCATTTTAGCCTTCTAAACTCGCTTTTTATACCTAGCCGGATAGGCCTAGATCCCCTAAAAAGACCTACTACTAAACCTCTTTAATAAGCTTACCCTAAACCTATAGCGGGTTATATTACTAGCTTATACTACGGTATAGATATTAAAGGAACTTATAAACTATTACCTAGCTATTAACTAAGGCCTCTATTAAATTAAGGTACGCGCTAATTAGCTAAAAACTAGAAACCTTATAAACCAGGCTATAAGTACTATAAGTATAGCCTATAGTGCCCTAGCATAATTGGCAACTCTTATAGTTAACCTAGTAGCTAGCTGCGTAGCTACCCCTACTACGGGCCTAGTATACACCCGGCCTATATATAGCGACCCCTATATATAGGCCCTTAGCAATTAAAAAGCTTACTTCTTATACGGTTAAATAGGCTACCCTATAAGGAACTACCTAATAAAAGTAAAGATAAATAAGGTCCTATTAATTTAGGAAGATAGTATAAAGCTAAAAAAAGAGAAACCCTAAAAGAAGACTTCTCTCTAGGGTTAAAAGGGATTAATATATTATATATTAATTTAGGTTAGCTAGTTAATAAAAGAAGCTACACTATCCCTTATACTTTATTCCGTAATAGATATTAAGTTTTAACCTTTACTTTAGCTAACTTAGGAGCAAATACCTTTACCTTAATTAATATAAAGTGCGCTGTAAAACTAGCTAACTTTTTAAATATACCCCTTAAAGAACTGTCTAAACTAATCCCTATTTATGGCTATAATGGATAAATAGGGCTACCTATTATAACTATCTTATAGATTTACCTCCGCGTTAATAAATAAAGGTAGTATAATATCCCCTTTCTTATTATAGACCTTAGAAGCTATAATATAATCTTAAGAAGAAAATAGCTAGCCTATTTAGGCTTATAGCTTAATATACAAAATAGGCAGCTTATCTAGCCTAAAACTATACCCCTAACGCCTTCCTTTATAAAAGAGATTAGTATTATAATAGAAAACCTTATACGGCCGTAGATAAACACTGTTTATTAGGCTAATATAATATATAGGGGCCAGGCTTTTAAGAAGGATATACAGCTTAATCCGCAATAGATCTATATACTACGCTACCCTATACCGTAAAATACGGCCTAATAAATATCTATAAAGAAACCTACGGACTTCCTACTAGTTAATATCTACTATATTAGCGCTATAGGATTCTACTAGAACCTAATTTAGCTTAATACTGTTGCCTTTATAACTAGCTTATACAAAATTAATTAAATAATTAAAGAGAAAGAAGCTCTAGCCTAAGGAAAAAGTGAGCTTATAGATAAAAAGCTAGTAGAATAGAAACTACCCTACTAATACTAGAAATTTAAAGATACCTTCTTTAAAGCAGCGTCTAATATACTTCCGCCTTACCGACCATATAATTATAAAATTGAAATTAAGCCAGATAAGGTAGTTATCCTTAGCTATAACCCCCTCTAATAGTAATCTATTACTAAATTATAGGCCATAAAGTAGTATTTTATTAATAACCTAGATAAGGGCTTTATTAAGCCTAATTAAGCCCTTTTTAACTTACCTATTCTCTTACTAAAAAGCTAAATAAAGAACTTTGTTTCTGTATTGACTACTATAAGCTTAATAATTTAACCCTTAAAAACCGCTACCCACTACCTTTACTTAATAAGACTTTAGCCTAAAAAAGTAAAGCTAAGATCTTTATAAAGCTTAATATCCGCTAGGCTTTTTACCGAATTAAAATAGACCCTAAATTAGAAGACCTTACTATATTTTAGACCTATTACGGAACGTATAAATATAAAGTACTGCTTTTTAGACTAACTAACGGACCGGCTATATACTAACGATACATAAATAATATACTATTTAACTACCTTAATAACTTCTGTATAGCATACCTAGATAATATTATAATCTACTCTAAAAATAAATTGGAATATAAAGAGTATGTCTATAAAGTCCTATAACGGCTTTAAAAAGCTGGCCTTTAAGCCAATATTAAGAAGTTAGAATTTAGTATTAAGCATATAAAATACCTAGGGTTTATTATTAGTATAAACGGAATTAAGGCAGACCTAGAAAAGACGGCCGTAATTAACTAATAGGTACCCCTAAGGACCGTAAAGGGGGTATAGTTATTTTTAGGGTTCTGTAACTTCTACTAATACTTTATTAAGAACTATAATAGAATTACCTGGCTACTAAGCCTACTTACCTATAAGGACTAGCCCTTTCACTTTAATACCGTATATAGGTAGGCCTTTAATAAGCTTAAGAAACGACTGGTCTCTACTCCCTTACTTACCCACTTTAACCTAAAATGGCCCTTAATGCTAAAAACTAATACCTTAGATAGTATTACAGCCAGCATTTACTCCTAAAAGTAGATAGATAAAGAATGGCACCCTATTGCTTACTATTTAAAGATAATAGTAGATACTAAGCTAAACTACCTAATTTACGACAAAGAAATGCTAGCTATTATCTCTAGTTTTTAGCACTAGCGAGCCTAACTAGAAGGCACCCCTAAGTCTATTTAGGTAGTTTCTAATTATAAGGCCTTAGAATATTTTATAATAATAAAGGCCCTTATAGCCTAATAGGCGTGCTAGGCGGATACCCTATCTTAGTTTAACTTCCTAATTATATATAGACTAGGCGCTACTAACTATACGGACGCTTTTATAAAGCGTAAATAGAATATAAATAACTAGATAGCTATAAAGATCTTATTATAGACCTAAGCGCTACTATAACTAGAGTACCTTAACTTTTAAATACGGGCAGAACTAAATATAGACTCTTTAAATACTAAGATATGCCCTATTAACTCTATAGAACTAGACCTTATTAATAAACTACTACAGGTAAACTGTACGGCCCCTTCTCTATAAAAGTACTATAAAAAGGCAAAGAATGTTTCTAGCCTATAGTCCCTTAAAAGTAGACTGCTTAAGCACCGTAAACGGCTAGTAGTAGTAGAGGAACAGAACTTACAGACTCGGCTTATTACCGAAGCACATGCCTAGGTCTCTACGGCCTACCCTAAAAAAAAAAACCTGTAGGATTATTAGCAACCGCTACTACTAGTCCAAAATAATTATAAATATTAACCACTATATACGGAACTGCAATAACTACTATAGGTCTATAATTCTATAAGATAAAACCCTAAAACTATTAGGACTCCTCCTAATACCTAACCGCCTCTAATAATATATCCCTATAGACTTTTATAAGCTACCTCTAGACTATAACAAATATAATATAGTTATAATCCTAGTTAACTACTTCGGCAAACGCCCGTTCTTAATTCCCTATTATAAAAATATTAATGCTAAAGAGGCGGCCTAACTATATATTTACTACGTCTACTAAATTTATAAACCACTAGATACTATTATATTTAACTATAAGCCGTAGTTTATATTAGCCTTTTAGAATAAGTTCACCTAGATCCTAGGCATTAAGCTAAAGCTTTTTACGGTATATTACCCCCAGATAGACGGTTAAACGGAGATTATAAATTAATACTTAGACTAAAGACTCTAGCCTTTTATTAACTACTTCTAAAATAACTCTTAGTAAACTATACCTAAGCTACCCTACCCCATAACTCTACCGGATTTGCCCCTATTTAACTAGAAATAGGTTACCTACCCTATATAAGCTTTTACTGGGAAAGACTAAAAGGGCCCTAAACTATACGCGAAAAACTATCTTATAAGGAAGCCTAGCAGTACGCTAAGCGCTTAAAAAAAGCCTAAAAAGTAGCCCGTACAAACTTAAAAAGGCTTAAAAATTAATAGAATAGTAGGCAAATAAGCATAGGCGCGAGCCTAACTTTACTATAGGCGATATAGTCTAGGTTATAATAAAGAACTAAAAGATAGAACGGCCTAGCCGTAAGCTAGACTATAAGATAGTAGGACTATATAAGATTCTTAATAAAGTAGGCAATTCGTATAAGGTTAAGCTCCTAGACTTAATTAAAATTCACCCTATTTTCTTACTGAATAAGCTACAGAAAGCTATAAATAACCTACTACCCAAATAAAAGAATAAACCTCTCCTACTAATTTAAGTTAACGACAATAATAAATAGGAAATTAAAGAAATACTAGCCTGTAAACTTATAAAGGGAATATTAAAGTATTATATTAGTTAAAAAGGATATAACTTAAACCCTACTTAGTACCCTGTATAGAACTTTATAGGTAGCCCCTATAAGCTTTAAAAGTTCTATAGCTATTACCCTAATAAACCTAGACCGCTAAAGTACCTAGATAAGTGGATAGAATGCTAGTATAATAAAGATAATAAGCTACTAGAAGAATATAAGGACAAAAACGCCCTAGAAATTTCTTAGTTATATAAGGTCTTAAGATATATAGGAACTTTAACCGGCAGTTAAAGTTATCTAATTAGTTAGATTCTCTTACTAAGACTTTTAGCAGTAAAGCCTAAGGCCAGGCTTTTTTTAGAGGGGGGGTAATGTTATAGTACTGGCAGAACTTAGTAGAACTACGCACCGGCAAGTTGCCATAGATAGCCGTATATTGCGGTTACGTAACATAAAGATCTTATAAAATATTAAACGGCGTTACTCTTCTTCTCCTTTCCTTTCCCTAGCTTTAGATTCTCGTTTATAGATAATCCAATTATATAGGCTTGCGCGTCCCTTTTACTATATCCATGCCTTAATTAACTAAGTCGCTAATATAATATACGCGGAGGTTCTCTGCTAGGATAGCACCTATAAGAGAACTAAAAGGTTTAATAAAGCCTACCTAGTAAAGCGATATTTTAAATGCTACTATTATAGATATATAGAAACCTAATATCGCAAATAAAAAATATGCAGAAGATGCTCCGCTTAAGATTATAATATAAAAGAATATAAGGCTAACCAGTAAAAGTGTACCCTCTACTAAGGGAAGTATAACTCCTGGTTATTAACCTGTCCTAAATATAAAAAGGAGATAGCTTATATAGAGGAGGCGAAAGTTAGACTCTGTGTAAACCTATACTAGCCTAAAAACCTAGTATATATTATACTAGGGCCATTAAAAATAGGGAGTTAAATTAGTAGCCAGCTAAGCTCTCTACCCCTATTAGTAATACTAAATATAGTAAATAGTATAACTAAAATGAGATTAATGGAAGTAGACGGAATATAAAGACAGAAGAGACTAGTAGAGGGCTCTATCCCTTGGCCCGTCAATTTGCATCTAACGGTTATCGATAAGAACCAACCAATTAATTATATTATATTTAACGCCCGTACTAAGAAATATAAAGCTTTTAATTTATAGTAATTTAATATATACGCCTAATTTTAGAAGTTAAGTCGCTCGATATAAGGCTAATAGCACTTATCCTTCCTGCAGAATCGAATTTTGTATTATAGTAGGTAATTAATTAATAGAATCTATATAGGTGCACGCGTTGTTTTAAAACTAGTGTTCGTGCACAAACCACTTACTCGTTGGACGCTGACGGGTTAAGGGATAGGAAGCCTAATAGGAAGAATAATATAAGAAAGAGAAGTAAGTAGGATAGTAAGCGCTAAGAGCCTATAAAAAGACGTATTACTGATTTGTCCTAAGCTAAGTAAACGTATTACTATTAAACTAAAGTTTAGTAAAAAGAAGGGCAAAGTAAAAATAAAAAAAGATATAATATTTAGCTATAGCCGCAGCTAAAGCAAATAACAAAGCTAAATATAGGAGGAGATAATTAAGATTAAAATAAATAAATAGGCTAATATTAAGAATAACAGCTTAAATCTTAGCTAAAGCTCTTAAAGCTCCTAGTACTTTATTAAGAGCTAAGGCGAAGCTTATATACTATAGATAAATATCTTAGGTCGTTTCTAATAACGGACGACCTAGGCATCTATACTATTAAGGTACTATAATATAATATAGAAAAGAGCTACCTATAAATATAAGAGCTCCTCTGGGATAAATAGACGTAGTAATATAACGTACTTACTATATAGGAAGTATAGCATAGCGAGAGACTAGAATGGGACCTCCCTATAACTACTAACCTAATTAGTAATAGGTTCTACCTATACTACCCCCCCTATTTAGAGACGAGAGTGTGCCTTTTTATTAATAGAAGTATTCTAATTATATGCCTTTATATTATAGACTACGGATAAAACCTAGTTATAGTATTAATTATAAACTAAGGAGAAGACCAGCAGTATATAATTACCGTATTTAACGTCTATAACCTAAACCCCCTCCTACTATATAATAGGCTGGACGGGCTCCTAAGGGGCTATATACTCCTAAAGCTAAATAATGCCTTAAGAAGAATAAGAGGACTAAACTACAGTACTATAGTAGTTGGAGACTTTAATCTCTACTACCCTAAATAGGGAGGGCCTAAAGCTAGGCCTAACTGTAGAGCAGCAGTAGAATACCTTATTAAGGTAATAGAGAATAACAAATTTAAACTAAGCTTTAAAATAGGATTAATTATAAGACTAGCTAAAGGAGTAGGTATAAACCCCTCTATAATTAATCTTAGCCTTATTACTTCTAACGTAGCTAACTACTTAATTTAATTAAGGGTTAGCACGGAACTAGATAAAGGATTAGACTACCTCCTAATTGGGACCGTCTTTAGATACCAATTAGAATGAAAGAATAAGCCTATATAGCGACTCTTTAAGAAAATGAATAAAGAAATATTCTATAACGTACTCTAAGAGCTGCCTAAAGTACCACTAACCCTACTATAGGATTAGATTGATATAACGGTTATTAAAATTATTAATATACTTACTAAGGCTGTGGAACTGTCTACGCTAATAGCTAAGATTAGCCTAAAATCTAAACTAGAATAGTTAGAAGAATGTACTAAAGCAATTAAAGTAGAGAGATAAGTATAAAGACACTATAATAGGCTCCTAATAGAAGAGAACTATACTACACTATAGATAGCAAGGAGAGAAAAGACTAAAGCTATTAAAAAGGCCATAAGAACGGAACACAGAGATAGAGTTAGTGAGGTTAAGGATATAAAGGGATTATAGTCCCTACACGCCTAAGCTAAAAGGAGGAATATTATAAGGACTATATTTATACTAGATATTAGAAATATAACGGGTACCCTATAACGTACCGTAGAAGGGAAAATAGTAGCCCTAAAAAGCTTTTTCGTTCCTACGCCACCTATAGCAGATTTAAAAGATATAATATCTAAACCTAATATAAATCCCAGAGAATATAGCATAGGAGGTAGAAGAAGCTATTAAAATAACTAGCCTAGATAAGGCGTTAGGAGAGGATTAGCTTCTAAGCCGTGTACTTTATAAGGCTACTTAGGAACTAAAAGAACTACTTACCCGACTTTTTAACTACTGCCTAACGGTAGGGTACTACCTAGCACACTTTAGAAGATCTATTACGGTAGCACTCTAAAAACCAAAGAAAGGGGACTTTAGAGACCCTAAGATGTATAGACTAATTGCCTTACTAAATATAGTAGGTAAAGTAATGGATAAAGTGCTTGTAAAACGACTGCTCTTTATAGCGGACGCTTATAGCCTCCTACTACGCACCTATATGGGTGGAAGAGTAGCAGCTAGCTGTAAGCACGCAGTGCACCTCCTCCTAGAAAAGATATACGAGTGGTAGTAAATGGGAGAAGAAGATATAGTAAGCCTACTTATACTTAATATAAGTGGAGCCTTTAACAATATATTACACTATAGGCTTATCTACTACCTCTAAAAACGAAGAATACCTACCCTAATGGTTAACTAGATCAACAGCTTCCTTACAGGAAGATTAACCTATATTAGGCTACCAGAAGGCACATTAGAAAGGTTCTCTATACTAATAGGGATTCTATAAGGCTTACTAATATCACTAATTCTCTACTTATTTTATAACGCCGACCTTCTAAATATAGCTATGGATAAAGACAGGCTTAGATACGGGCTTGTTATAGGCTATATTAATAATATAAGTATTATAGTAAACGAAAGAACCACTAAAGAAATAATAAAGACACTAGTAATGCTGCATAAAAGGGCAGAAAAGTAGGCAAACTAATACGCCTTAGTATTCGCACTATAGAAGTACAAGCTTATACACTTTATTCCCCTAAAGAAGAAGACGTTAGAAGAAAATAGGAAGCGCCCTTTAGTACTTTAACTAAAAAATAGAAGAATATAGACGATCTAGCTAACGGCAAAAGCCTAATACTTAGGAGTTATTTTAGACAACTAACTCTCTGGAAAGGTATACCTAGACTACGTTATAGAACGATTAATAGGTCAGCTTATATACCTATTAGGTATCGTAGGATCTATATAGGGCATTACAGCCAGATATATAAGACAGCTATATACTGCTATAGTTATACTATATATGCTATATACAGCCTCCTACTAGTATATACCGGAAGGAGGACGCGGCTTTATTAAAAGAGCTAAATAAGTCTACTGGGCACTCGCAAAAATCTAATATAGAGTACTTTATCTTATAACGGGAGCGTTTAAAACTACAGCTAGAGCCGAACTGGAAGTTAATATATACACCCTACCTATTAAAGTAGCGCTTTGCCGCGTAGTAAAATCCTCCCTAAACTGAATAAGGGGCTCACCACTATACGATAAGATCCTATAGTTAAGAAGATCGGCCCTAACGAAGTACTAATGGTATAGCCCTCTCCAGAAACTAGAGAGTAATGTTATACTACGCCTCCCTAAGGAAACACCACCTATAGAGGAAATCCGCCTAGAGAGGCTCTACCTCTAGGTAGAACTACTATAGACCCGTATTATAAGGGACAAAGAAATAATAAAGTAGGAGCATAACTAGATCGTATAGGAGGCTAAGGATAGCCTAAGGCACTTTATAGCGTATACTAATAGAAGCGAAATTAATAGGGAGATTAGAGCGTTAGTATATATACCCTAATTAGGAATAGAGGTAACTAACTATATAGGAATAAACTAAATTAGTAGTATATACGCTGGAGAGCTAAGAGGCCTCTAGCTAGCCTTAGATTTAGTGCTAAAATACTTACTCCTAATTATAAGATTTACAATATTTACGGATAGCTAAGTAGTGAATTAAGTAGTGGTAAAACCTTAAAACTAATTAGAATAGTACCTCGTATATAGAATAAGATAAAGGCTCCTAGTAGTACAGATAATAAGTATAAAGGTCGTAATATACTAGATCCCTTTATATGCGAAAATTAAAGGAAACGAGTAAGTAGATATTTTAACAAAGTAAGTAATAGGATAGAGAAAGAACGGGACAGGACTAAAAGCATCTACCTTACCCTCTCTATAAAGCCTATTATCCGCAGTAAAGAAAACTATAAAGGCCTAAATGGAGGCACACTGGGAGAAGGAATAGGAAAATGGTAAAACTAGAAGGGAGCTATATAGACTAGCACTAAAGATTTTAAAGCAAAGACTTAAGATATATAACGACCTACTAAAGGCGCTTTTAGCTATACTTACCTAGATCTAAATAGGAAAGGTAGCTTTAAAGAGCTGCCTTTATAGGATTAAACGTGCGCCTAACTTAAGATGCATATGCGGGGACGAATAGACTAGACGGTACGTCCTAGTTAAATATCCTAATTTTAAAGAACTAAGGAAAGAAATATGGCCGCATAATAGCTAACCATAGAGCATTTAGAAGATCTTAAACGAGATATAGTTAGTAAAGAAAGCAGTAATCTATATAGTATAAATAGGCTTTCTAGGGTAGTTTATAGAGGCTAGGAATAGACTAGAAGTAACCGCTTAAGTTTCTCTTAACGGCAGACACGTTATATATAACATTAGTAGAAGACGGATAGCATTACAGTAAGAAAATAGGCCTGTAAAAAAGGTCTGGCTTTAATATGCAGTATAGAACGGAAGTATTTTGTATATTTACTACTTTTTAATTATTTAATTTTAATTATCTCCTTTATATAGGAACTTACCCTACTTATATATATCTTTATAATTATATTACAACAGCGTTCTTTTCTAGTTCCCTTACATTTTAGACGTTTGCTTCTCTCTTAGGCACTATATACCTATTATAACGAAGCCTTATAGCAGGAACTACGGTAGACTTATTAATGGGCTATATATATAGGTAAATAAGAAGTTAATAACGTAATAATAACTAGTAGAGTAGTTACCCAATAAATTAACTCTAATTATATTCTAAGATTTACTGTAAAGAGAAGGGAAACTATCTATAGAGACCATACGTCTTTAAATATATAACTCCTCCCTATAGTAAAGGTTAAGTATATTAATACGTTAGTACGTTAGTATATTATATTCCTACATTCCTATATTCCTACATTCCTATATTCCTACATTCCTATATTCCTACATTCCTATATTCCTACATTCCTATATTCCTATATTCCTATATTCCTACGTTCTAAACTTATAACATAACTAGCCACGTAACTTAGCTACCTTTTATCCTATAGCTTAATTAGTTCTAGCGCCTCCTATACTATCTTAACTAACCTATTTATATCTATATTTAGTAGTTATACTACTATTAATATAAGGTCCGTAACACTATCTCCCTCCTTTTTATCTTTGTTTTTAAAGATATCTCCTATCTCTAAGTTGTCTATTAGAGGTATAGTATTCCTATCTTTAATTTAATAACTTCTATTATTCTTAATACCTCCTATTAAATCTTCTGCGTTTAATCGTCGTAACTAGCTAATAATATTTATTTTATTACTTAGTAAAGTTATACCGTCTTATTCTTATTATATGGAGAAGAAGTTAGTATATATTATAATTATATCTTTATTTAATCGCTAACCTTTCTCCTATACTAAGTGTACGTAAGCGAATATACGAATATTCTATAATATTTAATCCGTTTCTAACGCTAAGTATATATATCTTATTATTTTTTATAACCTTTTAGTTCCTTATTTAATTTTCTTTAGGGTTACGTATATTAGTAGCAGCTAAAAGACTAGAGAGTAAGCTAGTTAAGGCTTTAGCTAAAGTTTAACATCGTTTTAATAAGGCGTCTTAGGCTCTAAAAGCTTAACTAAATACTTATACTCGCCTAAGTTATTTAATAGTAGTAATTCTTGATTAACGTCTGATACGGATCCTATCTAGGCCTACGCAGACTACTCCGTCACAGGGGGAAAACTTATAATTTACAGGAAGAAAACCCTGCAGTTTGGGGGAGGAAAAACCCTATAAGCTACCTCAGTAGGATAAAAAACCCCGGTTTGCCATGTCCGTCCGTAGCGGCGGCCCTGCGGGCCTACGGCTACGTCCTGTCCTCCTTAGATGTTCGAACTCCTTGGGAACCACTGCTTCCTTCTCTAGCTTATCCCAGCTAGGGTTCACTACGTCCTAGCTAGGCCTTGCCGTTCGACTACTGTACTTATGGTTATATTCCATATTTTAACCACCCCCCGTATACTATCTCTTGTTGACCATTGCCATATACGCCATGCCTCCCCCCCCCTAAGGCCTATCGAAGGCGTAAGGGGGATTCATCTATAAACCACTACTATACCAAAAGGCGAGCGGGACGTGTGTGCCTAAGTATCTTTTGTGCCTAGGCCCTAGTCACTAGGCCCTCGCCAAGGGTTACCACTCCTTAAGAGGAGACAGGAAAACCGTACGGTGTTGTCCAGGCTGCCAGGTAGTATTTAATAGTTGATAGCAAGTGACCGCATGCTCCGCGGGCGATCGCCTTAGGGGTTAAAAGGGGCCGTATATTTACTCGTTGCTCGCTCACAATCGCTCGTTCGTCGACGTAAGAGGTCGTCAATGCTTTCTACTGGGGGTTAGGGGATGTTATCAAATGCCGCGTATCCATGTTGGATCGTATAGGTGCCTTAATAGGAGAATAGTGTTGCTGTTGTCGTAAGGGGCACTCAGTAGTGGTTTTCGAGATCTCACCATCCTATATGAAAACTTTTCACCACCGCCCACAATACCCACCACCACCACTAGGTCGTATCGCACGCTATACGACGTCTCTGCGTTAGCTCTGAGTCTGAACTTCGAAGACTTAAGTTCGTAGCCGTCACCACATACAGGTGCAGAGTCCGTTTTCGACGGCCTAAGTTATTTAATAAAGGTCCGTAAAAAGGTGCGCTTAAAGGAGCTTTACTTAGTAAAGTAAGGTCTATCTAAGCTTAAGGTTAAGGAGGCTAAAAGGGGTTCTAATTAAAAAGAGGCAGAAATAACTAATATGCTAATAGTAGGTCCCTTAGATAATCCGGCTTATTTATTACCTTTAACTAATTCCTTTATCTTTAGCTCCTTCTTAATATTGCCTAACCTATTCTCTTTTAATACTCCTATACCTTTCCTATAGCATTCTTTAGGTTCTATAGTAGTTCCTAGGTAGTCTTATTATAGCCTATCTACTTAACCTTATACTATATTTTATTGTTAATATCCTTATAACTAATAATTTTTAAAACTTACTATTTATTTTCTTCTTATCCTTTATATATATCTTCCTTATAAACTAGTAGCTTAACATTCCTATATACTAGCTCTAGTATTATAATATGCTATATAGGGTAGATCTTTATTTTGGCTAGTAGGTTTAACTTAAATATAACTAGTAAAATTCTTTATATAATTTTAAAAGGTCCTAGTCTAATATAGTTTAATTTCTTACTTGATTATTAACTCTTAAAAATTTTATATAGTAACTATACTTTATCTCCCTCCTTAAGATCTAGTNCCTTAGATCTCTTNGCGTTATAGTACTTTTTTATTCTCTCTTATACCTTTTTCGCTAATTCTATAAGGTCTATATAAAGGTTTATTAATATCTTTATTCTTTCTTTAGCTATGCTACTCGTTTTCTTTACTTATTATAGTAATAACAATATTCTTAGCTTATATCTATAATTTGCCTTAAATAGTAATATGCCTATTTCTTTCTATAGTGTTGTATTATATATAAACTATATAACTAATAATAACAATACCCAATTATTCTATATATAATTAATATAATATTTTAGATACTATTCTAGCGTCTAATTTAATTTTTTTATTTAACTATCTATCTACAGGTAATATACAGTAGAAGTTACTACTCTAACTCCTTATTTCGCTAAGAATACCTCCTAAAATACTGCTATAAATCTTAGATCTCTATCTAATATAATCTTACTTAATACTCTATGCCTTATAAATACTTTTTAATATAGATTCTAGTAATATCCTCTGCTAAGATTTCTTTTATGCATACTATAAAGTAGCCCTATTTAGTTAATTTATTTACTATTACTAAGATTATATTATATTCTTATCCGGTAATAGGATTTCTTAACTTTAGTAGCTTAATAATAAAGTCCTATAATATAACCTCCTATAGTCTCTCTAGTATTTTAATAGGTTATAGCCCTCCATATAGCTTATATCTTATTAATTTATTTCTTTAGTAATCTAAACACTCCTTTATTACTTTTCTTATAATATTTTAGATTCCATTAATAATATACTCTTTTTATAGTCTTAACACTAAGCCTATTACTCCATTATGTCCTTAAGTCATTCCCTTATAAAAATCTTCTATAAAATGCTCTGCTATACTTCTTAGGATATACTTTATTTCTTAATTTTTATATATATCCATCTATAAATCTTCTAGCTATACTTTTAGAATTCTTTATACTTAAAAGCTTTCTAGTATCTCGTAGACTCTTTTTAGTTTATTATCCTCTTAAGTTATTATAAGTTTAAGGTAGTTATATCTAATCCATCTATCCTTATCTTTATATAATATTGCTTTTAATAGTTTCTTATTATTCTATAATTTAGCCTTTCTACTAAGTATATCTACTCTTATAATTTTAGTTCCTTTAGTGTATTAAATCTTAAAATAGTATTTTATAAGCATCTCTACCTATCTAACTTATCTATAATTAAGTTCTTTTATTATTAGGAACCCTATTAGGTTCTTATAATCTATCTTAACTATAAATAGTTTCTCTAAGCCTTATAAGAATGCTCTCTATTTTTTTAAGTACTATAACTATACCTAATAACTATTAGCGACTCAGTTAATTGAGACATAAGCACGGCAAAAGGGTCGCGCAAGCCTGTACGATTAGATTGTCTATAAACGAGAATCTAAAGCTAGGGAAAGTAAAAAGGAGAAGAAGAGCAGCGCCGTTTGGTGTTTTATAAGATCTTTACGTCACGTAATCGCAATATGCGGCAACCTATAACAATCTATAGCAACTTACCGGTGCGAAGTTCTGCCAGTACTATAACATTACCCCCCCCCCCTCTAAAAAAGCCTGCCCTTAGGCTTTATTGCTAAAAGTCTTAGTAAGAAAATCTAACCAATTAGATAACTTTAACCGCCGGTTGAAGTTCCTAGACATCTTAACACCTTATATAACTAAGAAATTTCTAGGGCGTTTTTGTCCTTATATTCTTCTAGTAGCTTATCGTCTTTATTATACTAGCACTCTATCCACTCGTCTAGGTACTTTAGCGGTCCGGGTTTATTAGGGTAACGGCTATAGAACTCCTAAAGCTTATAGGGACTACCTATAAAGTTCTATATAGGGTACTAAGTAGGGTCCGGGTTATATCCTTTTTAACTAACACAATACTTTAATATTCCCTTTACAAGTTTACAGGCCAGAATTTCTTCAATTTCCCATTTATTATCGCTATTAACTTAAATTAGCAGGGGAGGTTTATTCTTTTATCTGGGCAGTAGATTATTTATAGCTTTTTATAGCTTATCCAGTAAGAAGATAAGGTGAACTTTAATTAAGTCTAGGAGCTTAACCTTATACAAATTACCTACTTTATTAAGAATCTTATACGGTCCTACTATCTTATAGTCCAGCTTACGGCTAGGCCGTTCTATCTTCTAGTTCTTTATCATAACCTAGACCATATTACCTACAGTAAAGTCAGGCTCGCGCCTATGCTTATTCGCCTGCTATTTTATTAATTTTTAGGCCTTTTCTAGGTTTATATAGGCTACTTTCTAAGCTTCTTCTAAACGCTTAGTGTACTACTAGGCTTCCTTATAAGATAGTTTTTCGCGTATAGTCTAGGGCCCTTCTAGTCTTTCCCAGTCAAAGCTTATATAGGGTAGGTAACCCATTTCTAGTTAAATAGGAGCAAATCCGGTAGAGTTATAGGGTAGGGTCGCTTGGGCGTAGTCTATTAAGGGTAACAGTTTAGCCTAGTTATCCTAGAAGTAGTTAACGAAAGGCCAGAGTCTCTAGTCTAAGTATTAATTTATAATCTCCGTTTAACTGTCTGTCTAGGGGTAATATACTATAAAAAGCTTTAGCTTAATACCTAAAATCCGGGTAAACTTATTCTAAAAGGCTAATACAAATTATAGCCCGCGGTTAGATATAATAGTGTCTAGTGGTCCGTAAATTTGGTAAACGTAGTAGATATACAGTTAGGCTACCTCTTTAGCATTAATATTTTTATAACAGGGAATTAAAAACGGGCGCTTACTAAAGTGGTTAACCAGAATTATAACTATATTATATCTATTACGGTCTAGAGGTAGCTTATAAAAGTCTATAGAGATATATTACTAGGGGCGGTCGGGTATTANNAGGGGTTTTAATAGTCCTANGGTNTTATCTCNTNGAATTNTAGACCTNNANNAGTTATTNCAGTTCCGTATATAGCGGTTAATATCTATAATTATTCCGGGCTAGTAATAGCGGTCGCCAATAATCCTATAAGTTTTATTTTTTCTAGGGTAGGCCGTAGAGACCTAGGCATATACTTCGGCAATAAGCCAAGTCCATAAGTTCTATTCCTCTACTACTACTAGCCATTCGCGGTGCTTAAGTAGTCCACTTTTAAGGGACCATAGGCTAGAAATATTCTTTACCTTTTTATAGTACTCCTATAGAGAAGGGGCCGTATAGTTTGCCTATAGCAGTTTATTAATAAGGTTTAGTTCTATAGAGTTAATAGGGTATATCTCGGCATCTAAAGAGTCTGTATTTAGTTTTACCCGTATTTAGAAGTTAAGGTATTCTAGTTATAGTAGCGCTTAGGTCTATAATAAGATCTTTACGACTGTCTAGTTATTTATATCCTATTTACGCCTTATAAGAGCATCTACACAGTTAGTGGCGCCTGGCCTATATATAATTAGGAAGTTAAACTAAGATAGGGTGTCCGCCTAGCGCGCCTATTAGGCTATAAGGGCCTTTATTATTATAAAATATTCTAAGGCCTTATAATCGGAAACTACCTAGATAGACTTAGGGGTGCCTTCTAGTTAGGCTCGCCAGTGCTAAAAGCTAGAGATAATAGCCAGCATTTTTTTTATCGTAAATTGGGTAGTTTAGCTTAGCATCTACTATAGTCATTAAATAGTAAGTAATAGGGTACTATTCTCCATTTATCTGCTTTTAGGAGTAAACGCTAGCTATAATACTATCTAAGGCATTGGTTTCTAGCATTAAGGGCCGTTTTAGGTTAAAGTAGGCGAGTAAGGGAGCAGAGACTTGTCGTTTCTTAAGCTTATTAAAGGCCTGCCTATATACGGTATTAAAGTAAAAGGGCCGGTCCTTATAGGTAAGTAGGCTTAGTAGCCGGGTAATTCTACTATAGTTCTTAATAAAGCGTTAGTAGAAGTTATAGAACCCTAAAAATAACTATACCCCCTTTACGGTCCTTAGGGGTACCTATTAGTTAATTACGGCCGTCTTTTCTAGGTCTGCCTTAATCCCGTTTATACTAATAATAAACCCTAAGTATTTTATATACTTAACACTAAATTCTAACTTCTTAATATTGGCTTAGAGGCTAGCTTCTTAAAGCCATTATAGGACTTTATAGATATACTCTTTATATTCTAGTTTATTTTTAGAGTAGATTATAATATTATCCAGGTATGCTGGTATGCTGTATAGAAGTTATTAAGGTAGTTAAATAGTATATTATTTATATATTGTTAGTATGTAGCCAGTCCGTTAGTTAGTCCAAAAGGCAGTACTTTATATTTATACGTTCCGTAATAGGTCTAAAACATAGTAAGGTTTTCTAATTTAGGGTTTATCCTAATTTAGTAAAAAGCCTAGCGGATATTAAGCTTTATAAAGATTTTAGCTCTACTTATTTAGGCCAAAGTCTTATTAAGTAAAGGTAGTAGGTAGCGGTCTTTAAGGGTTAAATTATTAAGCTTATAGTAGTTAATACAGAAATAAAGTCCTCTATTTAGCTTTTTAGTAAAGAAAATAGGTAAGTTAAAAGGGGCTTAACTAGGCTCAATAAAGCCCTTATCTAGGTTATTAATAAGATACTACTTTATAGCCTATAATTCGGCAGTAAATTGCTGTTAGAGGGGGCTATAGCTAAGGGTAACCACCTTATCCGGCTTAATTTTAATCTTATAGTTGTATGGTTAGTAAGGCGGGAGTATATTAGACGCTGCTTTAGAGAAGGTGTTTTTAAATTTCTAGTATTAACGGGGCAGTTTTTATTCTACTAGCTCCTTATCTATAAGCTTACCTTTCTCTTAGGCTAGGGCTTCTTTCTTTTTAATTATTTAATTAATTTTGTATAAGCTAGTTATAAAGGTAACAGTATTAGGCTAAACTAGGTTTTAGTAGAATCCTATAGTACTAATATAGCAGATATTAACTAGCGGAAGGTCTATAGGTTTCTTTATAGATATTTATTAGGCCGTATTTTGCAGTATAGGGTTTATAGTCTTTCTTAGCTTACATTTTATTTTCCATAAGTTATCCTTCTAGTCTATTAGTTCGGTATATCGTCTAATATCCCTAGCCTTTCTTTGTAGCTGCGTAGGGCCTAAGTTCTCTATTAGGGACTTAGCTAGGCTACTACCGACTTCCTAAGTCTTTAGTACGGGTAGTGTAACATAGGTAGTCTGGGGGCGGCGTAGTATATAGATTTATTGCGGATTAAGCTATATATCCTTCTTAAAAGCCTAGTCCCTATACGTTGTATCGGCCTAGTAAACGGTGTTTATCTACGGCCGTATAAGGTTTTCCATTATAATACTAATCTCTTTTATAAAGGAAGGCGTTAGGGGTATAGTTTTGGGCTAGATAAGTTGCCTATTCCGTATATTAAGCTATAAGCCTAAATAGGCTAGCTATTTTCTCCCTAAGATTATATTATAGCTTCTAAGGTCCGTAATAAGGAAGGGGACGTTATATTACCTTCGTCCGTTAACGCGGAGGTAGATTCGTAAGATAGTTATAATAGGTAGTTCTATCCGTCTATTATAACCGCAAATAGGGACTAGCTTAGGTAGTTCTTTAAGGGGTATATTTAAAAAGTTAGCTAGTTTTGCAGCGCACTTTATATTAATTAAGGTAAAGGTATTTGCTCCTAAGTTAGCTAAAGTAGAAGTTAAAACTTAATATCTATTGCGAAATAAAGTATAAGAGATAGTGTAGCTTCTTCTACTAACTAGCCGACCTAAATCGATATGTAATATATTAATCCCTTTTAACCCTAGAGAGGAGTCTTTTTTTAAGGTTTCTCTTTTTCCGGCTCCATAATATCCTCCTAAATTAATAGGACCTCGTTTATCTTTGCCTTTATTAGGCAGTTCCTTATAGGGTAGCCTATTTAACTATATAAGAAGTAAGCTCCTTAATTGCTAAGGGCCTATATATAGTGGTCGCTATATATAGGCCGGGTGTACACTAGGCCCGTAGTAGGGATAGCTACGTAGCTAGCTACTAGGTTAACTATAGGAGTTACTAATTATGCTAGGGCACTACAGGCCGTACTTATAGTACTTATAGCTTAGCTTATAAGGTTTCTAGTTTTTAGCTAATTAGCGTGTGCCTTAATTTAATAGAGGCCTTAGTTTTTTTTTTTTTTATATCCGTTGTATTATACTACGTATAATACTACGTATGCAGCCTTTAGGCTATAGCGCTATAGTTTTATATACATAAATCCTTTCTAGGCAGCTTAATATGTACTAGTAGCTATGTCCTAGTAGTTTATAAATCCCTAAGCTAGGGATTTATAGCTTCCTAATAAGATACTAGGTTGCTAACAACTATTAGGTAGTAAGAAAACGATAGGAAAATAGAAGAAAAAATTAGAATAAAATTATAAATAATCCTAACGCCTGTCCCTGTCCTTTTTATAGTTCATTTCTGTCCTTTTGCTTTCTATGGTCTATCTACTAGGACTTTAGTAGGAGTTGCCTCCTTTTAGAGATCCTTCTGCTCTTAGCCACTTCCTAGTAGCTATTTTTGTCCTACTTAAGAATAGAAAAAGCGCCCTTCTTCCTTTCTTTGTACAAAAAAGCTTCTTTAAGGAGAGAGAAGAGCCTATTTATCTTTGTATTTCCTTTCTATCTTCCCAATGTAGTCTGCATTCTAGTAAGAGGTGCGTAGGGGTTTGTACCGCGGTACAGTCCTTAAAGCATCTACCTTCTTTATCCTTCCCTATTGTTTTAGAGAAGGATTTAAANAAGCCTTTTNCTAGTTTTAGTTGAAAGAAAGCTGATTNTAGCTTTTTAGGATATTTATCCTTAGTGGCTTTAAAAGAGAAAGGGTAGTTTCCTTTACAGATTCTAGTATAGTGTTTTCCTTTGCTTTTATTCTGTTGCTAATTATTTTTCCACTATTCTAGTATCTTTTCTCTTGCTTATTTCCCTAGGTGGGCTAAGGAAGAATAAGAAGATTGTATTTTTCTTCTAGAGAGGCCCTTTTTAGCTAGTTTATCTGCTATTTCATTTCCGTAAATTCCTAGGTGGCTAGGGACCCAATAGAAGTTAATAGAGATATTCCTACTAGCTAGATAGGAACAGCTTTGCGTAATTTTAAAGACTAGTTCTTGCCCTCCTGTAAGAGAATTAAGCTGTAATCTCTTAATAGCTGCTTAGCTATCTATAAAGATATAAACCTGTTTCTCTTCTAGTCTTTNTTNTTTTAGGTNTTCTAGGGCCCTATAGACTGCATAAAGCTCTNCGTCNATAATTTCCATATAGGGCCCTAGATTCTANTTTGTTGCATATTTAATCCTATTTCTCTCTCCTATTTTGCATACGGCTGCTACATTTAATTTATTGTCTTTAGAGCCATCTATATAGTATATATCTACTAGGTCCCACTTTAGGGATTCTTATAGATTTTTTACTAGTCTTAGATGTTCTTGTGCAGCTTCTTCTTTACTACCCTTAGAGATAGAAAAGAAAGCGGGAATAAGAGGAGACCACGGTTTTTGCCAGTTTAGAAAGACTCTCTCTATATTCTAATTTTGGATTAGCTTCTAAACTCTAGTGGTTAGAGATAGTAGCTGTGTTTTTGGCTATAAGAGGTACTTTATAGTAGAGTTTTTAGGGCTAGAATTAGAGCTAGAACTAGCTGCTAGTTCGTCCCTATCTTTATTAACCTCTTCTATATAGGCCTTTTTAATTGCGTAAATTTTCCTTAAATTTTAGGATTTTTAATGCGTTAGTTATTGGCAAAGCTTTTTAAATCTAATTCTTAGGGGGAGGAGTAGAAGCTTCAATCTCTATAGCTTGGCTTAAAGATCCTCTAAACGCTCCCTAGAACTAGTTTTTAGGGCCTCATTTTGTAGAGATTGGTACCTAGGCTAGTAAGTAGTCTCTAGATTTGCTTTTCCACCAGCATTATACTCCGTAGTCTGCTATAGTAGTAACGCAGGCTATATAGAGCTGTCGAAGGGCTTATAGGGATAGACCTCTTTATTATTATTTTGCCTAGTCTTCTAATTAAATAGAAGGCTGCTTTTGCTTTAGAGATTTTTATTTCCACATATTGTTTAAAAGTAAGCTTAGAGTCTAGGAATACTCCTAACCACCTAACTAGGGGTTTAGGGGATATTTCTACGTCTCCTAGCTTTAGCCCTTCCTCTATAGTAGTACGCTTATTATAGAAGTGTATAAGCTCTATTTTGCCAATATCAAAGCTAATAGCAGCTTCCTTAGCTTTAGACATTAGCTCTCGCGCAATCCTCTCTAGCTTTTTGCAGTTAGATTTAGTAGAGTTTAATATAACCGTAATTACAAAATCGTCCATATAGCTAAGGGAGTAGGCTCCTTCTATCTCTAGCCTACAGATATTACGTAGATATAGTAGAAATAAAATAGGGGATATAGGCGATCCCTATGGTATCCCTGTTTCTAGTTCTACTTTTTCTTATATTTACCTATTAAAGGAGAGCTATATCTTTCTATTACTTAGGAAAGTAGCCACCCATTATATAAACGCTATAGGTAGTCCTAGTTCCTTACAGATAGATAGAAGCTGGTTTTTAGAGACATAGTTAAAAGCCCCCTTTACGTCTAGGAATAACGTAGTAGCTATCCTTTGTCTAGCTTTTTTCCTACTATTTTTAGATTGTATATTATTTAGAAGTAGTAAAACTACGTCTATTACGGACCACTGTCTTCTTCCTCCTAGTTGTAAATCTTAAAGTAAGCTAGTAGTACTAGCTAGATATCCTAATCTAGTAGCAAAGATCTTCTCTAAAGTCTTTCCTAGGCAGTTTAATAGGGAGATAGGTCTATAGGACTTTGGTAGAGAATAGTCCTCCTTATTTACTTTAGGAAGAATAACTCCTCGAGCTTCTCTCCATACCTTTGGCTAATAGCCTAGGCAGGTAGTTATATAGTAGAGTTCTACATACCTACTTATCTAGGCCTCTACCCCAGTTTTCTAGTAACAGTCCTAGACCTCTAGGCCCTTAGGCCTAGGGGGGCTTTCTATAAGCAGTTAGCTTTGCTACCACCTAACACGGGGATTCTCACCAGTTCTTTTGGATATCTTATAACGGGATTAGCCCAAGTACCAGTCCGCCCCCTAGTGGTCTGTATAAGAGTTTCCTCCTAGAGTTGGTATGCTTTTGCACGGCTTAGGAGCCTTCCATAGCCTCTAGTTTTACGCCTTCTTCATTATTTCCGCCGGCACGGGCATAAGCTACCATTTGCAGGGGTCGCAACTCCCGTCTTACATGCCTACTGGCGTAATCCTACAAGGGCGTCGTAGCTGCATCCTGCAATATAGAAAGCCTTAGGTGCACCTTCTACGGTTAAGGCCCAGCCAAAACCTTTCCGCCTAAGTAACTCCTGTTTGCTCCATAAGCACGTCTCACCGGCATACCGTCCTAGCGATCGAACGGTTCCGTCTGTTGATGTACCGACACGCGCATCCGTTCTCTCGAGCCACGTAGTAGTCTCTCCGGCCAGGACGTGATCCTGCCTGCCTACCAGGTGCACTAGGGGTCAGAGCCCAGCTAAGGGGTAAGGTCCCTAGAGCCAGCAGTGGCTACTACACACTACGCCCCGCAACTACACTAGGTAGTCGTTTCGCGTTGCCTATAAGAGTCTCCTCATAACAGGCCGACTGTGTCTTGCAGAATAGGTTATAGACTAGGTCCCGTGCCAGGCGACCTACCCTACTCCATTCTACTAACCAAGCTTGTGTCCCCCCTTTGTATAAGCTGGCCTGTGTCTCTAACTATCGAGTCCTCGTACGACTGGCCTGTGTTTCCTTAGAGCCTCCCCCATATGTATATGCGCAGGTTGCGTGCACCACGCCTATTAAGACCCTCCTGTGAGTCACCTGGTCGAACGCCATGGGGCCGTCGAAGCTGGCCTGTGTTTCCGCTGCCTAGAGCTTTGCCCGTGTTTCTACCTCGTTGAGCCGTCTGGTCGCCGTCGCGTCGCCGTCGCGTCGCTGTCGCGTCGCTGTCGCGTCTCTGTCGTCCAGGTCGCGCGCACCACGCCTATTAAGACCCTCTTCTGAGTCTCCTGGATGTACCGGATAGGCTCTCGTAGAGGAGCCTTAACGAGTTCTCTAGGCAGGGCCTTAACAAGTTCTTCGCGGTGCCCTTAGGGCCTTAACAAGTTTCGTACGAGGTGTCTGCGACGCGTTAACCTTAACAAGTTCTTATAAAAAAGAGGTTCCCTACGCCCTCGCCGTTGCGATCTCAGAGCTAGTGCAAGCCCAAGGGTGTCCTGTCGTACGCATAGGACGCGTCCGCATCCGCTGGCTTGATAAGGCCAGTTTCGGCCCTAGCTACGAGCTAGGTAGTCGTACGTCGGGTGGTTTTCGTATCCCAGTTTCCCTTGATTGATTGCCTCCCTAGATGGTAGAGCGGGAGCCTCAAGCGGAGGCAGTGAGGCTCCTGGTGATGTTGGGGGCGATGCTTTGTACGATGCTTCGTACGCGTCGCGAGCTCAACACCACAGAACCGCGACGACAGCGCGCTGCACGCGCTACGACGGCTCTCTACCATCGCCTCTACACTTGGCCATCGTAAGGAAGGGTTTCCTGATGATGTTTCCACCCGCGGCGACGTGGACGCGTGCAGTAGGGCTTCGCGGGCGAGGCCTTAGTTAATAGCTAGGTAATAGTCTATAAGTTCCTTTAACGTCTATACCATAGTATAAGCTAGCAATACGGCCCGCTATAGGTCTAGGGTAAGCTTGTTAAAGAGGTTTAGTAGTAGGTCTTTCTAGGGGATCTAGGCCTATCTAGCTAGGTATAGAAAGCGGGTTTAAAAGGCCAAAAAGGTCTCCGTTGTTTTTATATTTAGGCTTTTATAGCTAAGGCGGGCGTTTTATACTTTAAAAGGGTCTTTATAAATAAAAGATAAGTATTTAATTATTTCTTCTTTAGAGATAAAGGGGTTTATTAAGTCTTTAGTATATCGCGGGCGTAAATATGTCTAGGCGTCTTCACTAGTATAGCTAAAAACATAGGCCATTTTAGCTCGGGCGTTAGGGAAATAGTCTATATTAACTTTAAGCTTATCCTATAATTAAAGCTTCTAATTATTAAATATAGGGTTAGTTCCGTCTGTAAGTAGCGGGGGATCCATAACCTTTACTAACCGCTTTAGTGCTGTATAGGTCTTAGTAGGTCTACTAAGGCGCTAGAATAGGGCCTAAAGGACTATAGTAAGTCTTTAGTTGTCTAATAATAACTCATTATTAGATATAGGGGTATCTCTAGCTTCGAGCAGCTCTCGCAGTCGTTTAATTTCGGTATTAGTAGCCGCAAGCTCCGCCTAGGGGGTTAAAACGTTAATTATTTCTTTATCTAAAGTATTTAAGAGTCCTACAGCTGCTTTACCTACTACTGTGGTTCGTGGTATAATGGTAGGGGTATTAGGTAATTCTGGGTAATTTCTTTAAGGGTTCTAGTCTGTGTGTATCTTATAGGTCCTTTTCTTAGGGTTCTATTCTTTTCTTTTAGGTCCTGTCCTAATAGTCCTAGTAATGTCCTTAGGGTCCTATTTTATATTCTTATAGATATATTTAAGTTCCTTCTTAGGAAAAAAGAGTAGAGTGAGCTTTAGATAATATTAGCGACTTAGTTAATTAAGATATAAGTATAGCAAAAGGGTCGCGCAAGCCTATATAATTGGATTGTCTATAAACAAAAATCTAAAGCTAGGGAAAGGAAAGGAGAAGAAGAGTAGCGCCGTTTGGTGTTTTATAAGATCTTTGCGTTATATAATCGCAATATGCGGCAACCTATAGCAATTTGTGGCAACTTGCTGGTGCGAAGTTCTGCCAGTACCGTAACAATAACTCCTTATTATAGACGTTATAGTTTAACTCTAGTAGTATTATCTTTCTACTATAATATAATACTAGGTACTATACGTCCTTATACTTCTATAGTAAGTATACTCCTAATATATAATCTAATATATCTATTTCTATAACCGTATCTAGTTCTAGTTAGTAGATTTTAAAGATTAGCTCCTAGGTAAATAACTCTTTAAGTTCCTTAAATAACTTCTTTTATTTATCTCCCTATACCTATAGTTCCTCTTTCTTTATAAGCCTAGTAAATGGTTTAATATTCTTTAACTATTATATTATTAACCTTCTATAGTAGTTACAAAACCCTAAGAATAACCTTAACTATATTACATTCTCTAGTTCTTACTAACTTACTATAGCTTTAATTTTCTTCAAGTCTATACTAATATAACCTAGTTTAATAATAAATCTAATAAAATCAGTCTTTCTTATAAAGAACTTATATTTCTTAATTATTACTAGCATCTATTCTTCTTACAGTGTCTTTAAAACCCATTTAACGTATTCCCCGTATTCTTTCTTAGTTATTAAGTAGATAATAATGTTATTAAGGTATACTATAATAAACTCATTAAGGTGTTCTCCTAATATACTATTATTTTTTTTTAAAAATATTACTAGTATATTTATTAATCCGAATTATATAATTAATAGTTTATATAGTCCTTCTCTTAATCTAAAGGCTGCTTTTTATTTATTACCTTCCTTAATTCTAATTTAATAGTATACCTATCTTAGATCTATCTTTATAAAGATTTATATATTACCTATCTAATCTTAGATTTCGCTAATTAAGGGTAAAGGATACCTATCCTTTTAAGTGTAACGGCGCTATCGCACGTTACCTGCCAAATTCTGCTAAATTCTGCCGACCTATAATTGGCCCGCCCAAAGCTAGCGCCTTAGCGGCTTACCCTACATATTTATTTACATCGGTCCTAGCGACCCCTTTTTCCTTCTCTTTAGCTTAGTATCTTTGTAATATAGCATTCTACAAGCTTTAGTTTAGAGGCATTTATATAAGCTGTAATATTATACTAAGCTCACCTTACCTTGCCTAGGAAGGCCTTAATAATATTCCACCCTAAAGAAACTTTGTCTACAACAACGCATTAACGCGCTATACTTAGACACTAAAATAACACTACATTACCTGGGAAGGCCTAGATAATATCCTAATTTATAAGCTAAATAGAACCGGACCTATACCCTTAAAATTAAAACTAAAGCGTATAATATTAATAAACCTTAGGAAGCTAATAATGGTACCTAAAGTAAGCTTATTTAAGAGAGCTGCCTTTACCTAAGAGGAACCTAAGATTTAATTAGGATTAGAAATTAAAGATAATAATAACGTTATAGACGTACGCGAGTAGATTCGCGCCCTCGCAGCTAGCTAGGAAGCCGATTATCTTAAAGCAAGAAATATATAAAAGACTTTATAAGAGATTCTAGAAAGCCTTATAGCCCTATAATATAGTCTAGCTTCCCCTTCTTAAAGCCCTAGCTAACCTATTTACTCTACTAAATATAATACACTAGGGAGTACGGATATAATAACGAAGTAATTAAAATCTATTAAGCTCTCTAACACCCTACTACTATCTAACAGAATAGACCCTATATTTAAAAATTAGAGGATTTAAGTACAAGGAAAGCTTTATATTAACTATAACTATTTCCTTTTTAAAGAAGCTAAAATACTCTACCTCTTTAGTCGAACTACTGGGGACGCCTAATGGCACCTTTAAGCTAAGTTTAAGGACGACTTCCCTATCTAATTTATATCTATTAACGAGATAATATGGTGCCTAGCGGCTATCTATATTAACCTAAATAAAGTATAGGATGCCTAGTATAACTATAATCGCCTAATAATAAAACCGAATTAACCCTTTGCTAAATTCTAGACTTCATTTTTATATCTTATAGGAGAAAGCTAGGTTCCCCTTAAGAACTACCGATTAGACCTCTACGATAAGCTAATAATTTAGCTATAAGAGAAGATTGCTGTAACCTTAAATAACCTACTAACTTATAATAAACTCGCAGCTTATTACCTATTATTAGACTTAAAACTAAAGCGGATTAAAGCCTATTCTAATTAGTAAAAACGACTCTATAGCGATCGGAACTCGCTAGCTATATCTATAGGAGCTAGAGTAGGAAGATAAGCTATAACTGCTTTTATACTAAAAGCGGTTATAACTACGCACTAGTAAGCGACGCCTAACTAGCTACGTACTACGCTAGCGACTAGTATTTGCTATAATACTCTAATTAACCCTACTTTAGCTACTTACTATAAATATAATAAGAAGGGTTATTTTACTTTATTCTACCTAGAGCTAAAGGATATAAGCAATATTAAGGAGATAAAGGAAGGAGAAACGTCTAATAAGTTAGAAAAAGAAGAACCCTAGGGAAAGACTCCCCCTAAGGTACCCTATTAATCTTAAAGAAATTAATCTTAGTTAGTTAATAGGTAGAAAGCATTTTATAGTTCTATATATAGTATCCCAGAATATATATAGAGTTAATATAACCGCCCTTATTAACACTAGAGTAAATAGCTTTACCTTTATAAATACTGCCTATATAAATAATATTGCTAAGTTTCTAAATATAGAAGCCATCTAATTAGAGAAGCCTATTTAGGTAAAAGGCTATAACAGCTAAGCCGGTTAGCTTATTACCCACGTCTTAAAGTTATATATTACTTTTAACAGATAACGCTAATATAGTATTCCCTTTTATATCCTAGACCTAGGGTCCTATAATATAATCCTTAAATAAAAATAGATGTCCTATTTAAATATTTAGTTAAACGTATAATAAAGACAGTTTATCTAGCCGGAGGATAGACTAAGGTTACTCTTTTTTATTAGGGAGATCCAAACTAACCGTAAGATACTAGTTATAAGGGCTAACCCTACCTACTAGTAGGATATCTAGGCCCGTAACCTAGCCTTTACCTAAAAAAACGCCCGCCGCGAA
Organism: Cenococcum geophilum 1.58; assembly: GCF_001692895.1. Classification (NCBI taxonomy): domain Eukaryota; kingdom Fungi; phylum Ascomycota; class Dothideomycetes; order Gloniales; family Gloniaceae; genus Cenococcum; species Cenococcum geophilum. Next base: position 3,320,438 of record NW_027137559.1, on the reverse strand, counting down.
GCTGGAAAGAACTTTATACTAATAAAGATACTCTTCTAAAGCTCTATATTTAAAAAGGACTCTATATATAGAAGCGGGATAGATAGTAATATAGATAACATCTAAATTATATAGATTTAACCAGTATAGAAAAGAACGTATTAGTAGAATATAAGGGATAACCTCTAAAAGATATAATAAAAGCTAAAAGGAGTAATAATAACGCTAGTACCCTAAAAGTCCCTAAAGTTATATACGCCCCTATTATTAGGCAAACCCCCTATTATAAATATCGCTATAATTAGCGCTATAGCGTTCTACTTTAATATATACCAGAAGGATAATAAGGTCTTTATAATAAGCCTATATAAGATTAACCAAATTACTAATAATAGAGAGAAAAGGCTAGCTAAGGAAACCAATAAGGAACTAGTTAAATGCCTTCTTTTTACCATTTATATAGATTATAAGGATATATTCTTAAAAGTAGCATTAGATAAGTTACCCCCTTACTAGATATATAATTATAAGATTTAATTAGAAGCTAATAACTCGCTAAGCTATAGCTCCCTCTACTATTAATTAATAGATAAGCTAAAAGTAATAAAGTAGTACTTAATTAATAACCTACATAAAGGGTTTATCAAGCTAAATTAAGCCCCTTTTACTTTCCCTATTTTATTTATAAAAAAGCCTAATAAAGGCCTTTATTTTTATATTAACTATTAAAAGCTAAACACTATTACTTAAAAGGACTAGTATTCTATTTCCATAATTAATAAGACCCTTATATGTCTAAGCTAGGCAAAGATCTTTACCAAACTTAATATCCGCTAAGCTTTCTACTAAATTAGGATAAACCCTATATCTAAAGATTTAATAACATTCTATACCCGTTATAGTTCCTATAAATATAAAGTTTTTCCTTTTAAACTAATAAACGGACTGGCTATGTACTAAAGGTATATAAATAACGTTCTTTTTAATTACCTTAATAAATTCTATACGGTATACCTAGACGATATTCTTTATATATTTAGACAACGAACTTAAGCATTAAGTTTATATTAAGAAGGTCCTAGAGAGACTACGGAACGTAAGCTTATAAGTTAATATTAAGAAATGCGAGTTTAGGGTAAAATATATAAAATACCTCAGGTTTATTATAATTATAGAAGGAATTAAGGTTAACCCTAAGAAGGTAAAGGTAATTTGTAATTAGAAGCCCCCTTATATAGTAAAAGGAATCTAATCCTTCCTTAGCCTATCTCTTTTCTAATCCTTTATTACTATAACCTAGACCTTAAATTAATGCTAAAAACGGACGCCTTTAATAGGGTCGTAATGGGAATCCTATTATAGTTATATCTAGACAGCGAATAGTACCCTATTACTTTTTTCTTAAAAATAATAGACTCGGCTAAGTATAACTATAAAGTATATAATAAAGAAATACTAGCTATTATTTAATTACTCTTTTAATGGCGTATAGAGCTTAAAGGTATAAACTCCTAGATTAAGATATATATAGATTATAAGGCCCTAAAGTACTTTATAACTATAAAGCAGCTTACTAAATAATAAGCCTAGTAGGCTAAAATACTCTCCTAATTCTTCTTTACGATTATATATTATTCTAGTAAGTAAAACTTTAAGGCTAATACCCTAACCCGAAGAGAATAAGATGTAGGACCCTAGAATAAGCTAAAGACCTAATATTGGACACGCGCCCTCCTCTATCTAGAATAGCTTAACCTATAGATCCTTAAGGAGCTAGACTCCTAGTAAAATAAGCTAGTACTAATAGAGGAGTCCTTAAATAAGCTAATAGGGCTAATTAACCGCCTCCTAACCGCAAACCGTATAGCTAATACCTTAAGGGCCCTTCGCGAATAAGCCGTAAAAGGAGACCCCAATTTTAAGACGGAGGAAGAATTACTCCTATACTAGGAGCGGCTTATAGTCCCTAATATTAATAATCTATAGATTAAACTAATCTGTAAAGCTTATTACTAAGTCTTTATAGTATACCCTAGTAAGAATAAGATCTGTAAGATTATTAACTACCGCTACTACTGGCTAAGAATAGTTATAGATATTAATTAATATATATAGAACTGCAAAGACTATTAGAGAGCTATAATCCCACGGGATAAAACCCTAAGACTACTTAAGCCACTTCTAATACTAGAGCGCCCTTAGTAGTATATTTTTATAGACTTTTATAAACTACTTAGGGACTGTAACGGATACAATAAAGTTATAGTTATAGTTAACCGCTTTAGTAAACGCCCGTTCTTAATTCCCTATTATAAGAATATTAATACTAAAGAGGTAGCCTAGCTATATATTTATTATATCTACTAAATCTATGGACTACTAGATACTATTATATCTAATTATAGGCTATTGTTTATATTAGCCTTTTAGAATAAGTTTACCTAGATTTTAAGTATTAAGCTAAAGCTTTCTATAGCTTATTACCCCTAGATAAACGGTTAGACGGAGATTATAAATTAGTACTTAGACTAGAGACTTAGGCCCTTTATTAGCTATTTCTAAAATAACTGGTTTAAACTACTACCCTTAATAGACTACGCGTAAGTAACCTTACCCTATAACTCTATAGGGTTTGCCCTAATTTAGCTAGAAATAAAATACTTACCCTATATAAGCTTTAACTAAAAAAGGCTAGAAAAACCCTAGACTCTATAAGAGAAGCTATCCTATACTAAGGCCTAACAGTATACTAAACGATTAGAGGAAGCCTAGATAGTAGCCTATAAGAACTTAAAAAAAGCTTAGAGGTTAATAGAATAGTAGGCGAATAAACACCATTAAGAGCCCGACTTTACCCCTAGCGATATAGTCTAGGTTATAATAAGGAATTAGAAAACTAAACGACCTAGCTATAAGCTGGACTACTAGATAGTAGGACTGTATAAGGTTCTTAAAAAGATAGGCAACTTATATAAGATAAAGCTTCTAGATTTAATTAGGGTTTACCTTATCTTCTTACTAGATAAGTTATAGAAAGCTATAAATAACCTATTGCCTAGATAAAAAAACGAGCCTCCCCTACTAGTTTAAGTAAATAGTAATAATAAATAGGAGGGTAATAAAATACTAGCCTATAAGATAGTATAGGGAACGCTAAAATACCGTATCTAATAGAAGGGCTATAATCCTAACCTAACCTAGTACACTACGTAGAACTTTATAAGCTGCCCCTAGAAGCTTAAAGAGTTTTATAACTAATACCCTAACGCGCCTAGACCCCTAAAGTACCTAGATAAATAGATAAAATGCTAGTATAATAAGGATAATAAGTTACCGGAAGAATATGGGGATAAAAACGCCCTAAAGCCCTAATATAGCTGTCTACTAAATTCTGCTATATTCTGCCGTTTTTCTGCTAGTACCGTAAAATTTTAGATATTTAGGAACTTTAACCACCGGTTAAAGTTATTTAATTAGTTAAATCTGTGCCAAGACTTTTAGCGGCTACTATTTTTAGCCTAGTGCTTTTACTTAGCCTATAATCGCCCTTTATACTTAGTCTAGATATACTTATATCCCCTTTATCTCCTTATTTTATTTTATAATCCTACGTTTATAAGCCTAGTACTACCCTATTTCTAACTAAGCCTAAAGGTAGGCTTTCTTTTAAAGAGGGGGGTGATGTAACGGCGCTATTGCACATTACCTACTAAATTCTACTATATTCTACTAACCTATAATTAGCCCGCCTAAAGCTAGCGTCTTAGCGGCTCACCCTATATATTTATTTACATCGGTCCTAGCAACCCCTTTTTCCTTCTCTTTAGCTTAGTATCTTCGTAATACAGCATTCTATAAGCTTTGGTTTAGAGGCATTTATACAAGCCGTAACATTAAGTAATACTATTTAACTATTTATAGTTAATATATAGTCTAAGTTTTCTATTTTTCTTTGGTATATATTGTACTAGATAACTTACTAATAACTGCAATAGTCTAATATATTCCTTTTATAAGTTTTCTTAAACAAACTTCTTAAGTGCGCTTACCTCCTCTTAAGTAAGCTTATAGGTTAAAAAGAACCTTAGACTTTTTTTAGTTTTAACTTTATCTTATAGTCCTATACTATATAATCTGCTAGCTTTTTACTTTCTAGGCTCTATAGTTTTTTGCCGTACTTATAGTATCTTTATAGTATATAACTTAAGCCTCGCTTAGTCTCTTTATATATCGCTCTAACTTAGTACTATATTAACTTAGTTTACTATTATATCTTATATTATTATATATCTCTAATATCAACCTAACCTATAATCTAATTAATCCTTAGGTTATATTCCTATAATTAAGGCATTTTTAATACTGCCTTATCTTATCCTAATAGTAGGATATTAAAAGATATCTTAATTTATCTTCCTTTAATAGTTATCTAAATAGGTCCTATTTTAAGATTAATAATCCCTCCTCTATAGGTTATTAGATCTCCTAAAATTATAACTAATAGGTAAAATTATTCCTTCTACCTATAAGGTAATCCTATTCTTTTAACTACTGCTAATAAAATATAGTTTCGCGTTACTCTACTATCTATTAGTGCTTTAAACTGCTAATTTTCCTAGTTAACTTATAAATTTAGGTATTATCCTTAAATTCCTTTAAGGGTTTAAGGCTTTACTACTAGCTCCCTTTAGTCCTATAGGCCTTTACTTTTCCTAACTATTAGCTACTTAATCCTATTATATTTAGCTTACTCTTTAGCTAATACCTAGTTCGCTTTTTATCTTCTCTATATTATAAATATATATTTTCTAGGCATTTCTACTACTATCGTCCATCTAAGTATTCTTTTATAAGAAATCTTCCTAGTTAAAGTATTAAATCTCCTAATTTTTAAACTTTTGTTAGATGCTATCTATATATATACTTAGTATTTCTATACTATTGCTTGTCTAACGCCCAATATATCCTTATAAGGTATTTCCAATTCTTTTCTTTTAGATTTCTATACATTTTATATATATCGTCTATATATACAATCTATAATAGCGTATAGTGTACTAGGTACTTTAGGTTAACTCTTAGCTTATTTTTATCTTTAAGTTTAAACCTTTATTATACTAATCTAAACGTTATAACCTTATTTATAGGTACTAAGATACGTCTCTTACTTCTCTAGTCCTCTAATCCTTCCTTTAGATCCTTTAATGTTATAATTAAGGCTCCTTTAATATAAGTTATAGCCTTTTCTATAATTAGGTGGTCCTAAATTACTTATTTATCTAACTATATATAGAAATCTTCCTACTTATTATTATATCGTTGCCTTTACCACTTTTAGTATAGTTGCTAGAGTATATATAGCTTATCTATAAGAAAGTATCTTCTTATTACTATATTGTAACAGCCCTTTATATATTATTTTTTAAATCTAGTAAGGATTCCTAAATCCTTTTTATTTTCCAGTTTAGTAAGCTACTTAGCTCTTAGTATACCTACTCTAGGTCTATTAGTAATTCTTTATATAGGTACTCTATCCCTTATACGCCCTAATATACTAAATCTCTTATCTAGTTTCTATTCTTACTATACAATAATTCTTTACTTAAATTCTTTTATAGTTTCTTTTAGTTTATATCTTATAAGTAGATCTTTAAAGTTTTCTTACTTCTTAATCTTATTATTAACATTTTAATCCAGTTGTTAAGCTTTACTTATAATTTCTTTAATAGTCCTTATTTATATCTGGAAATCTATTAGGTAAAACCTAAGTAGATAGTTATATAGCCGCAAGGTACGGGCGACCCTAGGGCAACCTAGGGGTGACTCGCCTATAAGGCACGTGCTCTATACATACCTAGGGAAAACCCTTCCTACCTCACACACAGACTCCTCCTTTTCCCTTAAGGATTCGTCTCTATCTATACAATATACCTATTGTTCTATTATTAGACTCCCTATCTACATCCTTACCTTACATTTAAATCCTTACTAATCCCCTTAGGAGGATAGCCGGTTTAATTTTTCGATAATACCTCCGAAAAGAAAACTAACGCCTACACCCGACGGTAATACACTAGCGATGCGACCGCAGAACGCCTTAGGATCTAGTGCAGACGAAACCGCTAGAAGCACACTAGCAGCATCTAAGCTATTTTCTAAATCCTAAAACGATTAGATATCTACGAACGCTAAAGACTAGTTTAACTTATATACCTAGGCTTAATAGGAGCTTAGTAAGATTACTAGCGTCCTACCTAATACCGCTAATATAAAGGAGCTAGATAAGCTAGCTAAGAAAATAGCCAACTTACGGAGCATCATTAATTTAATAAAGCCCTCCCGTCGCCTTTCTAGTAAAGAGTATAAGTTACGTGGCGAATATATACGCCGATTAAATCTTAACGCCCTAGTTAAGAAGTTACCACCCAATATTAGCGGTATTACTTAATAGTATTTTAACTGGTGGATTGCCGCAGTTAAGAACTAATTTAAGGTTAATAATGCTAACTATAACTATAAGCGACGCACGCGCTAGGCTATTAAAGGTCTTATAAAAGAGAAGACAATTACCTAACTAGTTTATTGCCGGTTAGGCACTAAGGATAAGGGTCCTTTACTATAGGATAAATTTAAGACTATAGTCTAAAACTAGATTAGGAACCCCATAGTAAGACGCTTTAATAACGCTATAATATACTATACGGCTGTTATAAAGGAGAACTAAAGGTTTAACGTCTTCCTAGCCCGTATGCGTAGCTTAGAGGACCTCTTTATATATACCCCTTTTGTTAATCCTAAATAATAGGTAGACTTTTAGTTCTTATATTTCCCAGCCTACCTATAAGCAGAGCTCTTCTGCCAGAACTTTACCTAACGGGTAAGAACCGCTAAAGACCTCTTTGACAAAATCCGCTGTGTAGAGTAATTGCTTAATACTACAAAGCTTATAAAAGATCGCGTAAGTAACAGCGGTAAATTATCGCGTATAAAGCGCGGTTGCAGCATAGGCTCTATAGAGTTAGGCTTAGGGAACAGAACCTAAAAAAGGCGACGCTTCTTTAAGTAAACGCCTAGGGAGACTACCTAAAAGCTAGATAGCTTAGGGGACCCCCCAGACGCCGGTGCTACGTAAGCGAGTCAAAGGACCGCAGGCGGCTACTGTAAGGAATACTAGAAGCAGGCTAATAAAGAGAAGTTAGCTCGGGCTTTAGAAAACCTAAAGCCCTAGTAGCGTATCTCTCTTAACTGCAACTAGGGCCTAATATAGAGGGAGAGAAGAAACGCATTGTGGTATATATTGCGATAAATACGCCCTAGGGTAAAGTCCGCCTACGTGCTTTATATAATAATAGGTGCTAAATTAACCTTATTAATTAAGATATTGTCTATAGGTTTAACCTACCTATACGCTACGCGCTATGTTTACGTAAACCTATTATACGTTTCCTTAATAGCAACTAGATAATAATCTAGGATGCTTATAATCTAACGGTCACCACTAGCGACTCCTAGGGTACCTCTTGCGCTATTAGCCCGCAGACCTTTTAGGGCGGCTTATTTAATAGTTATAATATAGTTCTTAGATAGGATTAGCTCACGGAAGCAGATTTATTAATTAGCTTCCATTCTAGACAGTTTATCTAGGGTACTTTAGACCTTAAACGCCTCTAGATAGTTACCCTCAACGCTCTCCTAACAGATATTAAGGCTAGCAAAATAGTCTATTCGCTATAGCTAGAAGACTCCTTTTTTACGCTGGTTGTGAACATAATAGAGGACCTGTCGTTACTAGCAGTAAGTACCCGTATAGACCCTCCGGACGTAGAGATACCGGTTATAAACATAGTAGAGGACCTGCCGTCACTAGCAGCGAGTACCCGTGGAGACCCTCTGGTACTAGCGCAGATTACCTATATATAAGGGGGAGGTGATCGAAACCCTAAAACTATTAAGTATACTATAGTAGAGCTATATATACTCTCTATACAAGCACACCTATAAAATGCATGTTAGCTGTACCCTTTTCTCCACTAGCTCCTAGAAGCACACTACTATATAATAGTCGCTTTAACCTCTATAGCCCCTAGCCTACTAGAGGTATATAAAGAGGAAATTAATATCTTTTCTAATAAGCTAGTAAGTATGCTACCATAGAACTCTAAGTACGACTATGCAATCGACTTAGAAGAAGGCAAGACGCTACCATAAATGCCCCTTTACAACCTCTTATAGAAAGAGTTATAGATCTTATAAGAGTACCTAGACAGTGCTCTTAAAAAGGGCTAGATTAGGCCCAGCAAGTTGCCTACTAAAGCGCCTATCCTCTTCATGCCGAAAGTAGACGGTATAATACGGCTATACGTCGACTATAGACGCCTAAACAAGATTATAATTAAAAATCGGTACCCCCTACCGCTAATCAGCGAGCTCTTTAATAGGCTTAGCTACGTGAAGATATTTATAAAGCTGGATCTTCGTAATGTGTACTATAAGATTCGCATTAAAAAGGGAGATAAATGAAAGACCGCATTTAAGATACGCTACGGTCACTTTAAGTACCTAGTGATGCCCTTTAGTCTTACTAACGCCCCTATGACTTTCTAGAGCTATATTTATAAAGCTCTAGGAACCCGAGTGGATACTATCTACGTAGTTTACCTAGATAATATTCTTATTTACTTAAATAATAAGGATAAGCATGTTAAGCATATTAAGTAGGTACTGCAACAGCTTTACGCTTGGGGCCTATACGCTAAACTATTAAAATGCATCTTTTATATTAAGAACGTTAAGTTCCTAGGCTTTATTATTACCCCTAGGGGTATTATAATAGACCCTAACCGCGTAAAAGCTATTAAGAAATGGCCTAAGCCTAAGTCCTATAGAGATATCTAGGTCTTCCTCGGCTTTGCTAACTTCTATAGGCGATTTATCTGGAACTACTTAGATACCGTATACCCCCTATATATATATCTTATATAGGTACATCGCGACCTAACGTTAGATGGAGAGAAGAAGAAGAAGCGTAAGTTAAAAGGGCCTACTAGATGGTATTAACCTTAGTCCTAGCCCAATAACGCGTAGTAGGCGTTCTATAAGCTACGCGCTACATTTATATAGGCTCCTTTACTTCGCTACTTTGACCCTAATTTACCCCTAATAGTAATTACTAATGCTTTTGACTATACCTATAGCGGTATACTTCTACAGCCTTTAAGGTAGGGAGATAACTCCACTAGCACCTAATCGCTTATTATAGTTAGAAGCTTACTAACCTAAAAGCTTAGTATAATACGTATAATAAAGAACTACTCGCTATAGTGTAATGCTTTAAGACGTGGCGCTATTACCTTAAATACGCCGCGTATATAACACGCGTGCTCTATAATTATAATAATCTTAGGTACTTTATAACTACTAAGAGCTTATCTACCTGCTAGGCCTAGTATGTTAAGGAACTAGCTAAGTTTAATTTTAAGATTAAATATAAGCTAGGTAAGATAAATCCTGCTAATATACTATCTTGGCACCCAGATTATACTAAAGGCTTTAAAGATAGCAGTAAGAGGATAATTTTTAATACTATACTGCCTATACTGTAGTAAAAGTTGCGGGTTATAGGCCTTGTGGGCGGCCCTGGTACTACTATACTAAACTAGTAAGTAGTATACGTGTAGCATGCAAGCGACCCTTATAAACTTGGCGCCGGCGGACTAGAGCGTCCTACTATTCTCTTTAAGACCACCTTAACTAACCTGACGGCGCTTAACCCTAAGGAAGACCCCTTAGCCTAGGCTACGGTCCCCCGCGATAACCTAGCGAGTTACCTGCGTATTATACGTTACTTCGTTAGCACCGACTTTGCGCAGAGTCTCGTGCCACGGCAAGAAGTAGTAGTAGCTACTTTAGCTAAAACGGCGTTTATGGAATAACCCCCTAAGTTATTAGTTAATTTTATTTATAGAGTATAAAAAAGGGACGCCTTTATACGCTCTATATGTAATTAGTTAACCTAGAAACGAGTTCCTGCCGGTAATAAGGACTATACCCTTAATAATTAAGAACTCCTAAGGTAAAACAACAAGGTCTGGGTGCCAAATTGTATACTACTATAATAGGAGATTCTTAAGCAGAATTATGATAATCCTATAGGCGGCCACTATGGTTTTAACTATACTTTTAAGGTAATTGCGTGGAAATACGCTTAAAACGGCCTTATTTAGGACCTCCGCAAATACCTAAATAATTATAATACCTACTAACGCTCCAAATCGCGCCGCTATAAACCCTATGGTAAGCTGTAGCCTCTTTAGGCCCCCACCTAAGCCTAGCGGTATTATTTACTTAACTTTATTACGGATCTCCTAGAGTCTAAGACTCCTAATAGCGTAGAGTATAACTCCGTCCTTATCCTTATAGACCGTTTTATAAAGCTAGTACACTACTATCTAGTGCGTAAGATAATTAATGTTACACAACTTATAGAACTCTTATTTAGAGTCTTTGCGTAAATAGGGCCTTTAAATAATATCGTCTTTAATAGGGGTAGTGTATTTACGAGCGAGTACTAGAGCACTATGTGCTACTATCTCCGCGTTTAACGTAAACTTAGCACCATATTCCACCTGTAGATAGATAGTTAGACAGAGCGTCAGAACTAGGAGCTTAAGGTATACCTATATATATTTACGAATTGGGAACAGTCTAATTAGGCCTCCCTACTTAAAGAAGCAGCCTTTACCTATAACTCTAAGGTCTATGCCATAACAAAGCGTTCCCCTATTAAGCTCGCCTATGGCTAGCTGCCAAACGTCCTAAATAGAGTCCTAGACGGCGTTTAAGACGCCTAGTAAGGTGGGGAGGGGTCTAAGTTAATAAATATCGAACTTATAGAGACATATCTATAACACCTGCGCCTTATATATAAGGCAGCGGCGGTGTTAATAATGCACGCCTAATAGCTTTAGGTAAAATACTATAATCGTCACCACCTGGCCAAGCATTTCGCCGTTAGTGAATAAGTCCTACTCTCCTCTAAGAACATCCGCACGAAACGTCCTTATAAAAAGCTTAACTATAAGTTTATGGGACCGTTTTAGATCCTAAAGCGTGTAGGGTAGTAAGTATATAAGCTAGAGCTTCTACCTACTATAGTACGGCTCCACCCAGTCTTCTATATCTCCCTACTAGAGCCTTATAGGTCACGCCCTAGGTTTTAACCCCTGGCAGTAAAAGAGCTTAAGGAAGGCAGCTAGGAAGTAAAAGCAATTATCGCCTACTAAGATCGTGCTAGACAACCGCAGTACCTTATTAAATGGTTAGGATGGCTAAATAAGTATAATAAATAGAAATATGAGACAGAACTTAAGAATTGTTAATAACTGCTAGATAAGTACCGTAAGCGGGACACCCTAGCCTTATAGCTAAAGCGCAGGTAAAAAGTAAGCGCTACTATTAAAATATAACCTGCATTAAAGCGGAGTAGAGAACGTCCTAAGGGATTAAGGAATAAGCAATAATTATTATAAAAACTACGGCGTATATACGGGGTAAAGTTTTAATTTATTAATATCCTATATAAGCCACACTCTAACGCAACCCGGCGATACTAATAACTCGTAGGTGAGGCCACGGCGTATACTGGCAACGAAGCTTAATTTAGAAAGCACCCTTCCTAGACCTAGTCTGTTACTCTATACTAGCTAAGCAGATTGTTTATATATTAGAGAATAGGCCTATTTATAACCGGGGTCTATTTAACCGGGGTCCACGACCTACTAGTAACCCGCTAGTGGCAACCTATAACCAATAACTTATACTATTCTATGTATATGCTATATAGATAACGCGCAAAGCTAAAGCATAGGTTAGCGGCGGATTTAATAGGTATATAGCCTTACCGTCCTAAACCTAGCTGTATATAAGTAACCTATAACCTACCCGCGAAGTATATACAGCGCTACGCCGGTATAGTATAAGGCTAAAGTAGGGTCAGCGGCGGATTTAATAGGTATATAGCCTTACCGTTTATAAATCTGGCTGCATATAAATAACCTATAACCGACCCGCGAGGTACTAGTGACCTGCCTACATAAGCGAGCTTTTAGAATACTTCTGGTCTACTAAATTCAGGCGACAGTATTAAGCTCTACTAGCTCTACCTATTAAATGGACTAATTAGGATTTTCTATACCGGGTATATAAAATTGCTACTAGCTTAGTTAAATGCGAGGGAGTCTTAGTAAGGCAAATCTAACCAATTAGACAACTTTGACCGCCGGTTAAAGTTCCTTAACATCTTTGCGCCGCGTATATATACTACCTATCTCTATACGCAAAATTAAGACGCTCTTTCCCCTCTAAATTTTTTCCTTACTAAGGTTTTTTATAGGGTTTTATTAAGGCTTAAGCATATAAAGGATTGGGGACGACCCTTTTTAAAGGGGGGGGTATTGTTAGGTGAAACCTAAGTAGATAGTTATATAGCCGCAAGGTATAGGCGACCCTAGGGCAACCTAGGGGTGACTCGCCTGTAAGGTACGTGCTCTGCACGTGCCTAGGGAAAACCCTTTCTACCTCACACATAGACTTCTCCTTTTCCCTTAAGGATTTGTCTCTATCTATATAATATACCTATTATTCTATCATTAGACTCCCTATCCACATCCTCACTTTATAAAATCTTAGTTCTATAGGATTTTAATCCTAAGCTTACTTCTATTTTAAGCTTTACTTTAGCCTTAGTTTAACTAGGCTTTTTTAGTATTCTTATTTTATTTTAAAAGTCTTAAATCCTACTTATCTTGTCTTAAAAGTCTTATACCTTTAGGAAACTTCGTCCCAAGCTTATTTATATATTACTAAACTAAGCTATTACTCTACTCTATCGGTTATTATCTATTATAGGTCCTTAAGCTTGCCTTATTTTATCTTAAGAATCTTAATTATCTCTTATCTTATCTTAAAAATCTTAAGTTTTTAGCCTTTTACCTTTATTAAGTACCGAAGTAGTTTACTATCCTACTTCTCTTATGTTTTATAAAGCGATAGATATTATATCTAGTGGGGTCTTAATCCCTACTAATGTTCCCTATTCCATAGTGGAATTTTCCTTTACCTCTTATATAATATCTTTAAGGTCTATATACTCCTAATAAGCTACCTTTATTACCTTATCGTTATTAAATGTTTCGCCTATATTAAACTCGTTATCCTTAATATCTAATTTATAAACTAGTTTATTAGTTCCTTAAAACTTTAGTATTTATTAGCTTTTATGGCTAATAGCTTACGCCATACTTAGCGTCTTTATAAATTTAGTATACGTTATTATAATAAAACGCAAAACTTTTAATTAAATATTCCTTTATTCCTTATAGCATATTATTATCCCTCTATATATATATATCGTCTACTAGTTTTATTTTTTTTACTATATAGTAACTCTAACTACTTCTATAGTCTTTAATATAATAATCCTATTTTCCGCAATTTATATAAGCTTCTTTTTTAAACTATTTTTCTTGCTATAAAGTCCGCCTAAACGTCTTCTATTATTAAGATCCCTAGTTTAGCCTTTACTCCTTAAACCTTTAATTACTTAATCCTTATTCTTTAGGTTTCTATAATTTCTTATTTTATCTTTTAGATTCTTTAGTACTACTTAGGTCCATTAGCTCTACGCTATACTATAATTTTTAACTTTAACTTTATTAATGCGTGTTTTACACCTTATATAACTATAAAACTCTATTCTAACCCTTTTTAGTTTACTCTCTTTAATAGATCCTATTATTAATCTTAATTGCTTAATTAATTAAATCCCTAAGAGTATCCGCATCTTCTATTAAGATAATTACATTCTAAACTTTTACCTTAAGTCCTTACTTATACTATGCTATAAGCGCTTTATTATTTTATTTAACCTATATTACTAATATTTAAAACTATATTGTATATTTAATTACTAAAGTCCTTTATACTAGGTTTTAAAGCCTTTTTTTTACTATAGTAGTTACCTTTAGGTCTCTAAATATCTATATTAAGTGTTCTATAAACCCGTTTTAACTTAAGAATATATATTATACCTCCTAGTTAGTAGTTATTATACTATACTTCTATACCTCCATAAGGTAAGGCTTAAACTACTTAAGTGCCCTTCCCGTTAAGAATAATCCTACGTAAGCGACTTAATCTATAGGCGTTCCTAGTTTAACTCCTTCCTATATAACCTTAAAGTGTATTTATATAAGAAATCCTTTAAGCTTTAACTTCTCCCCTAAGAATCGTTTAATTAAGGGTAACTTAACCTTAGCTACTCTAATCCTATTAATCCTTTCTTTAAGTATCCTATTACTATCTATTAATTAATTAACTATTTCTTATAGCCATTTAACAGTAACTAGTTACGAGTTAATATCTACTATACTAGTGTTATTATCTAATCTTAAGGTAGTCGCTACTATAGACGCCGTTATAGCTGCTGCTTTTAGTAGTATATTATTTAACTTTATTAATACTATAACCTTAGTAGTAAATATATAACGAAGCCTTATAGCAGGAACTATAGTAGACATATTAATAGGCTAGGTATATAGGTAAATAAGAAGTTAACAACGTAATAATAACTAGTAGAGTAGTTGCCTAATAGATTAACTCTAATTATATTTTAAGATTTACTATAAAGAGAAGGGAAACTACCTATAGAGACCGTACGTCTTTAAATATATAACTCCTCCCTATAGTAAAGGTTAAGTACATTAGTATGTTAGTATATTAGTATATCGCATTCCTACGTTCCTACGTTTCTATATTCTAAACTTATAACGTAACTAGCTATATAACTTAGCTACCTCTTATCCTATAGCTTAATCGGTTCTAGCGCCTCCTATACTATCTTAACTAACCCGTTTATATCTATCCTTAATAGTTGTACTACTGCTAATATAAGGTCCGTAATACCTATAGCACGTGATAGATAGGCGGAGGAGGGCCTTATAGAATTACTGCTGTAGGTAAGACGGGTAAATACCTAGAACCTACCTCTATAAAATAGAAGACCCAGTATAGCGGCCTTAAGGCAGCTAAAACGGTGTATAATTTTTAAAAAAAAAGTAATAAGACTTATAGGAGAAACCTCTTGGTAGGAATCTAACCAATTAGATAACTTTAACCGCTGGCTAAAGTTCCTTAAAATCTCTTTAACCACTTATATAGAAAATAAGCAATATATAGAGTTTTAGCTTTATAACCTTAATTTAATAGGTTATAAGCCTGGATTCGCGCCTAATAAGCTAAATCTAACTGTTTTAGGTCAACGATAATTATATACCCCCTAAATAATACGCGTATACCCCCAAATTGATATATATACACCCCTACCTTATTTAGTTTAGACGCTTCTCTATTAAGTTAGACGCTTTCTTATTAAATTAGAATATTATATATGTTTAACTTATTTGCGCCTGTAACGTATCTTACCCCTAAGTAAGACACCCCCCTAAGCGAGATATACGTGTTTATACGCGCTCTTCTTTTTCCCTACTAAATTATACCTAAACCCGAAATTCCTTGTATAAATTAATATATCCCTCCCCTAATTAAGTTCTCGTAAAGCTAAAGTCTCTATATAAAAAGCTATATAAGACATTAAATTGGGCATTAAGCTATTAATTCGCAAAGCCTCTAGCGTTCACGTATTACCCCATTCTACCGTTACGTATTGCCTTACTAGGCGTCTCCCTTAATACCTAGCTTATAAAACGCTACTATATCCTTATTAGGAGGATTAAATTGTTAAATAGATATATGAATGTTAGTCCTAGGGCCTTGCAATAAAGGTTAATATACTTTTTATAATAGCGAGCTCGTTCTTAGTAGAAAGTAGGGTAATAGGCAAATACTAGGGGATAAAATTTATACAACGTTATGGGCTCTATACTATTATAAGTTATTAATTAGATTGCTAGAGCGCCTAGAATAATAATCTAGTTATTATCTATAATTAGTTTAAGTTCTTTTAAAGCGTACGAAATAAATATTTAATTAAGCACTCAAAATTTATAGCCAACTTTAATGAGAAAGGGGTTATGCTAGGCTAAGTAGCAATGGCTTAAATAATTATCTCTGGCAAGAATAGTAGGGAGAGGTTAAAGAATTGGACCGTTTAATAACCGAGATCTTAAAAGTTAGTCTCTATTATAGAGACAATTACCGCCGATGGCTCTTACCTACCTCCGTTCTTAATTTGGAAGGGGCAGTAATACTAGAAGACTTAGTATTAAATTACTAAGCATAATAAGCGCCTTCGCGGATATACTTATATAACCTTAACTAATAGCTAAACGGACGACTCGTTAGGCCTATATTATATTAAACACTATAATAAATATATAAGATAACTTGTAGAGGACGCTAAGGGTAATATTTAAGGCTACCATATACTTCTAATAGATAATTATTTAAGCTATCTTACCTAGCAGTTTATCCAGTATATACTATCGCGTAAGATTATCCTAGTAGCTCTTCTGCCTCATTTAACGTATAAGCTTCAGCCACTAAATATAGGCTATTTTGGCCCTCTTCAATACTACTACAGCGAAGAAGTAGACAACTTTTGTTAATATAGCCATATAGGGGTAAACAAAGAGTATTTTATAAAGCTCTACCTAATGGCGGATATAAAGGCGTTTACTTATAAGATAATTTACAACGCCTAGAAAGCTATAGGTTTTCTACTATATAATTCTACAGCTGTTTTAAAGACTTTACTAAATATAGAGCCCTCCGTAAGCCTATAATTAATTATAGGTATAAGTCCTCAAACGCTAAGGATACCTAAAACAGTAGAGGACCTTTAGTCTCTACAAGATTAGATTACCAAATTAACTACTAAGCGGCTAGACGGTATGCTTAAATCCCCCATTTAATAACATCTTAAAAAGCTATTTAAAGCTGCTATAGGCTTTGCGACTAATGCATATATATAGAGAGAAGAGAATAAGAAGTTTTAAGCATTTAAAATGGATAAGAAAAGTAGTAAAGACTCCTAAGTAAGGGCAGAGTCCTTACCTAGGAAGACGTCGATAGATTAAAGGTAGAGGACCTAGAAAAACAAGAGCTCGCCGACTAAAAGTTAGCTTAAAAGGAGTATAAGGAAGGGACGTCTTTACTAGAGCTTAACGTTGCTTTATATACTAGATCTATATTAAACCCTAGCAAACATAATTAAGACTAGGCAACCTTTACACACGTCTTTTAGTATAATCCTTAGCCTATAGAGGATTTTGGTAATAAGCTAATCTAAAAAGGAGCTTTAGAAGAGTATAGTGGTAAGCTATCTAATTAGCCAACGCCAGGTGTAATATTACGCCCACAACGTACCCAGAAACTTCTAAGCCGTTTTCTTCTATAATAAGAAGCGTAGTCGCTTCAATTTAGGCTATTTAGTTTTTAAATATAGGCGTTGTTGGTTTAATTATTAATATAATTGTATTTGGGTGCAAGTGTCTCGTTAGGGGGGTTATCTCACTTAGGGGTGAGACACGTTATCACGAAAATTAAAAGAGTATAGCTAGTATTTCGTTCAAATGCTAAGGGCTCTCTATAAGTAGATCTGTTAACGCGATTTGCAATTATAGAGCCGGTTATAGGGTTGATTGGCCGACCGCCGCGACGCTCTATAATTGTAGGCCCTTGAATGCAAAGTAGAAGTATTAATTTAGGTCCTACCGGGCGTACGCGTGGGCGCGTAGGCGCGAAGCAGGTGGCAGCACCTAAATTAGTTTGCGTAGCGCCTTATACAGAGGCAGCGGTCAAAAGTTCCTGGCCCCCCCTTGTATGCGCTAGCCGTTAGTGGCTTAATGTGGCGTAAGCAGTGCTTGGCACGCACCGCGGGGTTGCGGCATAACAACTCTCCCCTTAATACCATACCCTATAACCTTCTAAAATCCTTATTATATCTTACTATTTATAATGGGTAACTCATATAACATCTATATAAAGGCTTAGGCCCTTACTATAAAGATTTATAGCAGTATAAATGCTAATATCTAAACCACGGCAGCGTGCTCTAAAAAGGCACTAGTAGCTAAGAGCGCTGCTAGTGCTGCTCTCGTTGCTATCTTCGCGATATAAAAAACGTATAAACCACCCCAAAAGCCACCCTAAGAGCCTCTAGAGCTACCCGAATCACCTTCTAAACCACCACAAGTTCCACCTCTAGAACCACGACAATACCACGACGCTGCCTACTAATTAAGCTACTCAATGAGACGTTTATTAAGCCCGAATAAGAGCTATAACAGCAGCAGGAGCCACAGCAGCAGCATGTTAAGTCATTAAAGGAAAGAAGCCACGGCGAGGTGGTGGACGAGGTAGTGGACGAGGTGGTGGACAAGGTGGTGGGCGAGGTAGTAGGCAGAAGTAGTAATCCTATATACCCTATATATCACCACTACACTAGGTGGCTATTATAATGTTATATATCTATACTCTCGTCATATAGAGCCAAAATCTATCTTCTATACCAGCCTCCTTCCTAATTCGAAACGCTAAGAAATAGTATAGTGGCTTATTGGTGGCGCATTAGTGGCGCAGGGGAGCTAAAAACTTTTAACCTCTGCCTCCGTAAAGCACTACGTAATCCAATTAATTGACTTATCGCGATCTAAATTTAGACTTTACTACTTATACTATAACTAAAATTAAGACTTAATTATAATATTGCAGTTATAAAACTTATATAGCGCGCACTTTAATTTTCGCGATATGGGCGCAAATAAGTCAAACGTATATGATATTCTAACTTAATAAGGAAGCATCTAACTTAATAGGGAAGAGTCTAAACTAAATAAGGTAGGGGGTGTATGCGTATCAATTGGGGGGTGTATATATATTATTTAGGGGGTGTACGCGTATTAATTAGGGGGTGTACGCGTATTAATTTGGGGGTGTATATATATCAATTAGGGGGGGTATATGATTATCGTTGACCTTGTTTTATTACTAATAATAATTACTATCGCAATATAACTACATAGGCGTTAAAAAGTCGTTAAACGTTTAACTAGCTTATAATGCCAAAAACCCATTGCAACCGCACATGCAACCTTACTAAAAGGTAGCGCCGCACTTCCAAACTTACGCATACCCATCTTACCATTAAAAACTATCGTTTTCCTAACTCCTAAGACCTAATTCTGCCTACCTAGCGAGCTAGAGGTAGACTTATTCCCCTTATTACCCCCTTTATTCTACGATAGAGGCCTTAGCAAAAGGGGTCCTAGCGTATAAGCGAAGCACGGATAAGAACACCAAAACTACTACTACTACTACTACTACTAATACCAAAACTACAAAATATAGACTTTTCTTAGGTTTTTCTTCTATAGAAAGTAAAAGCCTAATAAAATAGGNGGTGTAGGTACNTTTCTATATCTCTTTNAGTCAGACTTTCCTTAGTAAGAGGAGGATTGCCTTTAGGGCTTTTCTGCTAGCAAAAGCCCAACAAGTCCTTTTTTTAGTAGTTTTTTCTACTTCTAAAAGGAAAAGAAAATAACTACGCTAATCTTTTTTAGCTAGTTTTTCTACTACCTTCTAGCCTAGTCTCCCTAGAAATCCTCTAGTAGGATTAGTAAGGAGAAAAGGTAAAAAAGGATAGTAAAAACTAGCAAGGCTTTTTGCCTAGTTTTTTACCTCTGGGATTAGGAGATAAGAGACTTAAGGAGGTTATTATCTACTAAAAAAACTAGGAAACCCCCCTATAAAATGTTAAAGAATCCTTAAGCTATTAAGCCTAAAAAGCTTCCTAAAGACAATAATACAGAGACAAGTAATAAGGAATTCACTTTCCTTTTCCCCTTTTACTCTAGCCTATTTGGGATAGGAGAACCTTAGGCTACTAAGCCTTCTAAAGGTAAAGACACTATAGAGACAAGCGAGGATAAATTCTTAGCTATTTTACCTACCTTACCTACCTTACCTACCTTCTCTTCCTCTTCTCTTCCGCCCTCTCCCTGCCCATCTAAGGAGGACGTAGAAAAAAAGAATAGAAGGAAAAGAAGGCAATCTTCTTCTAAAAATAGAAAAGAGAACTAAAACTAAAGAAGAAGGCTACTAATACCTAAGCCTATTTTGGCTAGTATACCTTCTTCTACCTCTTCTCTAAAATAGCACCTATAAATAGCTCTATATAACCTAAACTAGGCCTATATAGGGCTAAAAGAAGAAGAAGAAGAAAAAGAGCAAGTTAAATTACTAGGGGACTACGTACAGAGTGTCTTAGTAGGGGAAAATCCCTTTACAAAAGAAAAGGAAAGAAAAGAAAGAGATGTCCTAAAAGGACTAGTAGAAGAAGTAAGAGCTCTCCGTAAGGAGGTAGCCCTAAAAACGCAAACCTACGCAGAGAAGCTAAAGAAGGGCCTCTCTTCTTCTACTTTTGCTCCTTCTTCTTCTACTACCTCTTCCTCTACTACCTCTTCCTCTCCCCCTCCCTCTTTATCCCCCCCTACTAGTTCTACTAGCTCTACCTTTACTAAAGGAAAAAAGAAGCAGTTATAAGAAAGGAGACTAGTCTTAGTTACAGACCAAAAGGACTAGCCTTTAGATGTCTTCTCTCTACGAAATTAAGTCAATTAACTATTTATATCCAAACTGCAAATAAAGAAGCCAGTAATAGCTACCATAGCTAGAACTAGAGAAAAGCAGAATATTCTCCTTATAACTACAGAAGAATACGATGTAGAGTATTTAGTTAAATATAAGGAAATCTGGTCTAACTGCTTCTCTTTTAAAAGGGAATAAAAACTAGAGCCCTGGGCTTAGGTAGTAGCTTACTATAAGGGTACTTTTAGTCCCTTACTCGGCTGCATCGCTTAGGAGCTCTAAAGGGTAGCCAAGGCCTAGCCGAAGGCTAGGCTTGGCACCTCCTTATAAGCTCCTCAGGCTTGCAGCCTCCTTCCTCCCCTATTGGTTCGTCTCTCTATACCTAGGCTATTGCCTACCCTTATTACCATATCGTCCTCTTCCATCGACTCTCTTTATGACTTATGCTCGGCTTGCCTGCTCCCTACCATACACCCTAGCAATACTGCCTTACATTCAAACCGATCCTATACCCTTGCGGGTGGTAGCCTATAGCAAGCCGAGGGCTGCGCCCTCGAGCAAAATCACGATCCTCCATTTCTACCTAGGACGATCGCGTTTACTGCGACACAGCAGGTACACCAGCAGACGCCTGGCAGATCGCATCCGCATAACGGTATTAGAATACGGATCAGGTCCTCTACCTTACCTAGGACGATCGCGTATGCTGCAAAGCAGCTACACCAGTAAGACGTCTGGCAGATTGCATCCGCTTATGGTAGTAGATACAGATCAGGAGATAAGGGAGACGGTAGCTACCTAGCTAAGGGTCAGGGGCTATCCAGATCGTACGCGATTGGTATACGCATACAATCGACAGTGCAGCGGTGCAGCTCTGCCCCGACGGCGACCCAAAGGTGATTTAATTGCTATCCAAAAGCTTTCTAGTAGGAGTCAAGGGGGATCCTACGCAATCAAGCTTGCAAACACTCTATAGCTAACCGCAGTTCACTCGCTACAGAGGTCCCACTAACAGAGATTAGAAGGTTAAACGTCCTTAAAGAGATGCAGCTACCCTAGAGGCTATCCAATTGCTATTTAATGGCTATCCAAAGAACTAACGGCTAGTTTTCAAAGCTACAGCTACTACCATGCTCTTCCAGATCAAATGCAATTAGGGCTACGGCCCGACCTAAAGACTCCGGATATCAGCCATAGGGCTGCCAAGACTTAATCGTACGCAATTGTCTCTTCTAAAGTTACAAGCTCAGCTTATAAGATCCTATTGCGGTTAAATGCCATCCTTAAGCTATAGCCACAGCTTCAAGAGCTACGGCTCGTCCAAGAGCTACGGCTTATCAAGATTGTAGGTGGTCTCGCAAGCTACTGCTTACTTTAAGAGCTACGGCTCAAAGATTGTACGCGATCATCTTTCTGCAAGGCTTTGGTCGCTCCAAGAGCTCCAGCTTGCATCAAGAGCTACAGCTTGCCCAAGAGAATGGCAGCAGCTCAAAGATCGTACGCGATCATCTCTCTACAAAGCTTTAGTCGCTCCAAAAGCTCCAGCTTACATCAAGAGCTATAGCTTGCCCAAAAGATATGGCAGCAGCTCAAAGATCCTACGCGATCATCTCTGCAAAGCTTTAGTTGCTCCAAGAGCTCCAGCTTGCTTCAAAAGCTCACAAGACCCTATTGCGGTTAAATACCAACATCTCTCCGAACCCCTTCCGGGACGAGCCCTCTATAATCTCCCGCTACCGCAAGGTAATAGAGGGGGTTGACCGCAAGAAGGGGGGGGGAATATAAGGGATATTCTTGCGATCAAGCCGGCTCCAAGTGGAGACTATCTGGCTGTCAGCCATAGAGCTATCAAGACTTAATCGCAGGCGATTGTCTCCAAGACTGATCGTATACAATTAAGCCTTACCCACCAGCAGACGCTCTTTTCCTACCTAAAATAGGCCCTTTTTCCCACTGGGTTTTGGCTATAGGTTAAGGATTTTATTAAGGCTGCTTGGCTAGTCCTTTTCCCCTATTTCTTTATTCCCCTGTATAAGCAAGGCTTCTACACTGCTTACCTTTCTATATATAGAATCAATCTATTAGGATATAGGCTAGGGGCCAGCCCTAAATAAGGGGGGGGCAATATAAGGGTACTTTTAGTCCCTTACTCGGCTGCATTGCTTAGGAGCTCTAAAGGGTAGCCAAGGCCTAGCTAAAGGCTAGGCTTAGCACCTCCTTATAAGCTCCTTAGGCTTACAGCCTCCTTCCTCCCCTATTAGTTCGTCTCTCTGTACCTAGGCTATTGCCTACCCTTATTACTATATCGTCCTCTTCTATTGACTCTCCTTATAACTTATGCTCGGCTTGCCTACTTCCTACCGTATACCCTAGCAATACTACCTTATACTTACGGCGTCCCTATCTCCCCTTTCCTAGGAGAAGAAGGCTCTAAACTTCTAAAAGAAGAAATAGAGACTTTTAATCCTATTAGAATACAGGGATTACCTAGATAGATCTTACCTAGGGAAAAGAAATATAATCTACAAACTAGGTTTGGCTCTATAGTCTTTACTATAGAAAATAAGGAGAAAAGATAGGAAATCCTTAAGTAGAAGGAAATCCTAATTGTAGGGGTAGCTGCTAAGGTAGTTAAATACCTAAAAGTCTCTCCTACTATACAGTGTATAAGTTGCTAAAAATTTGGCCATATAGGAGATAGATGCTCTACTAAGGCCTATCAATTTTATGCAGTGGTATATTTATCTAAGAACTACTCCTGTTTTACTTATAATATAATAGGAAGACCTTATAAGCATACTACCCCTCTTTACAGCAATTGTAAAGACTGTAAGTCTCTTAAAGCAGCTAAGCTAGTATATTAATGAGTATAAGCTTAGGAGGTTCTATATAGGAAGAAGAAGAGATCTCTCTAGTTTCTAAAACTAGGGGAGAAATCTCCTTTATACAACATAATGTAGGAAAAAGACAAGAAGTATAGCAAACCTTACTAGAAATAGGATTTAGGAAAAAAATAGATATTATTCTAGTATAAGAGCCTAGTACCTAGAAAGATAGACAAAAAGAATCCTATTTTTCTATTCTACATCCTACATTTAACCTAATCCTCCCTAGTAATCTAGCTATTTGACCTAGAGTAGCTATCTATATAAGGAAAACTATTTCTAGTATTCTACAATATAGAAATAGGGAGGATATCTGCAAAGATACAGATATTATAGTATTAGAAATCTATGGCCAACTTAAAAGATTTTTACTATTTAACATCTATAATAAGAGACAACTGGACGAAAACTCTAGAACCCAAAGAAGTAGTATAACTACTATCTCTAGGGCCATTCTAGAACTGGAAATAGATCTCCCTTTTATACTAATAGGAGACTATAACCTACACCATAAACGGTAAAACGCGCTAGCTAGGAACCTAACTAGGGAGGTTAAAGAACTAGTAGACTAGCTAGACAAATATAACTACCAACTACTAAATTCAGACGAATAGGAAGGGACCTTCTATAGATCTAATATAAGGGAAAAGTCTATTATAGACCTAGCCTTCTACTTAGGAAACTTCTAAGAAAATACCTGGGATAATTGGACTATAATAGAAGAAACAGGATCTAATCACAAGACTATAACATTCTCTCTATTTACTAGAGAGACGTAAAGATACCTAAACCCTCTTTAAGAAACCCCTTTCTCTATAAAAAAAGGCAAACTAGGAGCTTTTCTCTACCTCTTTAAAAGAGCAAGTTCTAGAGCTAGAACTAGAAGCGAAACTTTTAGTACTAAAAGAACTAGTAGGAGAAAACCCCTATATAGAGATAGGAGAAAAAGGTCCCCTAGCCTCTCTAGAAGATTTCTATAGACCTAGGGATAGAAGCTTAAGTACACTAGTAGATAATCTAGTAATAGATCTTACTAGAGGTATAAAGCTAGCAGTAGAGAAAGCTATCCCTAGATCTAGAACCTGCGAATTCTCTAAACTATGGTGGAATAAAGAGCTTGTAAAGAAAAGACAAAAAATAGCAAAACTAGGAAGACTTTAAGAAGAACAACCTATTAGAAGTTCTAGACTAGAAGCCTATAAAGAAGCTAAAAATCAATACTTCTACGTAATAAGAGAAGCTAAGACTAGCTGCTGGAATAGCTTCCTAGAAAAAGCACAAGGAAAGGAAGTTTTTACTACCCTAAAATATACAAAGGAGAGAACATTGCGAATAATCCCTAGTCTATAGTATAGCAAAGACGGGACTACTAGACTAGTAGAAAGCTTCGAGGACCAGTGTAAAGCTTTTACAACTACTCTATTCCCTAAACCCCCCCCTTCTACTAGCCCTATAGAGTGGAAGGACTATATAATAGACAATAAATAAGAATGGCCAGAACTAGAGAAAATAGAAGTTAAATAAGCAATTTTCTCTAGCTCTAATAAAAAGGCTCTAGGACCAGATAGGATATCTTTTGCAATTTTATAAAAGGCCTACCCTACTATAGAAGATCTTCTATATAGAATCTATAGGATTTTNTTTATCCTAGGCTATCAGCTAAAGGTCTNGAGAGAAGCTNNAGGAGTTATTCTCCCTAAAGTAAATAAGGAGGACTATTCCTTACCAAAGTCCTATAGACCTATCTCCTTACTAAACTGCCTAGGAAAGACTTTAGAAAAGATCTTTGCTACTAAATTAGGATATCTAGCTAGTACTACTAGCTTGCTTTAAGATTCTCAACTAGGAGGAAGAAGACAGCGGTCTGTAATAGACGCAGTCTTATTACTTCTAAATAATATTTAATCTAAAAATAGTAGGAAAAAAGCTAGATAAAGGATAGCCACTACGTTATTCCTAGATATAAGAGGGGCTTTTAACCATGTCTCTAAAAACTAGCTTTTATCTATCTGTAAGGAACTAGGACTACCTATAGCGTTTACACAATAGGTAGCTACTTTCCTTAGCAATAGAAAGCTACAGCTCTCCTTTAATAGGCAAATATAAGAAAAAGTAGAACTAGAAACAGGGATACCACAGGGATCGCCTATATCCCCTATTTTATTTCTACTATANATANGNAATATCTNCAGCATACAGANAGAAGGAGCCTACTCTCTTAGCTATATNGACNATTTTGCAATTANGGTTACCTNAAATTCAGCCAAGTCTAATTNTAAAAAGCTAGAGAGAATAGCGCTAGAGCTAATGTCTAAAGCNAAGGAAGCTGCTATTAGTTTCNANNTTAGNAAAANAGAGCTTATANACTTCTATAGTAAACGCACTACTATAGAAGAAGGGTTAAAGCTAGGAGACGTAGAAATATCTCCTAAACCCCTAGTTAGGTGGTTAGGGGTATTTCTAAACTCTAAGCTTACTTTTAAATAATATATAGAAATACAAATCTCTAAAGCAAAAACAGCCTTCTATTTAATTAGAAGACTAGGTAATATATAAAGAGGTCTATCTCTATAAGCCCTACGACAGCTCTATATAGCTTGCGTTACTACTATAGCAGACTATAGTGTATAATGCTGGTGGAAAAGTAAATCTAGAGACTACCTACTAGATAGGTACTAATCTCTATAAAATAAGGCCCTAAAACTAGTTCTAGGAGCGTTTAGAGGATCTTCTAGCTAAGCTATAGAGATCGAAGTCTCTATTCCTCCTCCTAGAATTAGATTTAAAAAGCTTTGTAATAACTACGTATTAAGAATCCTAAAATTTAAGGAAAACTACGTAATTAAGAAGGTCTATATAGAAGAGATCAATAAAGATAGGGACGAATTAGCAGCTAATTCTAGCTCTAGTTCTAGCCCTAAAAACTCTACTATAAAGTATCTCTTATAGCTAAAGATATAGCTACTATCTTTAGCCTCTAGAGTTTAGCAGCTAATTTAAAACTGGAAAATAGAGAGAATCTCTCTAGAATGGCAAAAACCGTAGTCTCCTCCTATCTCTGCATTTTTTTCTATCTTAAGGGGTAGTAAAGAAGAAGCTGCATAAGAATATTTAAGACTAGTAGAAAATTTATAAGAATCCCTAGAGTGGGACCTAGTAGATATATACTATATAGATGGCTCTAAAGATAATAAATTAAATGTAGCTGCTATATGTAAAATAGGGGAGAGAAATAGGATTAAATATGCAACGAATTGGAATCTAGGACCCTATATAGAAATTATAGACGCAGAGCTTTATGCAGTCTATAGGGCCCTAAAACACCTAAAATAATAAAAACTAGAAGAGAAACAAGTCTATATCTTTATAGATAGCTAAGCGGCTATTAAGAGATTACAGCTTAATTCTCTTATAGGGGGGCAAGAACTAGTCTTTAAAATTACGCAAAGCTGCTCCTATTTAGCTAGTAAGGAGATCTCTATTAACATCTACTGGGTTCCTAGCCATTTAGGAATCTATGGGAATAAAATAGCAGATAAGCTAGCAAAAAAGGGCCTTTCTAGAAGAAAACTATAATCTTTTTATACCTCCTTAGCCTATATAGGGAGAGCGGTAAGAGAAGAGATACTAGAACAGTAGAAAAACAACTGGCAGCAGAATAAGAATAAAGGAAAACACTATACTAGGATCTGTAAAGGAAGCTATTTCTTTTCTCTTAAAGCCCCTAAGGATAAATATCCTAAAAGGCTATAATCGGCTTTCTTCTAGCTAAAGCTAAGAAAAGGCTATTTTAAATCCTTTACTAAAGTAATAGGAGAGGATAAAGAAGGTAGATGCTTTAGGGAATGTAGAGCACTATAAACCCCTAGACATCTACTACTAGACTGCAATCTATATAGGGAAGAAAGAAGAGAAATGCGAAAGAAACTAGGCTCTTCTCTCTCTCTAAAGAAGCTATTTTGTATATAAAAAGGAAGAGAGGCGTTTTTTCTATTTCTAAGTAGGATAGGGATAGCTACTAGAAAGTGGCTAATAACAGCAGGATCTATAGGAGGTAACTCCTACTAGGCTCCTAGAAAAGAGATATTAGTAAGTAAAAGAATAGAAATAAATTACAAAAGGATAGTAGTAAAGCTACTGCTGATAAAGGATAGCATTAGCCTGAACTCTACCGATATTAAAGGTCGGACTCCGCTCTTATGGGCTGCAGAGAGTGGACAAGAGGGAATGGTGAAGCTGCTGCTTGCGCAGAAAGGCGTTAACTCTAATTCTAAGGATAGTAATGGTCGGACACCACTCTTATAGGCTGCTTAATGGGCACGTAAGACTATAGTAAAACTATTACTTAAGGACGGTGTTGACGCGAAATCTAAGGATAAATATGGTGAAATGCCGTTATGGTAGGTAGCGGAGGGCTAGTATAAGATGAGAGAAATGTATTCATTAAACACGCGGCTAGTGGGGTTTATAGATGAGATATATAAGCTAGTAGTTCAGCTGCTGCTTGGGAAGGATGATGATGTAGACTTTAATACTGTATATACTTGACTTTCCTGTAAATTAGAAGACTAAAGAAAGAGCAAAGGCTGCGGTTAACTTCCCTATGCTAAGCAAACTGTTGTCGCTGACTCCAACATCGTCCTCCTCTCTCCACCCATCTTTGTGCCAGCTGCCTCCTAATTTCGCATCGCCATTAAGTCACGAGGCGTAGCCTCATCCAAAAGATATCTGGCAATCCCCGTAGATTGCGTAAGCCCCGCTGCATGAAAGCCTCACGTGTTGTGGAACAAACTAAAACGATAGGCATGATTAGTTATAGACTAGAAAACGCTGCATATCTACGCTAATTGTTAAAAAGTCGCCGTCCGTTTCCATTATTTACTATCCCTTTTTAAAAATTTATTATTTGGTGTCCTTTTTTAAGTAAATTTGCCGCATTTAAGATCCTAATTTATGTGGTCTTGGCGCTTAAAGCAGCACTGAAGGATTAAGCTGTAGCGCCTATATTATTCCCACCTGCGCCTTATACCTTACTGTTTTCGCTTAAGACCGGAATAATGGGGCTTTTTTTTAAAATTTAGGAGTTTACTACGCCGTAGCGATGCTGTTACCGCCAACAATTAAACTTTTAAATTTATATATTTAATTCTGTGCTGTATGTTTTGTATTTACTATTTCTTTAAGCGTTCTAATAGCCCTTCTGATGGGCCTTTAATGGGGCTGTTCTGCCTTTAATTAATAAAGGAATTATTATTAGCTCTCTCCATTATCGCCATCTCCTTTAGTTTCTTTTTTTTTTTACCTATGGCAGACTGTGCTAACTTTAAGGTTTAATAGCTACCTCTAAACCTTTACTAACTATCCTCCGAAGTGCTTGCTTATCAGATTAAGCCTAAAGCCTTAACGTCTGCTATTAGAGACATTTTTTACTTTCTTTAGGCGCAAGATAAATATTCCTACGAGCATCCTCGATCTTGGATTTAATTAACATTTACCCTTTTACTTTTAATTTACCATAGATTATAGGCGACCTACTATTTCCCGAAAGGACTGTACTATTGGGATTTTAGCTTATTTGCAACTATGCATTAATATAACATATGTTTCCTATTACTATTAAATCGCAGTACAAAACCTAAATTAAAAAAGCGATTGGATAAGTAGGTTTACCTAAAATATACCTATATAACTGCTCCTCACTATAATTAGGGTCATGATGGTGCTTATGGATGATCTATTTAAACGAGATATATATCCGGTTACCCTTTTTCTAGCCCTTATAATTGCTGATGGCGCTATTAAGGGAATCTAAAGTGTATTAGATCTATCTCTGCTTTAATTTAATACCTTAAACGGATTCTTTTAATTATCCTTTAACGCGGATATAGATAAGATTCCTATACTGTAACCAACATGCCCTATAGGGAGTGTGGCGGCCAACTTTGTAATAAAACTAGTAGTGCTATAAGATATAATTAAAGAGCTCGTAAAACATGGGTGCTATAAGCGTATATTGACGGCTTTGCTAAAGGATAACCATAGAGCCTACAGGAAAGAAGTAAACGCGTGGAAAAGTAAGGCAATATATTATTTATACAGTTTTATACTAACATTTTAAAACTAATAGAAGCTGTTAGACAAGTCATTACTAAGCTAGTTATATTCGTAAGAGGATAAGAAGAGTAAATTTTAAGCCTTTTATGGTCGAACTTAATTCCTATAGAGGTTACTAATGCTTAAACTTTTAAAGCTAAGCTTAGGGATATCGAATTGCCTTAAAACCTTAAATGTCTACTAAAATATAAGCCCTTAAGATATGAAGTTATTTACAGCTTCTATCGTAATCGGCATTATACCCTTAGTAAAGTTATTTAACCGTTAGTGGAAATGGTAAATAGCGTATAATATACCGTTTATTTTCCGGAGGCTAAGCCCGATATTATAGGTTGTTATCTATGGTGCAAAAAGCGCCTTTTAAGGTGAGACTTTAGTTTGGTACAGGAAGGCGTTTACTTATCTCTTTAATAGGATTCTAATAAAGTTATATCTACTTCGTTGCTACTAAAAGAGCAAAGCTTTAGCTACTAGGGAAATTTTAACGGCGCGACTTAAAGACTGCGTACTAAGATGCTTTTGGGCTGGTTGCTCTACTTTTTTTAAGTATACTGGCATTAATGTCGCCGAACAGATCGCATCCCATATTACCAGCTATTTGCTATTTACGGCCTTAGAGTGTTGTTTATGGAACGGGTGCCTCCGCCCTATAGAAAACTATGTTAAACTTAGCTTATACTTCTTCTAGGACTATGGCGTCCTATATAAGCTAACTTTACCAATAAGCGTATATTTCTGCTATGAATATTCTCTATAGGTAGAATTAGACTTAAATTGGGCTAATTATTGTTCTGGCTACCTTTAAACCCCTCCTATATTCTATGGCCTCGTATATACTTACGGAATTATTACTGTTGCTAGGCGCTGCCCATTTTGCTTTAGCTAATTAGAATATTAATAATTTCTAGAGCCGCGTTACTTTAACGCATATATTAACTAGCATATAAATAAGTTACCTAGGGGGCTAGTAGGCTGTCTAGTATATAAGCATACCTCCCGGAACCCTTATAAGTTACGAAGTCACTTAGACAAAATTTATAAAGTTTATCCTATAGGTATAGGACAGAGCCTAAAACGTAAAAGAGAGAGAAGTGACGGAGGAGGAGATATATAATTTTACGCTAGCAAGATATAATATTTATTAGACATTTGAATAATATAATGCTATTTTACTTTATAATTATTCGCCGTATATTTCTATAGAAACTAAATTATAATAAAAATGTATTTATATCCCAGTTTCTAAATTTATTAATTTTGTTTTTAGAATATATTCTATAAATAAAATTTAGATACTAGTTAATAGATTTAAAATCTAGTTTCCTAAACGGCTTAACTTTATATATATATCTGCTAGCTAAGCCGTTTTTACTAACTTTCTTATATAACTCCCTCACTTATAAGGCTCTCTTACTTCCTTATAAATCCCCCCTACTCCATTATAAAGCCTTCTTATCTATATAGTTATTTAGGAAAAATGTGTATATTTATCTTTATAAGAAGCCCCCTAAACTTTCTTAGACTATAACGCCTATACCCTAAATATAGAAGATGCTACCTTATACGATTAACTAACTGGGCGTTTAATTAGGGGGACGAAAATTAGTATACCAACTATTAATTACCTCTGGCGTATTAAAGTGTTCCTTAGGAAAGCCTGGCTGAGTTTAGCTCCGACTAATCCCACGTTAATGTAAATAAAGAAGATCTTGCTAAATTAGAGCGGCCGTGCGATTTAGCTGAGATATCTATTAACTAAGGCATCTAGTAAGCTAATATTTAAGTAACGCAGTTAAAGTATACTAAGAAATTAACTTAATAGTAGCTAGGATACTCTTACATTACTTTATATAGCAAGATGGAATTAATATATCTAAGAGTCGGAATTATAAAGAAATCCTTGTTCTCTAATTACCTACTAATACGGGTAACGCACTATTTCTATAGCTTAGGACTGGTTTTAGATAGCCGCACTATAGCAATTAATTGTCCTATATTTTTGAGGTAAGGTAGACAATATATACGTGATAGGACCTAAGCTTCTAGGCGTTCCCTTATCTTAGGTGCCTTAGCCGCTTTATAAGGAATTGGCGGTTGTATAACCTAGCACGTACTACCCCCTCTGTACCCTCGAATTCCTCTGCGAAGCATCTGAGAGATTATAGGCGTGTGCTTAGTGAAACAGTGTCACTTTTTAAGGGCATGTTCGATAACTTTTTTTGGCCAGGTGGATTCCACTAGGTAGGTGCTTTAAAAAAGCCACCTAGGTCTACCTGGGTCCACCTAGTCGCGAACGGGCTACCGATATTGATATCCACCTGGTAGATGCTGTCCGTTCGACACCCCAGGTGGATTTTGGGCAGATTGGCCGTCTTAGCAGCTGAAAAGGAGGTTTCAACTGGCCAGGTAGAGGCGTTCGCGCCAACCGCGATTGCACTCCCAAATCTAGTATAGCAGCGAGTTTTGTCAGCAATTTAAGCCACCTGGGCAGTCTATCTAGGCGAATTCCACCTGGACCTGCCGTTTTGAAGGGGGGGTCTAGGTGGAGCGCTGGCGCGACCTAGTTAATCAATTCTACCCTTTTCGTAATATTTTTGACCAATTCTCCCTATTATGTGATCTAACTATAAAGCCTTATATATTATTAGCCACAGTATCTATAGGCGAGCTCCTTTCTAGAATTGCCTGCCGAACGAATGCCTTCTACTAGGTGGAGAGCACCCCTGCTTTGGCGTCTAGAAGAGGCGCTTATACCCTGTAGATTGCGCCTAGGTGGGCCTTAAAAGTATTGACCTGGCTGCGCCTACCTAGTGGAGTTGACCTGGCCAAAAAAAGGTATCGAATATGCCCTAAGCCTGTGTTATAGCTTTGTTTACGACCAGTTTCCTATACCGCCTTAAAAGAACACAAAATATCTTAGCTGAGTTATTTATCTGTAAGGATGTAAGCAGGAACCCCACGCGATCCGCGAGAGTCGCTACTGCTATTTGGGCTAATTTAGCTATGCCTAGCGTAACGCGCTAAGAGTAAGCTCTTAGCCCTTCTGGGCTTAATGCCAATTATAGGCTTAATGCAAATTTGCTTTATATATAAATTTTACCTATATATAACCGTGCATCTCTTTAATAACTTAATAAAACTAAATATTATTTAAATTAACGTAGGTAACGGGGTTTTAATTACACCCTAGTTTTAACCGCGCTAGTGTACCACCTACTATTTTAAGTAAAGTTTTGTTGTTCTGCCAAAATTAAAGCAATACATATATTTAAAAGGCGGTGTGTTGTGCTAAGGCTTACCTAGGCGTGATAGATACAACCTAGGTAAAGTTTTGATGTTTAAAACGGTTATAACCCAGGGTGCGGTCAAAACCCCATTACCTATGTTATAACTTTCTTTAATAAAATTATCTAATAATTTAAAAAAAATTTAATATAAATTATAAAGTAAAGTAGTAAAAATTAAATAGCTATTTAGTTTTATTAAGTTATTAAAGAGATGCATGGGTAATTTGTGCCTAGGTGCGCTGCCTATTTAAGTTTAGCGGGGCCCTGACTCCCGTTTTTAGGCATCGCTCTCTCGCTTAGCTGACCGCCGCTTTTGACGTCTATAAAATGCTCCATCGCCTTTACTGCCCTCTCTACCAGCTCTTTCTCCCTTGAATTCCACTTCTGCCCTAGCATTACCCCTACTACGAAGCCCTATCCTCATGGCCTGCGCCCGCCTCTTAATACTAAACCTCTAATTACGACCAATACTGAGATGCACGCTCTCTTAGCTAACGACTCCTAAATATTTGACTGTTGTTTCTACTCTTGCGGCCTATATGCTACCGTTGCAATCTCGGCATGGACTACCTTGAATAAATACGCT
Source organism: Cenococcum geophilum 1.58 (assembly GCF_001692895.1). Classification (NCBI taxonomy): domain Eukaryota; kingdom Fungi; phylum Ascomycota; class Dothideomycetes; order Gloniales; family Gloniaceae; genus Cenococcum; species Cenococcum geophilum. The sequence continues at coordinate 3,286,983 of NW_027137559.1, read as the reverse complement.
AGATTTGGGGAGGCCGATATTGCGTCTCCTCTCTAAGCCTCTTTTTCTCTCTACGCTTCTTTCGTTTATTTTCCTCTCTAGTATTATTTTTGTAGGTATTTAGTTCTAACTTTCACATGGTCCCACTTTATCTGTATTCTATTATCTTAGCTCTATTAACTAATAGCCTGCCCTAGAGTTAAGACGCCTATTTAAACACTTGGACAGATAATATTGGCAGGAAATCTTGGCAGAGTTATCTATCTGACCCTACGTGTTTAAGAGTCCGCTTAGAACAGGAATGCATAGCGTAAATATACATTATTACGGTGCCTTAACTTCTTTATGTGGTGCCTAATTACCATATCCAAAGACTTACTTCTATTATATGCTATAAATTAAGGGTTTAATAATTCTTTGTAATGCGTGTCCCAGTTTATACCTTCATCTTTATAGTATTATTATAGTTGCAAATACTAGAAGATCCTACTACTGGTTAGGCTAATTTAGCTATAAGTTGGTGTAATAGAACTTTATAAATGCCTAACTAAATACGTTTCGACTACTTCTAATGTTGCGCAGTCCTCGATAAATTTCGCAATAAAGTGTTAAAATATAATGGTTGACTTAATTCATCTCTTTAGTAGAGGCTAGTAGCTATATAATACAATATTAAGGAGGCTAGTAAGCTAGCCTCGATTCTTAACATAAAGACAATGACTTTATAATTAAAATCCTTAACTATTAAGACGATTAAAAGTAAACACTGTTATTACATTATCCTCCTAGCTGCAGCCGTACTACTAAACTATCTCTTTCTTACATAACGAGTGTTTCTCCTATTACATTTTACTTTGGAAGCCCGGCAGTTAGAATAGGCTTTCTAACTGCAAAAGTCTCTATTAGATGCTTCTCTATTTATATAAACTTGCAGGTGCTTAGCAAAAGTGTCCGCTCGTGAAAAGTTTTTATTGCATTTCCGGCAGTTATATTTTGGATTTAATGTATCTATTTATATTAGAAATAAAAAAGAGTTGTAACGTAAAGCCGAACTTATGAGATTGTTTATGTCGAAGCATGCTTAACCTACTAGTGTAGCTATTGTAACAGATATTACAATTTATTTGTGGAGCTAGTGTAGACGGTTCTGAAGCGGGAGTGTTGTCGCTGTCTGTAGGAGAGGTCTTTTCCTACTATATAAGAGGTATGAATAGATAGCCTTTGTGCGTTTCTAAGGGGCTATTGGGAATTGCTGGGAGGGTTTGCTATGGTTCTATCTGCCTGGTTGTTATACCCGACCGGGCAAGTAAATTGCTAAATATTTCTGAGGATGGAGGGCTAGCTATCTAAAGGGTTTTATTCTGAAGTGGTTGATGCTCTACTAACTCTGGATGCGCTATATAGCACTCCTGAATCTCTCTAATATATATATTGTTTGTCTTTGGAATCCGTATTAATAGTTTTACGTTAAACTGGGATATATTCCTAGCTTGTTTAAGCAGTAATTGAAGTATTTTAAGCTCTGTAGATGAATTATATTAGCATTTAATAAAAATAGTAGACGTGGTGATAATTGTAGATTAAATAAGACTTAATATATTTAACGGACGTAGGCCATGTTAAAGGCATAGGGAGAGCCACCTTCATTTGTAAGGACTATAATGTTACTGCCACTTTTAGGGTATATCTGCTGTGTACTACGGTCGTAGGGATCTATAGTGTAGCTGGTAGTTATTTTAAAGGCCTAACAGTACTGTCTATTACTTGCCTGGTATTTAATATATGGGCTGTTAGGAGGGGGTGTAGAGGGGAAAGGGCAGGACATTATTAGATTTAATTCCTGCGCGCGCGGATCTGATAACTTATGTCTTATTAATGCCCACTACGTATTAGTAAGCTAAGGAGAAATATAGACATACCGGCAATAGCGTGACGGGCATCTGAGATATATTCGGAAGACCACGCCGAGTTACTCGTCATTAGCTAAGAATTGGCATCCTAACTTATTAAACCTTATAGAGGCGCTATATAGTCTAGCTGCTCTGAGCCCTTATATAGCTTTCTAAAACTCGGATTATTTGGTCTTTATTAGAAAGGAATAGTATTGGGTGGAAGGCTAGGCGGGTATCCTGCTAACTAATTAACACTTAATATATATTAGTAACTTAAGTATGCCAGGAATATATTGACTATTGCATTTAAACGGCCATACTAGAGTATCCGTCGCCGGTTAGGGATTGGAACTCGGCCCTACCGAATCTAGGTTTGTCTAAGGGGGCGTTGCGATATAGCTTGGGGTTAAATTCGGGTTCTAAATGTGTCTTCTTATATAGGCTTCTAATTTCCACAGCTCGTTAAATCCCTTGCCTTCTTGAGATTTATTGCAATCTGAATATAAGTAGAGATAAGACTTACGGCCGACGTATAGTCCGTGGGCTTTTCTTTTGTAACGAAGGCGGTTACCAAATTTTGTCATAGTCGTCTAGCAACCCTCGAATCTGCATTAAAACATCGGTATTAGAATTGGTCCTATAAATGGCTAGCATTAAAGGTATTAACTCGTTTAGAAAATTAAAAGACATAGGTAAATGGTTTGCTATATAATAAGATCTGCTTTAATCTAGAGAGGAAGATAAATTGAAGTCAATATAAGGGAGAACCCGACTAGCTCCCTATAAGGCACCGTTAGCGTTAAGTAATTGTGCTAAAGGCTTATTAAGTTTAAGGGGTTATAAAAGAGGCTTGCATTATCTATTATTAAGGATCTCCCGCAGATCCGTTAGATAAGGTCTAATAGAGAGACTGAACGGGGGGGGAAATGGGCTTGCACTTACCATTTCTATGGCTATAACCTATGGTATCGGGTAAGGGGTAGATATAGAAGAAGGAATGTTGCATCTAAGTTAGCGTTTATGGTCTGTGTTATGGTTGGCTCCCTAATCGGACGTGTTTACCTAAATTAAGGTGGCTGCCTATGAATGTGTATGGTTTATAGCCGCTTGTCTTGAAGTCCGTGGTAGGGTAATTCCCGGAAGATTCCTGGAAGGATTTATACTGCGCTTAGGAGCTATATACTTTAAGAATTTGCTAGATTTTTATAAAATTAGCGCGCTAATATACTTGTATGTATAGAACTAAGAAAATTCTATAATAACTATAGAGAAGCGTGGAGTTAAGTCTCTAACATTTAGTTAGGACGTAAATTGTTAACTGTCTCCTATTACCCACCTGATAATAAGCTATATGCCTATAAGTGATATTGTAACTTGTCTCTGCTTTTAAGTTCTTAGTTTTTCTAACTAGTCTCCCTAAAGGATGTATCCGTCCGTCTTAACCTCAAGAACCTAAAGATAAGATATTAGCTTAGTATATATGAATAATAACTAGATAACTAAATACTTATGTAAGTAATATCATTTAATACCATACTTAGAAAGTGTTAAGATTCACAATTAAGATAGTAGAAGTGTAGGATATGAAAAGTTGAAAAGACAGACTGTTAGGGAGCGGACTGCTATACGGAAGGGTAAGAGATTGCTAGAGGAAGCATGGAGAGGCGCAATTCATTAGCCGGACGAGGGCACTGTTAGGATTATTACGGATAGGTACTCTGGCGAATCAGTCTAGTGGCGTTTTATTGTTAATTTAGACTGGCGGTAGCTCTACTAGTTTAGGTAGTAAAGCAAAGGTTAGACGGGCACTGCCTTTATTAACTTAATTTAACGAACGACTATCGGAATAGAATTGCAGATTTCTTATATTACAGCGGAGGTGGTCTAACTAAAATATAAGAAAGTTAATCGTAATTGCGTTTGGAGATCTAATCTACTAATAGTGGAAATTCATAACACCTATAATATCAAGATCCTGGAAAAAACATAAGGAGATAAATATTAATTGTATAACTATGGTATCCATTTTCTCTATTTCCTCGGTTCCTTCTAGTTTAAAGAAATATGGACTTATAACAATGTTATAGTCTTTATTCTATTTGGGCTTTAGTAGCGTTAGATAATAAACTGGTAATACGATAAGGGGGAACTTATGGATGATGGTAGATCCTATCCGGTAACTTAGTTTTATAAACTAGTAGAAGAAGAGGAGGAGGAGGAGGAGGTATTAATTTTAGATCTATATTAACAGATGATTTGCCAGCAGTTATTAAGCATAGATCGATAGTTAATATATTATCTTTACTGGTATATCGATTTGGGAGAGAGGATGGTTTAAGGTGTTTAATGCTACTGTATAGTATAACGCGAAGGTTTAAGACGGATATTATTAAAAGAAGGACCTGTAAATGTTAGTAACTAAAAGAAAAGTAGTTCGTAAAGATATACCCAGTCTATATTATAACCTTATTCCGGGAATTTTGATAACACGCCTATGGCTATATAAATCGCGATAATAAAAAATCCGTATAAACTAGCTTGTAGCCAACCCTAGTCTCTAATTTTTGCGGTTTGCGAGCCAAATACGGGCTTGCCGTAGTCTATATAGAAGGAAAGGATAATTATACTCCCAAAGAGAAGGATGGCTAGTATTCCGCAATATGTTTTGGTTTTTATAGCAGCAGTTCCACTTTAGCAAAGTTAGTGTTAGAGCCCCAATTTAGAATTTTCGTATATATAATCGCAAAAAGTATTATTAAAAATATCCCTAGTACTATAACAACGGAACTTACAAGTAGATATACCCATCTTGGAATACCTATAAGGGATATATTCTTTGCACTTAAGGGAAGAAAAATGGCTACTGTGAAAATCTAACTAGGTATTAGTTATATATAAGGGACTTAGGCTTTATACTTACCTCTAAAGTAGCTATAAGAAGTAAAGCGGCCTTTAGGAGAGCTTAGTTTAACCCATCTTACTACCTAATACCTAACGATAATCCGTATACTATAGTAAGGATAATAAAATGTACTATATTACAAGTAATTAGATAAGGCATAATATAGGTTATAAAAGGACTTTTAGTAATAAGAATGGTATAAGTATTACTAAAGGCCGCGACTACGTAGGCTATAAGTATAATAATAATAAGGGGAAGAACAGAATCTATGTTAATAAGTATACTATATATTAGCCTAATGCTCGAGCGGTAGATTGTGCATGCGGGGAAATATAAGGTAAAAGAAAATTGGTAAGGTCTTAAGGATAATAAGGCAATAAGTTAATAATGTAATATGCATCTCTAGCCCCTAGGGCGCAATTGCTCTATATATTACTAAGCGTCCGTCCTCCCCTACTATGATATTTAAGATTTGGATATACCTAAGGATTTATTAATAACTGCCCTCCCCTAAAAGCTAACGTTGGCTTCCCTAACAAAGGGGTATCGCTATAGTAATTACTTCTTTTTGGGGAGCGCTTATGGGGTATACCGTAAAGCCAAAGAAAGATATTGCGGCGTTAATGTGCCCGTTTAAGAAGGTATGCCTATAACTTATAGGTTATAATCTCTAATAAGAACGTGTTTATTTTATAGGGATAGTTTACGGAACACTATAAGACAACATTCTTGGACTAGGTCTACGTATTAACCTAGCTAATAACTATATCGAAACTTGAGGATTAAAGCCCCTAGGCTGTCTGAGGAAAACATCGCTATAGCTTAGAGTTTCTTAAATGTTGCGTTGGCTTCCGCCACAGGTCCGATCTCGCAAATCTTTTAGATGCTAGCACTGCTATATTTCTAGTCCTATTGTGTAGGAAGCGTATACGTCCATTACGTTCTAGGAATTAGTTGGTAGATATTAGGCTATACTAAGGCGCCTACTTTATAGGCACGAATAGGCGCCTTGGCATAGCCTAAATGGTATAGGCTTCCCCAGACATCTCTAATAACCTTTTTGTACTTATACCTACGGCGCCTTAATAATGGGCGCTGATATTAGTAAGCCTGGATTCCAGCGGTTTAGGTCTTTATTACTTAATAAAGCTCTTATAGATAAAGAGGTAACTAGCTAGGTCTTCTTTAATGTAAATTTGCTAATGCGTCTATTAGTTTTAAAGTCTTATTACTTTATTAGTGTGAGGGGATCTTGTAAACAGGGGGCTATAAGGACACGATTGGAACAGGATAGATTGGTAAGAGAGACAAATCCTTAAGGAGGTAAGGCCTCTAGAATTGTGGAGACTATATACTATAGGCACGTGCCTCCGGCATGTAACCGGCGACTATCCAAGGGGCGTCCGGGGGTTGTCCTAAGGGCAACCTAAGGTATCCGCAATAATATCCCTTACATTGCCCCCCCCTTCTTACGGTCGGCCCCCATCGCCATTACCTTGCGGTAGGGAGATTATAAGGGCTTATCCCAGAAGAGGTTCGGAGAGATGTTAGAGAGGTGTCGGCATACCGCTGTATATTATCTATTTATCTAACCCCTGCTTTAAACTCCTAAAAAACCTTAATAAGGAAAAAATATAACTGGAGAAAAGATGTAAGGATTACTAGGAGACCTATTAGAAGCCTATTAGAAGTATGCTAGTAACTACCTAGGCTGATATAGGGATTTTTATGCAACTCTGCTTCTAAGCCTTTATACCAGTCTATAATTAATTATAAGTATTATAGGCAATTTGGTATTCTAGTATAGTTCCGTAAAACCTTTAGTATAGGATTTAATATATAGAGCCTTAGCTTGCCGTCGTCTTTAACTACTAAAATATGGTCTATAATCTTTTCTTATAATCCTTTTCTTATAATCCCCTACGTTACTAACGCATTGCTTCCATATTTGCCCTTAGGTTATTAGATGCGGTTAAGATATTAATTAGTTAGTTAAAGAGACTTATCTTTTAAGATTTGGTGCATGTGGTTTTAAATCTAGTAGTCCTGTGCTATATATTTGGCGTAGCTCTACTACCTAGCAAATAGGGACATTTCGCGATAGCAATTATAGCTATTGTGCGATTGTTAAGAACGTCTATAACGTTGTTCTTTAATACTGTGGTATTATTTTAGGTCTAATTTAACCTATATGCGTCTTTAATTTAACGTCTTAATTGCCTTCCCCCGGCCGCATAGTTAGTTTTTATAAGGAAGTGATGGTTAAATGACTTATATGCGTGTTTTCTTTCTTCTGAATAGCGCTATTGTAACGGAGTTATATTGGTAAGGTTGCGGTTATTTACCGGAAGGGTATTGGAAGGTAAAGTATAAAGACGCCTTGCTTATTAAGCTGCTCCTTTTCTTAAACACCTTACTTCTTGCTATTAACCGTCATCCAATTTTGGACGTATCTTTGATATATTATTAAGATTTTCTTTTTTTTTATTAATAATTTAATATGCCTCTTTGTTCTTCTGCTAACTGCTCTTTTAAGCAAATTCTATAGCGTATTTTAGCCCTACCTTTGTATATGGAACCCTAACCCCCGCTGACCCGTAACTAGTGCTAGTCCTACCTAAATGATTTTGCCTATACGTCTTTAAAAGACCAGAAATCTGATAATAGAATTCTGGAGGCTTATAATAAGACGCACTGTGTTAAATCCAATACCTTTAGTCCTTGTGATCGATGCATGCGTACTAAGAGCGGTAGTTACGTTAAGGTAAGTTTTTCTATCCTTAATAGATTTCTATTGCTGACTTTAAGCTTTAATAATAGCCTGGGCCTAAGTGGCGACGTTCCTTTAATGTCCTTAACTACTATATCGCCTGGGCTCTCTCTTATTCTAGTGTAAATGCTAAATAACTTAGCCAAATTTAAGACTATGCCACGGCTATCTATACTGCCTATAATTCCTAGCAAGCTAGCTAGTAACGCCTGATATAAGAGTAAGGTTGGTATACTGAGGATAGGATAAGGGATAGGGGTAATAAGAAGAAGGTTGCCGTCTACTATAGGAAGGAGTTCGCGTATGCGCGTTAAGTTTCGAAAGAGTATAATATGATGCGGTATTAGGTAGGTTACCCTTCGGGTACCTAGCGGATAGGTAACTAACGGTTACTGTAGTAAGGTCTTGGTAGTTCTAGACTGTGCTAGCTAGCCAACGTCTCTATTTATTCTGGGCTTAAGCATGTCTTTATTAACTATAAGCTTACGCTATAAGAGCTTCGTTAGTATTGGTTTGGACCTAATATTAGTGTTAAGCGTTTAAGAGTCTCTGCTCTAGCTATACCTTATTGTCCTACCCCTATTTTTATGCCTACTTATACGCCTACTAAGGCATCTAGATCCCATTCTCGTTAGCTATTACTTAGTGGCCTAATGGATACTAATCCTACTCCTAATAATGATAGGGCGTAGTGGCTTTTTAGATTGGGTATTTGTGGTTTGGACTTTTGGGATTCATTCTTATATATAGTAGTAATTAAGGACCTTGATTAGGTGCTTAGGAAGGCCTTAGAAGGTTTTTAAGAAGGGCTTAGGAGCCCTAGGAACAATGTTCCTGGTATAGATTAATAAATAGGAATATAATTCTAGCAAAATGCTCTATTAACTTTATACTATGTACGTGAAAAGGCTAAGGACCTATCCTGCCTTGGGCTATATAGCCCTAATCCTTATGGTTTCCGGAGCTTGTCCGTTCTATATCCGATTTAACCTATTTACTCTTTTCGTAAGCTTTCTTTATAGGTCGCGATGACACCGTAGTATTAGAGTGCTTTTTGCGATTTATAGATTGTGGACCTTAGTCCTAATATTCTTTTAGAATATCTTTGTAATAATTAAGGTGATCCTCTGGTTCCTATATAGAGTCCTTAGCGGGCTAGCCTAGCTATTTAACTTTAAATTGAAGCTTGTTCTTAATAGACTTATGGCATAGTATAGCTTTAACTTTGTACCGCTCGCCCACTACCTTAGGGTGTTTAATTAGGCCTGGACGGAAGTTCTTTTCTAGTAGTGGTCTATGCTATAGCTTTAGTAGGTTTATGTGAAACACTAGATGCATATAGGCTATAGATAGGGGTAGCTAGAGATAATAGGCTAGCTTACTAATTTATTCCTTGACTTAAAAGGGACCTAGGTATCTTGCATTAAGCTTCTTTAATAGTTAACGGGTTTTAATATTTGTTGAATATAATAGAACCTCATTGCCTACTCTAAAATGCTTGTTCTGGTGCTTGCGGTTATACTAAAGTCTCTGCTACTTTTAGGCATCTTGTAGGCTCTGCTTTGTATACTTTTATTACTCCTTCTATTTCTAGAGGTATCCTTATACTCTTTAGTGGATATCCTTGGACTTTCTGGTAGGATCCTATAACTAATTATGCGGCTTTAGCCAGTGATTGTTGGGTATACTATTAAACCCAAATAGTTAGACGCTATAGGTAATCTGGATTGGTGCATACTTATATAATATATATTACTTTAAATTATAAGCGTACTCCGCGTATAGAAGTAGCTTATACTAGTTGTCTTGCTAGTAGTTTAAATATATCCGTAGGTAAGACTCTAGTTCCTGGTTCTAGCGTTCCGTTTACCTATCCGTTTATAGGTGGAAAGCTATACTATAATAGTAGTCTATCTTTAAATGGAAGTATAGATCTAACTAGTACTAGCTTATAAAGACGCTGCCCCTATTAGTGATAATAGAGTGTGGCTGATCTACCTTAAGAAAGCATTTCTCCTTAATTAGGTTGGCGAGCTCTTATGTATTAATTGTCTTGTTAACGGGAAGGTATTAGACGTACTTTAAAAACCTATTAATAAGTACAAGGACCGAATTATATGTTTGTCCTTGGCCATCTTTAGATGGCGGGAGATCTATAATAAAGTCTATGGCGTAATGTCGCTATAGCTTACTGGCGGGGGGAACTAATTTAAGTAGACCCTATAGCTTGTGCCTGTGGATCTTATATACTTAACACTTCTCGTAATAGCTAATATACTCCTTTATTTCCTAATTAAGCTTTAGCTAATAGTATTTGCGCTAAAGTAATTCCACTATTTTTACTTGACTATAGTGGCCGCCTAGGGGATTATTGTAATTCTTTATAAGAATCTTCTGTTATAGATTTGCTTTTTATAGTACCCAAACCTTACTACCTTTACGTAGTAGGCCTATTGGGTTTAGTTCTTAATAGTAGCGCCTAGCAGCTTCCTTTCTGTTACGTTTCCGGTCTACTTTTATATTAAGAATAGTATAGGAAGCGTCCCTCCGTTACACCTTATAGATGAGATCCGTTAACCTTTTAAATAATTCCTAGGTAAAAGCTGTTTTATTCTATACTGCTCTAAGTATAAAACTAGATGGTACTATGGATCTTGCAACTCTTTAATATGCGTGCGTTAGGAAGGCCGCTATAAGGTTAAAGTCCTTTAGTTATTACAGGGCTCTAAGTTCTAATTACTTTATGGCTTTGCTATTAGTTTAAGGGGATAGCTTAGTAATTAAGGATGGTGTATTACTAGGTTCCAAGAATATATTGGGGATGTCCTGTTTAGGTATATTCGGACCCTTATTGGTAATGGACCGGGTACTAGCTAGAATGTTAGTGGAAACCAATAGGGCTTACACCGCCTGAGACTTAGTGTATAGAGCTGTGGGTACTTAAGCATCTTATACCTGGAGCTTGTTCTATAATATAGGGAGTAAGATATTTATTATCTGTTTTCCTTCTCCCGTTTTAAAGCCTTTGGTATAGTCTGGCCGTCGTAATGGTTTATTAGTAGGGTTGTTTTCCCCTAGCTTATATTTAATCTTAAAATTAAATTACGTAAGCTCCTCTGCCTATCTAGCTTATTAAGGTATAAGCTCCTTTATAGTTATAAAGTAGCGTAGATTATAGTGATCTAAGAGTATACAAGTGGTATAGCTCGCGTGCTTAAGGTAATATCGCCACTGTTTAAAGTAGTTAACTATAGCTAGTAGTTCCTTATCGTGGGTATAATACCTAACTTTAGGTCTCTGGAATTTTCTGCTATAAAATATTACTGGTCTTTAATGGAGCTGGGTAGCGTCTAGATGCCTATTAGGTTATAGTAGGATACTAGCGAGGGCAAAATTCGATGCATTAGTTATTATTATTAATGGCTAATCTAGGTTGAAATGCCGTAGTAATAGAGCTTTCGTAAACTTTACGCGAAGTTTTTAAAAGGCCTCCTAAACCTTTCTAGGCCATAACTATGGCTTATACTATTTGGTTAATCCCTTCTTAGTTTTCTTTCTTACCGCCTTTAAGCTTTTTGCTCCTTAGGTTAGGTCTTAGAAAGCTTCCGTAATATAGTTAGATAGGTATTAGGCGATGTCCAAGTAGTTATAGATAAAGCGCCTATAGAAATTGGCAAAGCCTAGGAATACTTAAACATCCTAGTAGCTCTCTGGCTCCGGCTACTCCTAGATTATTTACACCCGTACTAGGTCCATAACTACACCTATAGGCGTTATAATGTAACCTAGGAACTTAACCTACTTAGTATTAAAGATATACTTTAACGCTTTGGCGTAGAGGCCCTAATTATCTAAACGTTCCAGTACTTCGCGGACGTATTACTTGTGTTAATCCTTATCTTCTAAGTAAATTAAGATGTTATCTAAATAGATAACGTATATGCGGTTAACTAGTCCCCCTAAGGCTCTATAAATGTACAATTAGAATATTATAGGCGCATTAGCTAACCCGAAAGGCATCACTAGATACTTAAAGTGGCCGTATTAGGTCTTAAAAGCGGTCTTTTACTTATCCCCTTTTTTAATACGGAGCCTATAATAGGCGTCTCGTAGATCTAACTTTATAAAGATCTTTGCCCTAGATAGTCGATCTAGTATTTCACTAACTAGTAGTAGTAGGTAACGGTTCTTAATTATAATCTTATTAAGACTGCGATAGTTTACGTATAGCCTTATGGTTCTATCTAGTTTTGGGACGAAGAGGATTGGCGCGCCTAACGGTAACTTACTAGGCCGGATCCATCCCTTTTCTAGTAAGCTATTAAGGTACTCCTATAGGATCTTAAGCTCTTTACGCGAGAGGTTATAGATAGGAAAGTTTAGTAGTTATTTGCCTTCTTCTAAATTAATTACGTAATTATACTCTAAGTTCTGTAGTAGGACTTTAGCTCTCCTACCCGAAAATACCCTTAGTAAGTCCCTTAGGCCTACTAGAATATTTAACAAATTAGGGTCGCGTTTATCCTCTATATTATTATTAGGTAGGTCCCGGAGCTCCCTTAGAATGCTCGCGGGCAGTATTATACGCTATAGTGGTTGCTTATATATAGTTGCCACCATACGTTAAATCGTTTTATACGGTAGCTAATAAAGGGTAGGGAACTCCTTAACGTAGCGTTTAAGGTACTATAGTATACTCTCCGTATATTGCTTAAGCCAGAGTAACTTATGGCGGTTAAAGTATCTTATAAGATCCTTAAGATCGCCGCCTCCCTATAATGTCTCCGCGACCTATCCAGTAGTTCCCCATAGGGTCTCTATTATAGAGGGGTTGTTACCTATACTAAGCTCTATACCTATCTTGCTATTAAATAGGGGTTGGATTTGATACTCCTTTAGGTGTAGAGTGTATACTATTTTACCTGGGGCTATATTCTCTAGAATATCCTTTAGGCTTATTAGTAATATACGCCCTTCCAAATCTTTATTATTCCACTATTTAAAGGCTCCTGTTTTAAAGCGTATCTTAAGATCTGCTTTCGCAAGCTAAGGGTATTTAAGGATAAGGTCGTAACCTACGAAGTCAGCCACCTAGAAGGGTTGCGGGCCGACCGCCTTAGTGCGGTTGTATATATCGGCCACTAATACTATAAGCTTATAGGCACTATATAGCTTGATTTAATGCTTATTTAGAAAGCCTATAATAGGTTTCTGCTACCTTTACAATAGGATAAGTTTATGCTCTTTTACTAAATTATATTATATAAGATTAATTTCAGCGCCGCTGTTATATAGTGCTTAGAACTATTATACCTTACCTATAGGGAGTGTTATTTCCAGCTTAATAGCAATATGGAGAGTCTCTCCTTCTATATCTTGCCCTAGTTATAGCTAGGAGAGGTCTATAACTAGAGCTTTTCTTTTTTTAGATTATTAGTGCGGTTATTACTCTACTTGTTTTTCTAATAAGATCTACCTCTGGAGTTTTCTCTTAACTTTTTAGAGTATTTCTATAAAGGTACTAAACGGGTATCGGGTTAGCCCTAGGAGTCTTTTCTATTATTTAAGGTTCCTAACTTTAACCCTTTTAAAGTTTTCTTTAAGAACGGCTTCTTTAAAGGTTGGGTCTGCCCTATATTACTATTAGAGTGCCCGCGCTTCTAGTAACCCCCTAGCTTCCTACTAAAAGAGGTCTGGTTTCTTACCGCGTCTTTAGCGTTTAGAACTGCTCGTTCGAAATCCGCATATATAGTGATCTATAATAGGGCTCCCACGCACTTTATTTTATTACGAATTGCTAGCTTAATTCTAGCCTAGATAAACCCAATCTTCTCCTTCTTATAGATGCTACCGTTCTTGTTTTTAAAGGGCTCTAGATTTATCTATTAAGTATAAGTTTCTATAAAGTTTATAAACTAGCGGAAGTTATAGCGGTCTAGCTATATCCTATTCCAAAATAGCTTTGTATTATTATATTATATAATATATGGATCTTAAGTCTATTTCTTTAGGAAGGTTTATAGCTATAACTATGTAGTAATTTGCTCTTTATTAAGCTAATTAAGTATAATCTAGTTTAGCGATCGGTCTTTAATCTTGCTAATAATCTAGCATATACGCTCTTTGGTATTATCTTGTATTATTAGCATTTTAAAGAAGTTGTTTACCTTATAAACCTAATTGTCTAACTGTTAGGCGTTAGGTCTATGGCGGAGTTCTAAACTACTAGAGGCCTTAGCTAGTTAGTCTATATCCTTTTTCTGTTTATAGCGTAGATAACTCTCTAAGTCTTCTATACCTTTTTAGGTAGGTATTAGGTAGCTCCTAGAAAGCCCTTAGCCTTAACTAGGTTATAAAAGAATTTGCCTAGCTTAGATTAGACCCTACTAGATCTAAATTTGCCCTTAAAGGGTTCTAATATATTTATTAGTAGCTTCCTCCCGCATAGCTTTTAAGAGCCTTGCGACAGCTTCCTAATATCTATCTTAAAGGAGATTGGTATAGGGCTCTTAACCTTTTAAATTTAGGCCTGGGGAGGCTCCTGCTATAGAGGTAGTATTAGTACTAGTAGCTAGTATAGGCTTCCTAACGAGGCTCGGGTCCTAAGTTAGTGATTAGCTTAGATTACCTAAAGGGGTAGGCCCGCTTAGCTTGTAAGCAGTCTATGCACCGCCACTATACTAATTATAGGCCGGTGGTCTTCCGGGAGGGTTCTAGTTAGTTCCCTAGTCGGACGCGTTAGTATATTCCTCTAGCATTTCTAGCTTAGGGGAAGATCTTAAAGTCGCCTCTGGCGCTTAATCTTCTAATTGGCTTAGGTGGGGCAAGAGGGGTTCCGGTTGCTTTCTGGTAGTGTTATAACTGTTATAGAGAGTATCTGCGTTTTCCTTAGTGGTAACTGTAGGTATGTGAGAGTCTTTAAGCTCCTGGAGCATCTGGGTATTAGGGCTCGTTCGGCCGTCTTGCCTAGAGGGTTATATTGTCGCAATTTCTCGCTATTAGAGGGACCTTCCTACCTTTACGCGACGGCTTTCCATAAGGTATCCGTAGAGTTTCCGTTTAGGTTATCGCGAGATTTTTAAGGGAGGATAGTGGTTATTAATAAAAGATGTAAATAAACAATCTAGTCCTTAAAGCCGACTACCCTTCTAAAAAAGAGTAGGAAGGATTTAAATGTAAGGGGATCTTGTAGATAGGGGGCTATAAAGACACGATTGGAATAGGATAGATTAGTGAAAGAGACGAATCCTTAAGGAGGTAAGGCCTCTAGGATCGTGGAGACTATATACTACGGGCATGTGCCTCCAGCACGTAACCGGCGACTATTTAAGGGGCGTCCGGGGGTTGTCCTAAGGGCAACCCGAGGTGTCCGCAATAATATCCCTTATAATTAGCCTAGATACTATGTCTAAGAGCTAAGCAAGCCTTAAGGTATCTAGTCTTAGATAAATACTTAACGTTAAGCATTTCTCTAAGCGATTTACTAGTTATAGAGTCTTTATCTAATACCTAAAGTCCTTTACTAGACGGCTCCTTAGTATTAAGCACTCCTTAAAGCAAGTCACTAGTTATAGAGCCTTTGTTTAATGCCTAAAGCCCTTTACTAAACGACTCTTTAGTATTGAGCACTCCTTAAAGCAAGTCATTAGTTATAGAGCCTTTGCTAGACAAAGCCCTCTTACTAAATATTAACCTTTAGTGCTTACTAAATATAAAGGAGGAGTAGCTTTATATTCCTAATAGTATTAAAGCCAACTACTTAGAATAGACTAAGGATTTAACTTATCTCTTCTAAGTAACTAAAACTAAAGAAAAATTAAACGCTGACATTAGCCGTCTCTTAAGTGCGCGATATAATGCTATCGTCCTATTGGCGAAGAATGTTATTATTAACAGAATCCGCTAGAGATTCTTAATGCTGTTTTATTACTAGTTATATTAACTACTACTAAACTATACTATGCTAACTAGGCTTATCTGTAATGCTACTAGGGCTAATAGGGAAGAGGTACGGGAAAATATAACAAATTAGGTTGTAGCTAGGGGGAAGTTTAATAATCTAAAAGTTCCTTTAGGTGGTTATAGGTTCCTACTTCTACTTCTAGAATTAATTAGCAATAATATGTAAGTCTCTAAAAGTGTAAAAATGTTAAAAAAACTAAAAAATCTAGGTAGGCCCGCTTGCCAAATAATAGTCCTAAGCTTAAGGCGGCAGTCTTAATTTTTATAACCTTAAAAATTAAGGATAAAGTGGAATCTGCAAAAGCGAATAAGCTTAGTATACGAATTTGCGATAGCTTACTACAACTATTTAAACCTGCTTTAGTTTATTCCGCTTAGCTAATTTAGAATATAAAAACTCCTACGCTTAAGCGGCCCTTATATCTAAAGGTATACCTAGGGTTCTATAAAAAGGTCCGTTCTATTACCTACTCTGCTGCTTTAATAAGTATCTAAGACGTAGGTCCGGCAGCGCAGTGGATTACGTTTAGCGATTAAAGCTAACTAAGGAGTTATGTCCTAACGCTAGAGCCAGGCTTTATCCCAGGCGTAAGTGGACAGTTATTATACTAGGTTAAGAGGCGGGACTAATTACCTATCCGTTAGTCCTCTTTCTAGTCTATATTTTAAGGTCGCTAACTAGTATTATAGAGGGAAACGTATTAAGTGTACCGGGGATTCCTTAGCCAATCGAATTATGCGCCTGCTTAGGCCCTACCGGACTTAAAGTAAATAATTTATTAGGAGGCGTGTTTTACTAAGGAATGAATATAAATTAGAATTACCTATTAAATCGGGGAATTTATAATAGGGGGGGATTAGATGCACTTGTAGCCGTTATAGGTTGTTAGGTAGAGAGTATGTAGATATATAAGAGTAGAGCTATGCTTTTAAATAGCAGAATCTCTAATTTATTATAGGCCATGGAATATCTTCTCTATAATTAGTTGGACAATATCCTTAAGCCTTTAAGCTAGTGTGCGAATCCCTTATAATCCCCCCTGGTTAAGAACACCTGTTATAAGATTTCCCCCCGCCTTTTAATACCCGCGGTAACCTTGCGCAAATTTCGCCAGCAAGTAGCGACAGCGAGAAATAAGTTTTACTGCTCTGCGATGGGCATATGAGGGTCGCACCACTACCAACATGCCACTAGCAAGCGGCGATAACATGGAGACGAGCTTTGATGATCTGGAATGGGGATACGAGGCTAATACCGCCATTAACATTCCGCTAGAAAGCAACGACAGCGAGGAGACGAGGTTTGATGCTCTGCAATGGGTATATGAGGGTTACACTGTCAGAATTAAGCGAGAGATGCTGACTAAGCTCTGGACACATTGCGAGGACGAAGTCCGCATGCAATCTATATAGACATCAACCGCATCTACTGCATCACGAATCAATCAATATTCATCGTCTGCGTCATCTCTATCATCAATTAGACCCTCAAGATACCTCCGCTGTGACCTTGTAATTCCAACAGGTTATAAGCCCGGGTAGCAACACCTCTCCTGACTTGAAAATCGACCCCTAAAATAACCTCCTCTACCTTAACCTTAACGACACCTACGTACGATCACAAGGCCGGTAAAATCGTTATTTTCAATGGAGACAACTTTGCAGACTGGGAGCGCACCTACGAGGCAGCTCTGATCATGTCAGAGGGCTGGGATTTTATTACTGGTGCAGAGGACCCAAATCGAGTCAATTCAGCTGACGGAAGAAGAAGACGAGGGGAAGCAAACAAGATCATCTACAATTCGATAGGAGACGACCGTCAGGAAGAGATGCGTGCGATGATGAAGGCGTACGATATTTAGGGAATGTGGGAAGGAATGAAGAAGTTCAATAAGGCTAATGACGAGGTCTATACCTCTAGACTTCGCAGGGAGTTCTATAGCACTATATTCGACCCTACGAAGATGCGAATCGCCGAGTTTATGCATATACTGAATCGATTCAAGATCAATCTAGCTTCGATACCTCGAGCACTTACCAACGACGATATTAAAGAGCAACTCCTTCTAGCCCTACCAAGCGATGTCATGTGGCAGAATGCGAAGACCTGGTGTCTACGAGACAAACGAGACCTTGAGAGTTGCATTACCCTTCTTTAGGAGCATGAGACTGCTCGCCCTATACAGGTACAAAATGCAGCACTTGCACAAGAAAGGAAAGACGAACCTAGGGGGAGAAAGGGAAACCAAGGTCGAACAAGGGGCAGAGGTCGTAGTAGATTCGATTATTCCTTATCACGTTATCGCCATAGCTCGTCGTCTTGAGTAGGTAAGAGCTACAGCTATAGTAAGGAGCTAAGGCCACCAGAGAAAGACGAGTGTAGAGTATGCTATCAGGAAGGCCACTACTAGGAAGACTGTCCCCTGCTCAGACAATTCCGATTTGACAACGCTAAGAAGAAAGATTAAGATTAAGGTGCTTCTAAGGCAGAGGAAGTAGGGAATGTAGCAATAGCTGAGGAAGAATTCGATAGCGATTTAATCTACCCCTGACCCTGAACGTGCTATGCTTACTACGAGTATAGGTTCCCTTATAGAGCACGTCAGGTGCTAGCTATAAGCCAAGCTATGAGACAGTGATCGAGCGGGACGCTTAGATCAAGATCAAGCGGGACGCTTAAATTAAGCCGCGAACTGACCTAGACCTCCCCCTACTACCTTAAACGCCGACAGAGACTCTAGTTGCGAGAACTGCGAGTAGGCAAGACGGTGATTGAGTGGGCCGCTTAGATCGAGCGGGATGCTTAGATTAAGTGGGAAGCCTAGGTCAAGACCAAGTGCCGATAGAGACTCCAGTAGCGGGAACTACGAGTAGGCTAGATGGTGACTGAGTGGGCCGCTTAAACCGAGTGGGAAGCCCAGGTCAAGACCGAGTGGGCCGCTTAAATTAAGTGGGAAGCCCAGGTCAAGATTAAGTGGGACGCTTGAATCTGCAAGGTGATGCTAAGGGTGGGACGCCTGTACTGAAGAGAATGCACACCTATACTATTATGGGGGAGAGTACTAGAAGGAAGGTCGTTACTCCCGAGTAAGCTAGTTTTAAAGCATAAGTACAACGCCAAGGGAGAAGTAATTCGCAAGAAGGCAAGACTATGCATTTGGGGAGATAAGCAGACCCCCGATATTACGAAGACAAGAATTTTAAGAGAATGGAGATGCAAAGACCTAGGACCTGTAGAGGTATTCGTAGGCTTCTAAATCAATTAAGATTATAACTGTAATCCGCCCCCTTGATTATACGCTATGGGGGAGCCGTGATTTGGATGGCTTAAAGGCAGAAGTTGACGGCATTGAGTTTAATGGAAGTAGAGATTATGGCAGCGTCAGAAGGAGTAAGGTCAGCAGTATGGCTTGAGAAGCTGACGAGAGACCTGGGGGAGAGAGACGACGACAACCCTTTTATCCCTACGCTCTACTGCGACAATAAGGGTACGGTCGACCTTTTGTACGAAACGACATGGTTTAGCGAGGTCGACTTAAAGTGCTACCGATTGACCAATTTACGAAGCACTGTGTAACGCTAGGAATCGGTAACTGACGGAGCAAGTGATAGAGGTTTTTCGCCTACTAGGTTTTCCCTCCGTATGTAGGCCAAATGGCACTTATAAGGTATTTGGGAATAGCTTTATAATTGCCTATTTAGGACAGACGAGGAGAGCGTCGTCAGTATGGGGGAGTGTCAGAATTAAGCGAGAGATGCTGACTAAGCCCTGGACACATTGCGAGGACGAAGTCCGCATGCAATCTATATAGACATTAACCGCATCTACTGCATCACGAATCAATCAATATTCATCGTCTGCGTCATCTCTATCATCAATTAGACCCTCAAGATACCTCCGCTGTGACCCCATGACCTTGTAATTCCAATATACACCGCTACTAACATGCCATCAGCAAGCAGCGGCAACTTAGAGACGAGCTTTGATGATCTGGAATGGGGATATGAGGCTAATACCGCCATTAACATTCCACTAGAAAGCAGCGACAACGAAGAGACGAGGTTAATGCTCTGCAATGGGTATATAAGGATTATTCCTACACCTAAGTTTTAAACTCTTAACATAATATAATTATTTGACTATTTATAAAGTAGAACTAGTAGTGACGCCTAAGCTTATAAGAGAAACCGTCACAATTGCACTAATGCTGCCTCCGCTCCCTTTCCATTTAATATATTACGGCCCGGCTTAGTAATAACCCTAACCGCTCTTAACCTTTAGAACCTTATTACTATCTAGGACCTATAAGTCCCTATAATAGCTAAATACTAACGTGTAAATAACCAACTTATATGGATAATATATCTAAGTATACTTCCCTGTAAAATAGAGTGTTAGGCCTATTATAAGGGAAACATTATCTGCTTTAACCCCTAGCCTATAAAGTATTTCTGGCATCTTTAATCTTAGTATCTTGTTTGTGTTAGCCGTCCGACTTACTATAGGAGTAAGCTAAAGTAAACGTATATTTATAGCATGTTGGCGCGCTTAAAAGCTTTCCCTAGTCTCCCCTAGACCGATAAAAGGGTTAGTAGATGTTTCGTTGGTTTGTGTAATATTCTTAATTGTCTTCTTAAGGCTGGACTGTGCGAGGTCTGTATACTTCTCTTTAATAATGGGTATAACAATATTGCTCTTTAGGAGAGCTTTCTTAGGCGGTTTGTTCTTACTTATGCTTACACTGTTATATCTAAATTTGGTATAAATGCTACCGGGAAATTTAACTTAGTGGCGGGGCAGGCGGTTTAGAGGGGCAGGTTTTATTGGGCTTTTTGCTTTTTAACCTCCGCTAGGTAGTAAACGTATATAGATATTAAAATGCTTAGTATCTAAAACAAGCCTTAAACATTTAACGCCCTAATGCTTAAGTAAACGTTACTATTAACGCTTAGGCTTTACTATTTTTATTAGTAAGGATTTAGTAGTAATGTTTTCGATGCCTTAAATATACCGCTAAAGGTAAGCAACTATATAACCCGCGTCTCTCTATCTACAATAGGCTGCTAACCCCTATTTTCCATAGGCATGCTTATAACGCCCCTTCTCGTCCTTTATAATGTTTAGCAGCCTAATCTAAACCCTACGCATGCTTTAATAGGAACTATTACACCGTATAACCTTTAAACGATCTTCGCCATGTATAGCATCCTATAATTAATATATATAATAGCCGCTGTGCGGGCCGCTATATATATTAGACGCCTAATATCTTATCCTACGCGAATGTATTTGCACTATCCCTCCTACCCTTTATAATATTTAGTAGCCCAGACTTTGTATATAGCTGTAATAAGACCTACTAACGGTATATGGCACGCGACCTTTAACCGGTCTTTGTTGCGTATAGCATCCTCTAAATAATATATATACAGCCATTAATTTCGCCTACTAATTCTTATTTAATCCTTAAAGGCAATACTTATAGATAAGTAGCTCTATAACCAGCGTCTCTATTTAGAATATAATGCTAACATTTTATCCTCTATAGTCGTATATGCAAATTCTCCCTAAACTTTCTAGCGCTTAGCAACCTTCGCAGATACATATGCAACTTACTCCTCCCTTATATTTAGTGCCTCCTAATTTACGCCGTGCTCCAAAAATGCCGTTGTTAAGCAGCGTGCACTTACCGAAACCGGCGGCAAAGTGAAGAACTTAAAGGCGGCGCAGAATAGGCTTCTATAAATGCATTCGTAGCGTCTTCTCGTCCTATACTATCTGGCAATCCAATTTAAACCTTAAACATTATTCTTAACCTTTATCAATTTTTACTACCCGTAATACTAACGGCGGCTTATATTTTATAAGTATCTAAAGTATAGCTAGAGGCGAGGTGGTATTTACGTAAGTTTTCTATGGCCTTGCGGTCTTCGAATATACGTTAGTGGCACCCTCCTGTCCGCGATCTAGCCTTGACAATTCCGAGACAGATACTTACCGGTTTTTATTACCCGCCGCGTGTATATATATAGGTTAGGTTAATCTTTCTAAGCCTAAGCACACCGTAATTAGCGCGCCCTTTACTATCCTTTATACGTTAGAAGCTAAGTCTTAAGTTAGTGCTATAATATAAAAGGCTACTAAGAACCCCGTACCTTCTCCACTAAATCCTTTGCATTATGACCCACACCTCGCAATTTTAGTAACAGTACTAGCTACTACGCGCTGATCTTAACGATTTATACGTCTCTACCTCTAACTAATATTTTCTTAAACTGATATTAATAGAAAACTGTAGTTTCCTTGCTCCTATTAGCATAACTATATTAGTATAACGCAGACAGCAATAGACTTTAAAGTAGTTCTCTGTTAGTTTACTAATATTCACTTTTGCTATATACTACTAATATTTTATAGCAATAGCTAGGGCTATATTTTAGGAACATCTGGATATGCAAATTAACGTTTAGGATAAGGTAGTTAAAGGTTACTATTATACTATTGCCGTAGTTTAATTATATGGTAGTATTATCTCGTCTAAAGAGCATCGCTGTTAATGGCGGCTAAAGGGCGCTTATTGCGGCAACGGTCTAAATGGTGTAGTTGGAGTCTTATATTTGGAACTAAAAGCAAAGGCGGCCTCTAAATTTAATGCTTTTAGTTAAGCTAAGCTCGAACTAAAAGTAGAGGCGGTCTTAGAATTTAATGCTTCTACACTAGTTAGTTACTAAGCTTTCTATAGGAGCAGCGTCTTTACTACTACTAATGGATTCTTAACTACTCTCTAATAATTCGTTTTACGTAATGTAATACCGTTACGCTAATCCGATATCTAACTATGTGTTTTTATTTTTATATAGACTTATATATAAAGTAACGTAATAGAAGCTTCTGTATAAATACTACCCTATTAATAGCTAAGAGCCGTTGGGAGTTAGAATAAAGCGTACCCGGAATCAACTACTAGCTAAGAATATTTCCTAAATCCGCCTAGATGTCTTGTATCTCTGCCGCCAAAATCCCCTTTAAGTCTTAGCCTACCACCTATAACAGCCGCTGCTTACTCTAATAAACCAATTCCACAACTACCGATAGAAAAAAATAACTATAAACCCTTTATCTTCGTCACCCGTAGCACTAGCATTAGCTAGGCGTTAATACGTCTTTATTACTCACCGTATATATACACTTAATCCAGCTTAGTTAATGCACACCGTAGTCTGCGCCTCGCCATTATAATTAACATTAAGAGCCTCAGTTTTAGGCCGGTTAGGTCTTTTATATATATAAATAGACTCCTAAGATTTGTATATCCTATCTAATAAAGACCTTATTTGCATTACAGCCTATATCTTATAGTAAAGGCTATAGTGCTACTAACTGCACTTAGCTTTTAGGTAAGTAACTATGCACTTAACCCTTTACCTGCTAACAAGTTATTTCCGTAGGCGTTCTGTAACCTTTCCTCTCCCTTTAGACTATTTTGCTACCTAATTAAGGCCCGCCTTACTTTGTAATTTAGAGGAATAAACTATACGACCTTATGAAGAAGAGTACTACTTTATACCCCCCTTATAGAAACCTGTTATATTAATTTAGATCCTTTTTAATAAGCACTAAAAGATGTTATAAAACTAGCAAATGAGTGACCAGCAGTCTAGAGGACGAGTGGAGTTACTAAGACTAAGGGGAGAGGCATCGCGAGTAAAAGGAGATGAATGGTTGGAGGTAAAGGATCTTAGTAAGAGACGAAAGACTTAGAATAAACTTGCATAGCAACAATTCCGTAAGTAAAGCTCCGTCTGCCTTTTTATATTACCTTTAAAATCGTTTATTAACAATGCATTGCCTCTATAGGAGAGAAAGTAAGAGAATAAAAAGTAAGAGAATAAAAAGAAGAGATGGAACGAGAGGTCGAAAATTAGAAGCGAGTAGGCAGTTCCTATGCTTCCCTTAAGCTAGGAGATCTTAATCTAGGCCGTAAACTATCCGGACTTCCTTAGGGAGGCATCTCCATGCGGTATATTATTAAGGCCGGAAAAACCAAAGAACAGAACTTATAGCAAATTTCCCGTGAGAATTTGGTGTACGCCGCCGCCAGTAATGTTAATAGTTAGGTTACTCTTTGGATTGGTTCGGTTTAACTAAAATCTTAAGAGTAACCGGTTCGTCGATTTTACTGGCTCAATTTGGATCGGTTATTAGGTATTTTAATAAACTGGTTATCTAATAAAACCAGATAGCTCTGGCCATAATATAAAAATGAGCCTCTGTATAAGCCTCTGTATAAGCCTCTATATAAGCCCCTACTAAGCCTTACCTTATAGGGATAAGCGCTATAATTTAAATAGGGCTAGCCTCTGCCAAGGCCAAAAAAATACACTAAAACTTGTAAATAAACACTTTTAAGACATGTTATCTGGTTAATCTGGTTTAACCAGTTCTATAACCGGTTCAAGCCTTAAAATTGTATTTTAGATTGGTTTTGGCCTCATTTTTAAAACCTAACCTAACTGTTGATATTACTATATAAAATACTAGGAAATACAGAAAAGATGTCTAGTAAATATTGTAGCGATGTAAGAGCTAGCTCCTTTCTTATTATTTTGTAATAGGTAATTAACGCTCCCTATAAAGAGTATAGGCTCGATGAAAACTATGGTTAGTTTGGCCAACTACCTATAAGCTACTGCAAGCTAATGCTAACTCTTTCCTCCTAGGTGATTGTAAAGATATACTGTCGAAATTAAAGCTATTTAGTAGCAGGGCAGGATTATCCGCATCGCCATTAAAGTGATGTTTCTTTTGGCCTACGTAGCAAGAGGGCCTAGTTGCGTATAATGGGGGATTCTTATTTAGCAAATTCGAAAGCTAGTTAGGGATTTTGATACGCATAAAACCAAGACTTCTAAGACTAGAGACTTTACATTTGCATTAGTATAAGAATACCAACCACCGAATTAGATCCTTATGTCGACCGCAAAAAAGAAGGTTATAAAAGGACTTATATATCCCTTAATTCTATAAAGAAAAGAGACTATATATATATAAGGTAGATGTAGGTATAGGGGGGGGAGTTGGTAACCGAGTTGGTGACCAAGTTAAGGGGTAGGTAACTAAGTTGGGTGGAAAGACGACCTAACTTAGGTCGACACCTTAATATCGCTAAGTCTTAATGCACTTGATTCTTAACCCAATATCGTCGTTTATAACGTGCTGGCTGCGCTATAACAATTATCTGACTATAATTAAGGTGTAAATGCAATATATAGCTATGAAATCAGGCCTCCTACCGGCGTATAAGCGCCTTCCTTTTGCATTAAATGGCATTCGGTAGCATCTCTTTAAGCTCGCATGTATACCCCCTTAGAGGTTAAGCATTGAGTAATACTAAGCAGATATATAAACGCACGACGATGAATTAGCATAATGCGTGCGGCAATAACTTCTAGGCTAAACGTATGATATAGATTAGAAGAGCCTTTTACAGTGTAGGTCTAGTCCTATAATTTAGTATAACTCGGCTTTAGTGGTTATTTATATATCTAACTCCCCAGTATTAAAATATCTCGACTTTATTCTTTTTAGCATCTTTTAACTTAGAAACTGAGAATCATGCCAAACGTTCCTGGTCCTCCTCCTCCTCCTCCTCTTCCTCCTCCTCCTCCTTTTCCTCCTCCTGTTACTATTACTACTGCCGCCACTACTGCTGCCGTTGCTACTGCCCTAAACCCCTCTGCTTCTCACTCCCCCCCCAAGGTTTCATTCCGAGATAATATGGTACGGCCGTTTAAACCGAAATTTTACGTAGATCTGGATCTATTAAAAAAGATAGGCAGCTATTTAAACGTTAAGATACCTTTTAGGCTTATGTTACTTACAACTTTATATCTGCGTAAGAACAGTCTCAAGTGTAAAGCAGAGTCTCTCCTTAAGATAATGGAAAATATTAATAACGCCGTAGCGAGACAACTTTCTAAGAAGGTAATAAAGAGTAATAATGAAGTAAGGGCTCTTATTAGTGCATTGCGGGAACGTGCTATTCTTTCTTTAAAGAATATAAACGAGATAAATAAATGTTGCTTTGAGCCGAAACTTTGCTAAGAGCTTTAATTAATAAAGTATAGTGGTAAGAAGATTGGTGTTAGCGTAGATGGGGAATAGTGTTATAGTAAGCTTTAAACTTTTACCTTGGCTCTTGGGACTAGACCGCTACGTTATAACCTCACTATTGTCTTGGATAAAGAAATAGATGATCTTCCTATTATTAAGTATAATGTTCCTTAGAAAGAGTGGTTTTAGGGGTTAACTCTAGTAAAGTTCTAGAAGGAAGATTCCCCCCTATAAAATATACCTACTTTGGATAAAGAATATAACGACATAGCTAGAGATATGGATAGCGCTGCGTTATTAGAGATGGTAAGAATCTAAATAAACTAGTTAAGGAGTTGGGGGGTATGGGACTTAATAGTGGCTAAGGGGTTTATGCTGCCCAATCCTTTAGGTTCCGTAATATTAAATAATTTACTTTTACTTACCGAATCGCTTAATATGGAAATAGCTCCTTAATTTTGGGTAGGTTAGGGACTTTAATAGGCGTAGGAATAGGAATTATAAAGCTTAAGACCGTAGTTTTGCTTTAGTACAAGAATATTAATTATAGGATTAGACCCTTAATATCGCTAAGCTTTAATACACTTAATATATAGCCCCGCCGTTTGCGACGTACTAGCTATGGAGAAGTAAGGGGTATTTTTACAGTTGGACGTAGTCGGTTAGTGGCCAAAGGTATTTAGATAGTAAAGATATACCTACATGCTTAATGCGAGAAATTGTTATACTAGTTATTAGGAGCCTAGTACGCAAACTATTATATATAAGCTACTAAATACGACCTCATCCTACCGTTACGGTATTCTAAAGTAGTTTTGCTAGTGGATGAAAGGTAGATAGAGAGGTAGTATAAGTTAAGGAGCGCTTCCCTCTCGAACTTTAGTTTCTAGAGCTGCTCTCTAGTAATATATATACCTCTAATTGGCCGCTAGCAAATAGAAATACTAAAAGCGATAGAGGTAAGAAGGGATAAAATGTGTGTAAGAGAAGTATTACTATACTGTACTAATAGATCTCTATTTTAATAGTTAAACTTTAAATTGCTTAAACCCTAGGTATGGCCGCGCGATCTTATAATACAGACTATAAAAGATTTTAGATTTCCTCCTAAATTAGGCGTATTAGATATTGCACTTATTAGTCCTATTCTACTATTCCTTTCCACTATTACTAAGCAAATGAGGGAAGAATTGCTTAATAAAAGGGTTATAAAGGCCTGTCTTATTAAAGGTCAAATTACTTAGAAAGAAATAATAGGCGTGGTTTTAAGGTAATCTCTAAGACCTATTCCGGATGGGAGGTTTATACTAATATTAGGATCGCAGTTATATAAAATACACTAGCGACGCCTAGAAGGACAAGAGGGTGGAATAATATATTTCTGCCTAGGTTGGGATTAAGCTTAAACTGGGGATAGATACCAATATCTTTTATGTATATATAACCGGACCGAACATTCCTAAACTATGGTATAAAAAAAATTATACGTTTATATGTATTACTATGTTAAGCAATGAGAAAATAGAGGGAGGGAGGATAGTTTTAAGGGGTCTGTCCGGAGACGCCGTAGAAATGCCTCCCTTGTAGATAGTAAGACTCCTAGTATTCTTAATATGAAACTTATACTTAGCGTTATATACTAGGGCTAGGGCATTATATTCTAAGGATCGCTTATTTAGTGTAAGGTAATGCCTTTCTAAGGCTAGTAAGAGCGAATTATTGCGATAACTGCGTTCTGACCTCGCTCGTACCGTCTACTTAACGAAACGGTTCTCTTACCTAGAACTATCTTAGATACGAAGAGATATTGTTTAGAGGTCAGTCAACACCGCTTAAAGATAATTTCTAAGATGCTAGAAGAGCCGCGTAAGGAAAATACAGAAAAGCTCTTAGAGCTTGTTTGGCGCACTTGCACTAATATAACTAATAAGGACTTCTTAAACGTGCCTAAATTAATTAATGCGGTAAGAGGCGGTCTTAAGGAAGAACTAGATCTTGTTTAAAATAAATATAGTCTAATACGGACCCTGACTTTCTTTACTATAATAGAATGGATTCTTAAGCTTATAAGGGAAATGATAGACTATATGGGTATTTAAAAACCGCGTATCGCTAAAGTAAAAGAAATTGACCGGATTGCTGTGGTGATAATATTAGGTTTTAGACTATCTCTAGTTAACTAGTACTAAAGACCGTGGTATAAAAAATACCTAAGAGATACCTTCGTTAACTACAAGCTTTAGCTTATTAGGTTACTCCGGAACCCTAAAGGCAAGGTTATCGTTTTAGAGGATTTATACCGTCCAAATAAGTTTAGCTGGATTCCCGCCGCCTTCCCCGAAAACCTTCTATAAGAAAAGCGTGGAAATAAGGTTATTGTTAGTATAATTATTGGCATAGGCTTTTAGCTAAAGGAGGTGCCTAAGGATAATAGTTTGTATTTACGATTACCTAATATAAATCGCGCTAATATTAAATCCAGGCTGTCTAGAGCATCTTAGTAATACTCTTTATATATAAGGCCGAGACAAGAACCTAAGCGCGGTAGTGTTGTATAAGAAGTAGATAGAGCCTTAGAAATCTAAGTATAAAGCCTAAAGTATAAACATTAAACACTTGCTAACAATGTTAGGCGCTCTAAGGGATGCGAGGTAAAACTTAATGCCTTTACTATGCACCTAGCGTACCGGGGTCTAGGGTATGGAGAATTGCTAGTAAAGAAATTTATGTCTGAGGTAAATTCTGTAAAAGATGTAAAAAAGAGGGTATATGTGACCGCAACGCCGTCGAGCGAAAAGATCCTAAAAAATGTTGGTTTTGTATTTGAGTATCACTAGGTGGATACTGGGGATAAAACCTCATTTACTCTTAGTTCTGGCGTATGCGCGCCGAGGGAGGGCGAGAAGGTTGTGAGGGATGCTATTTGCTCAAATTAGTCGTTTACGAAACGAATAAGAATCCTTAGTATGTAGATCCCTAATTTTTACGCCCAAACTTAGGTCCCTATGGTCTTTACGCTCTGCAATATACATCTAAAATTAATACATTTTAGATCAAAATTTGCGTGTATATTAGGTAGATTTTAGTGTATATAGAGCTGAATTTAAATATAAAATATACAGTTTTATCCGTAGACTCTATATGCGAAATGCAGTGGTTTTTAATATATATTGCACCTAGATTTCACGTATATTAGGCACGAATCTCGTGTATATAACTGTAGAGAAGCTTAATATTTGGCTTAATTTAACTAATCTAAATATTAAATATTCTTTATATAATTTCTAAATCGGCCGCGTAGCCCACCTATATGCGACTCTGCCACTAGAGCTTTATTAAGCCTCCTATACGTGCCGTAGCTAGACGATCGTATCGTCGCAATAAGAGCGCGAAGCTAGTTACTAGGTCGTAAGAGGTAGAATATTAAGGCCCTATGGGGGGCAAGCTATATAGGGTACGTAGACGGTCTATATCCGCGCGATAAGTAGGGTTAGTATAAGGCACTACAATACTAGGAAACGCGTTAAGATAGGATAAATAGTAGGGCGACGTCAGCTTTAACTAACTAGCTAATAATAGGGACGTTATATCGATAATAAGGCGCGTTTAACGTGGAAATGGGCTAGTTATCTTACGGTTTTACACGTAAGTTTGGGCGCAAAAATCGGGGATCTGCATGCTAAGGATTCTTATTCGTTTCGTAAACGACTAATGTTCGTTAACTGATTTCGCCGACTCGACCTATAAAAACGTTCTTTCCTGCATCGTTCTGCCGCATATATCTTTTGACTTCTAATATAACTACTATAAGGTGTAGGATTATTCGTAAACTTATAAAGAATGTTTGGTATACTCTATGTAATATTAAACATTAAACATTAATTGTAGATATAACTAAATATTCTAAAGTATTAAACTAGCCTTAGCCGTAAAGAGAATCGGAATCGGAGTTGGAGCTATTAACTTTAACACTAGACATATTAATTTCTTCGCTAGCTTATTGCCCGCCGCCGTCTAAACTACTTAGAGACCCTTCTGCATCTAGGAATAGCTATGGCTTATTTATTCTGTCTTCCTCTAATAGCGGCTTCCCCGTATTAGGATGCAGCCGGCATATTCTTAATTTCTTAAATACTATCCTCTTCCTTATATAAGCTTGCGTTAAAATCTCTACCTAAGCCTCTCCCCATCGCTTATTACTTATTTCGACTATCTCTAATTTAGTTAACCAGTTAACGAGCGGCATTTCGTTAGCGTAAGGGTTTTTAGTCTTTTCCTTATAGACCTCAGTTCTAATATAGGTATCTAGCTTTCGCTTGCTATTATTACAGGATTATAGGACCTGTACATATAGGCCAAGCTTCTTAATAATATTGATTCGTTTTCTTTTACCATTCCCGTCATTTATATATACCTTATACCATTTCTTATTAAACTTAGAGTGTTTCTCTTCTATGCTCTAAAGCTTATCAGCGCCTCTTGGCGCAAGTTAGTAGCTACTAATTACTTAGTAAAATGGATGGTTTTCTATGCCCGCATTGATAATAAAGCGACTTTACTGTTTGTTTTCGTAAGGTCTCGTAGCCTCTAGAATGCTAAATTCTGTCCTTCCATCCTTATATAAAGGCATCTCAATGCAATCGTCGTTTAGTAAGAGTGTAGATTATTAAGGTCTATATTAGACTCTACGGATTTAAATGCCTCTAGTATATATTTTAGAGCGATAGGGTCTGTAGCTAATAGGATATAGAGTGTAGCTGCGGGCTCTAGGGCGTTCTGTCTAGGTAGGACGCTTTTAGCTTTCTTTCCGTTAGGTTTGGATGTTTTAGCAAACCCTACCCTTTTAGCAGTAGCATCGCTCTTTATAGGCAATTTGGTAAAGCTTTCTTCTTTAGAAACAAATAGTGTTTTATTAGCACTACTTTCATTAGTAAAACTGCCGACTTTAGCTGAACTTACTGCTTTAGTACGGGAGCTACTCTTTATAGGTGGTTTAGTAGAGCTTGCTTTAGCATTGCTTACTCTGGGGTTAATACCTATAGAGGGTTTAGCAGAGCTTGTTATATTAGTAGCAGCAGAGCCAATCTTTATAGACGGCCCAGCACCGCTGGCGCTGCTCAATTGTTTGGCTAAATCGCCCTCTATGGAGTTTAGCAGCCTTAAGCTCTCTCGAGCCGTAGCGCCTATAGAGAGTACTAGCTTCTTTCTAGGAATCTAAGTGCTTGCACTATTAATACCTTCTAATAACAGTATCGCTTTAATCCTAAGTATAAGTTAATCTCTTTTTTATTCTTGGGTGTCCTTATTAGGTATCTCTAAGATACTAAGAATTTCTTTTATAGATTGAATTGGTATTTCGTAATTAGTTAAAACTAGGTTAAGCTTTTTATTGACTTTTATAAGCTCTATATTTTTCTGTTTAGCTGCTTTAATTGCTTTTTTTAGAGATATATCTCTTGCTACAAACTTCTTTTAGCGGGCTAAGTTAAAAAATTCTTGTACTTATAGTCTAATATCGTTCCATACCGCCATTTACTTAAGTATTAGGCCTCTTAGGGCCTCTAAACAGGCTAAATAGGCAGTAGTAGCCTTTAGCGATTCATTAATTAACTGCTTAATTTTAATCTTAATGTGGCTTGGCGTTATTAACTTATAATTAATGCCTACTTTTTTTAGCGACTTAATGAACATAACTGACCCCTCCGTAAGTTTTTTAATACTTTTCTCTCTTATGACTGTTCCTTCCTTAAGAGTATTAATTTTATTAAGCTGGTTTTTAAACGCTTAAATATTGTCTAGTATTATTTTTTAAGGGAAATACTAATAACGGTCTGGTCGCTTATATTTCTTTTTTAATTCCGTAAACTTATCCTAGGCTTTCCGTTAAAACTCTTTTACTATATCCTTATTATCCACATCCAATGTTTTATTCTTTATTGCGGCCTTTTTAGCTTCTAGGTAGGCTATATTAAACTTAAAAGAGATGGCTTAAACTAGCTTAGAATTATAATTACTGTTAAATTTCTTAATTTCTGTATCCAGTTTATTTATTGCTTTTTTATAAGTTAATAAAATGCCTATATCCCACCACCGTCTAACAAAGGGAAAGGCTTTATAATATACTTTTCTTATCTCTTTTAGTACCTCGCTAAGCCCTTTTTCTTAATCTTATGACATTTGCACTGCCCCTTTAAGCTAAAGTGCTACCCCATTCTCGTCTAGGGAGTAGTGTTTTTTAGTTAGATTCTAAACCCTAACCTTTTTTATTTCGACGTCATCTTTATTATCTAAGGAATTTATCTCTATTTTATTATCTAAGATAACTTATTCTATCTCCTCTTTCTCCTTAAAGTTGTTATTTACTACTAAAGCTTTAGGTCGCCGATAATCCGAATATGTTTTAAACGGCTTAATGATATTCTCTAATTTTTGATTTTAAGTTTGTCTCTAATAGCGCTAGGTTTAAAGACGCTAGGCTTAATGGCTTAGAGTTAGTAGGTAGGAGACTTAGGTATAGTATATTGTTAATTTATAATAAACCCTAATACTTAACCGCAAGTCTATTAGTCTAAACGTCCGCTATTATAAGTATTCTTCCGTGCTAATTGGTAATATTAAAGTTAGGTTAAACTGTTGGACTCACAAGGGGATATCACGTAGCTACGGTTCGTAGATAGTATAATAATTGTTCTGTTCTTGATTGATTAATAGGAATAAGGAAAGGGGTGAGGAACTTAAGGTTCCTCACCACGCTAGGGCCACGTCGACACGTAACGACCGCTTGCCTCATTCCCAACACTAGCAACTCTTCTTTTATGGTTGCCATCTATATACACTTATAGATTGCCACTATATAAAGATACAAAGCTAAGGAGAAGAAGATAAAGAAGGACGTTAGGTTTAACGAGAATACAAAGGGAGTTGCTAAGGCGCTAGTAGTAAGCGAGCTAATAGCGATTTTCTATACCGGGCATGGAAAATCCTAATTAGCTAGTAGAAGTTAGGGTCGGCAAAGTATGGTAGGAATTTGGCAGGTAGTATGCCCTAGGAAACTATGTCGTTAAAATAGGGTTGTGGAGCTAGCGGAGCGTAACTAGATACGGCTAGCTTAAGCAAATAAGAACGACAGTTAACCAATAGGAATGCTCTTAAATTGCCTTTATCATCGCATCTGCTGGGTTGTCTTAGCTACTAATCTATCGAATCCTAAAGAGTTCTTAATGCTCTACAAGGACCTTTATGAGAACCTCTGCGAGGACCTCTATAAGGACCTCTACGAGAACCTCTACGAGGACCTCTATAAGGACCTCCACGAGGACCTCCATGAGGACCTCTATAAGGACCTCTACAAGGACCTCTATAAGGACCTCTATAAGGACCTCTATAAGGACCTCTACGAGGACCTCCACAAGGACCTCTACGAGAATCTCTACAAGGATCTCTATGAGGACCTCTACGAGAATCTCCACGAGGACCTCTACGAGAATCTCTACGAGGATCTCCACCAGGACCTCCATTTGGACCTCCACGATTGCTTTATGGTTGACATTGATCGTACCCTCTGCCGTATTCTAATTCCCCGCTGAACTTCTTCTCCTGATCTTGCTGTGGCAGGGTTTGGAGGTTATTAGATCTCGAAGCAAGGGGATCTTGCGCTTGCTTACGTTGCGGGGGTTATTGCGGAGGTTGCTGTGGATGTTGCCGCGGAGGTTGCTGCGGATATTGCTGCGGATCTTGCTGCGGAGGTTTTTGCGGAGCTTAAGGCATAGGTTGAGATACGGCAGCCTAAGGAACTTAAGGTATTTAATAGCCTAAGGTTATCTATAGTGTTGCTTATAGCTGTCCGTTATTAGGATTCCCTTAAGAGTTAAACTTCTTTTAGTGCTTAATCTCTTGTAGAGTCCATTCGTGCTCTTCTTCTGCGTTAAGAACTTGCTTCTAAATATTGTTTCTAATATTACCCCCATCTATAGGGATAAATACTCCTTTCTCCTAAAGGAAGTCTTAAAAATCTCAAATAATATAAATATTACCAAGTGCCCAGGTATTGGCAGTCCATCCTATAAAATCCTCCCTAAAATATTCCTATAGCTGTGAATCGGCGTAGTATCTACTTTAGTAAAATAGAATACGGTGTAGGAGAAAGCTGTTAACTTATTTTGCGGTACAAGTTGTTGTATTAAGGGTAAATTCGTTCCAATTTTCGTTAATGAGTTTCGCGTACGAAGCTACCCCTAGTGGTAAGGAGTCTTTCCAGTTGTTTAACGTGACTGTAGCCATATTTTCGGCTTACGGCTATATTGTCAGGTGTCGTAATAGAGATTGTAGAGTTGTAGGAATTGTCGTTTGGTACGCGTTTGTGATGTATACTTGTCGTTTGGTACGCGTTCGTGGTTTGGTACGCGTTCATGGTTTGTATTTGTCGTTTGGTACGCGTTCGTGACGTATATTTGCGATTATGGGGCTCAGGACCAGTTCTGGCCTTAAATCGCGAAGACTCGTAAAGCGTGTTATTCTGCGTAATGGACGCAAGAATCCGTAATCTTGGAAAGGCTCAGGACTAGTTCTGGCCTTTAGATCCTTAGATTCGTAGAAGAGTTCTATTTAAGGTTTAGGACCAGTTCTAACCTCAAAAGACAGCTTTCTTTAGCACGAGTAGCACTGGTACAGTGGCTCGTCTCTTCTTGGTGGAATACCTAGCTGCTCTATAGTATAATAGTAAAGTTAACCACTAATTAGTGTTAGACTTATAAGGGGATATCACGTAGCTACGGTTCGTAGATAGTATGATGATTGTTCTGTTCTTGATTGATTAATAGGAATAAGGAAAGGGGTAAGGAACTTAAGGTTCCTTACCACGCTAGGGCCACGTCGACACGTGACGACCGCTTGCCTCATTCCCGACATAAACAATTAAGAGTGGATAATTAAGCGTAGCTTAAATTAGTAATATTAAAGTTAGGTTAAATAACTAAGAGTAGATAATTGAGTATAGCTCAAATTATATAGTTAGGAGGTTGGTTTAGATAACTAAGAGAGCGAGTTAAGATCTTTTATAGAACCTCTATAACTACCGTTCCTATTTATAGTAATATTATTTTATATTTTTTAGTTTTAATATTCCTGTTTATTTTTTTTTAATATTCTGTTTTTTAAATTATACTTTGTTAAATACGTTATAAGATTACTTATTTAAGGATTTTATTCTAATATCTTATATAAATATCTGTCGAAGCTATTATCCACCCATTAGATTAAAGCATTATATAGCTATTTATTGTTTCCACTCTTGTTATTACTACTTTAATTTAGTATGCTATCTTACTAAAGAGTGCCAAAGCAGTATTATTTTATAACTTATTAATCTATTAAACCGGCGGTATAATGGGCGGGCGGTCTTTAGGAATTGTAGTAGGCATATAGAGTTCCTTAGCTAGCGAACTTCCACTATCTGCGAAACCTACTGCTTATATAATTGTTAGAGACCATAGGAATTTATCTTTTTCCCTAAATACGCTTAACGCTACGGTTGGAATAATATTAAGATTTAATTTTCTTAGCCTCAACTATACTTTAACGTAAAGTCGTTTTGGAGACCCTTGCTAAAGTAATGGTCAATTTAATATAGGTTTTAATTAATTTAATCTAGTAAATATAAGCGGGAAATTCCTGGTTAATTATAAGGTAAAAATATATATCCCGTAATAGTTCTACTGTGCTTAAACTATTAAGAAATCTCATTATTATGCTAGTATGGTGTTTAGCTTAAATGCGGGTAGAGCCGAGGAGAAATTTATATAAAACGCTTTGGGGCTTACTTTAGGAAGTTAAGCCTTATTATCCTCTGTAATAGCATGCTATCTCCCTTAAATTAAATGGAACTTAATAACTTAGATTGTATTAACTTAGCTAACAAACATAGGAGCTATAGTTTGGCGATTAACGCTAACGTTGTCTGCTATTTCCCCCCTAATTGCGAATAACGCAGGAATTTACCTAAATAGCTATGGTAGATATATGGGGGTATTCCTAGGACTTCTTATGGTTTAGGTAGATGTAATGTAGGGGTAGATAGAACTTGTTTTAAGAGGAATTATCGACCTGAATTGGATTTCTTTACCACTATCTTACTACTATCTTTAATGCCTAGTACCCTACGCCTTACTACCTATTTCTATTACCTATTTTATCTTAATCGCCTATAATATTTGTCTTAGTTACCTAGACCTACCTTATATATATAGAGAGCTTCTAGAGCCCTCTTTAATAAAATAGAGTTCTTATTCCTGATCGTCTGTTTAATAGGAATTAATTTTAGCCCCTATCTATAAGTTAGTTATAAGTAGAGTAAAGAATAATATTACTTTAACTAGTTTAAAGATTGAATTTAAAACTAATTTAACTATACTATAACTAATACTAAGAAATTTACTAATATACTATAAGTATATCACCTCTATAATCTCTTTAGAAGGATTAATAGGCTAGTAAGTTATAGGTGGTACCGGTACTCCTGCCTAAGTAAGGTTTCCTTTATAATTCACTATAACTTAAGCGCTTTTACTATCTATTTAAAAGGCCTTATAATCGCCTACTTTGCTAAAAATCTCTAATAGCGTGAATGACGTGGCCTCCGCACTAACGCATTGCCTTAATTTAAAGGGTTAGCTATAGTTTCTAAATAATAAGTTAGAGATTCTTACCATTAAATAGCGGCTGTTCCGTTTGGCGTACTTAGAGGAATCCTGAGCCGGGCCACCTAGTTACCTGCGCAGTTTTGTGGTTGGGCTGTGGCCGAAATTAGAAGAAAAGTTAAGTTCTAAAAACTTAACGTGGCTTTATATATAGCATTTCAAGAGTTTAATAACCTAAGGAGATTTAGTGTTGTAAAATAGGACTTATAAAGGCATAACTAACTAAAATATAAGCTCTTGGCCTGCTTGCGCCTCTAGGATTAAATCTATAAGGCTAGGCAAAGATTAATTAAAGGGGATTAACTGCGCTAAAGTAAACGTAAAGTAGATAAAGGAGAGGATTGACGTCTTTATTGTAGGATTGGATCTTATTACTAGTTTAGCTTAACTATCTTAGTGGGCGCCGGTAGTCTATTATATAGAGTATTGTTAGCGTTTTAGGATCTTGTTTTAGGATTTAATATTATAATTTTATAAAATAGGAAATTTAAATAAGAAAATAGAAAGTGTTCTAAATAATAAATACAGTTTTAGTAATCTTGACTTAGTATATAACCCCTATATGTTTTGTAATAAAGCGCTTCTTCTAATAAGACATAATGCGGCGCTAAGAACGGGAAAGATCTATAAATTTAGGTCAC
Source organism: Cenococcum geophilum 1.58 (assembly GCF_001692895.1). Lineage (NCBI taxonomy): Eukaryota > Fungi > Ascomycota > Dothideomycetes > Gloniales > Gloniaceae > Cenococcum > Cenococcum geophilum. The sequence goes on along the minus strand of NW_027137559.1, from coordinate 3,250,029 downwards.
TAAATTTTGGTTAAGCAGTAAATGGGAAATATGTTAAATAGGGTATTCTAAGAGATCTAACGAATTTAAGATTATATTATTTTTACCTCAGTATATATTATCCACACTTAAATCTAGAAACATTACGATGTCGGCCTACTAAAATTAATCCTACTAATAATTAAAAACTATTAAGGCCCTTCTCTTTCATCCTTTATCCTTTATAGCACCTAATAATATAAGCTAAAGCTTAATTACATTTTACAGATGCGTACATTCTACGCGAATTATTAAAGAATGTATAGATTTTAGGCATGATATTACTGAACTAATTAGGTAGGTGAAAGAAACCTGAAACTTATAGATTATTATCTAGTGAATTTTATAATCTCTACTATCTGTTTACATTTCCTAATCCACCGTCTAAATTATCTGCGAGTCTCTAGGCACCTATGACTAGATAAGCTGAGAATTAAAGTACTATTGGTATAAAAACTCACCTAATACCGCCAATTCCCATCCAATAATCATAAATTAATTTGCCTGCCCCTTCTAACTTAGAAACTAAAACCCAGGTGTTAAACTAGTTTACTTTCTAAAATATAATATTATAAGGGTCGCGGTATAATCCGTTATTTAGAATTATAGGATTATATAACTTGGCTATATCTTTAAGTAACTCCCTAGAGTACCTCTCTACAAGTTGGCGAAACTTAATTATACTGGGCTCCTACTTAATGAGGTAGGATTCCTTTCCACTATTATATTGGAAAGCCTTCACCTTCTTTATTAGCTATAGCCTATTATGCTTAAAGCATATTATGGTTTTATTATTACATATTTCGCTATTTTAGGCGCCAGATAATTCTAGTGGGTCTTACCTAGGTCGTTAATGAAGGCTAATCTTAGGTCAACTTTACAAATACGACTTTGTAGCAATAATACTAACTTAGGATTTTTAATGGCAATTGTGTTATATATAACAACTATAGGAGTTAATAGAGGCATATCTTTATTATATGTATATTATAAGGTGTGTTATAAGTATAAAAGGCGACTAGTAGAGGTTAATAATTAAATTAAAGTTATAACTGATAAGAGTAAGAGCTAATAAATAACTACTAAAGTAGGCTATAGGCCGAAAACAGGAAACTTGTTCTTAAATTGAGTTATTTTAATACCGTTTTAGACTGGAAGTATAGTTAGCTAGGTGTTAAGCGCCTGGTTAGTTTGGCGCCTTCTAGATAATTTTAAGAAACTAATTCCTGTAATTTAAATGCTAATAACTTAAACTTTAACTCTAGGGGAAGCCGGATATCTAAATTAAGTAGAATACTTACCGCTGTGCTCTAATATAGTTTCTAGGATAATTTCGCTTCTAGCTGCCTGGTAGCTAAGGCTTTGCCAATATACGCACGAAATATTATACAGAAAGTAACTAGTAATTGCCTTACCAGAATAAATAAATTACTATAGTCTATCTATTTTTCGCTTTGCTGGAATAGAAGGAAGAGGCTTTTTGAATATTAAGTGATCTGCCCAGCTAAATAGAGCGTAAAGTTACTGTGAATTAATCAGATCTTTAAGAGATATAGGAAATCCGCTTATTAACCTAGGCATGCTCGTAATCCCTCTAATAGAGATTATAATACTTTCACTTAAGGTATCAACCACAAATTATACACGTTATTTAAATGGGGGATAACCCTTTAGTACCTTTAATATATAAGCCGTTGGATGACCATAAATAAGGAACTAAAATAATATGGCAATAAGCTAAGAGTATAAGTATTAACGCCCATTAGGAGGGAGATTAAGTCGGCAAAATATATGACTAACGCACTTATAACGGCCGTTAATATACTAAGGGGGATATTTAAGCTCAAAGTAGAACATTGCGGCGTATATTAAGTCTATAATAGTAGGAATTATAGAACTTAATTTTATATATTCCGTAGTTTGGCTTTTTAATTCTCCTACCATAGATAGGTCATTGAGTGGAGGTTCAGGCCCTTAGAGATAAAGATTAAGACGATAATATCTGTTGCGGTACTGTACTGGGATAGTATAAATAAACCTCTTCTAAGCTTCCTCGCTGTTTAGACTCCGCATAAAGCTTTTAAAGAGTCTTAGGTAAAATTAATCTGTGATTAGGGATTAGGTGCTAGCAGCTATTAGTATAGAGGTTATACCGGTTCCTAATAAGAGAGTAAAGTTAGGCTTACCCTTTTTAGGCCATAGGAATAGACTTTCCAATTAGGCAATAACAATTGGATTATTATTTTAAAGGCCCCCATCCTAAAAAGTGCTAAGGTTTTTTACTACTTTGGGTTTAAAGAACCTTTCTAATTAGTATTAAATTATAGGATATATAACAGATTAGCTAACCAGGGTGCGGCAGAAGTACAACATACCCTAAAATGTATTAGCTTAATTCTAAGCATCCCCTAGATTAAATATACGCTTCACTAATAGATATATCATGCTGTAAATAGTTGGCCTGGATTAAACTATACCCTATATAATTAGGACGCTACTATATTAAATTGGGAAAGTACTTTGCTTACTAATATCCTTAGGTTGCTTACCCCTATTATAATTGCAAAACAAACAAGGCTATGACTCCTTGACAGTTGTCGTTATTACTATAACTCTAGTATCGTTTATTAGTAGATTAAACATCTTTAGGTGGGATCTAAAAGCGGCCTTAAAGCCTAATTCGATGGCGGTAAGGCTGTACTAGCCATCTTGGGCGTAGCCTAGCATTATCTCTTATAACCTAGTAAGTAAAGTGGATCTAAATTTTCGCCGCTTGAAGGTCTTGCTTGCTATATCCTTAAACCTCTATAATGACTTGGCTGCGTTCTACCCTAAGAAACTTATCCCTATAGTAGTTATTCTACCTAATTACCAGATTAACTTAAGTTCTTAATAGTAATATTTCTTTTTTACGTACCCGCAGAAGTGCCATAGATAAGGTTAAAATGTTCTCGCAGTGAATATCTAAAGTTAGATAGTGTCTGCTTAATATATATTAGAAAGATAAGAGATATAACTTCCCTTATACCTCCGCCATCTATGCTTAAAATATGGATACTAGCACTAGGTGGCACAAATTAAAAATTAGACGCTTTGTAAGGTAAGGCATAGAGGACATAAGACGAAAGATAATAGTTGTATTTTATTAAGGATGATTGTCTTCTATATATTTTAATATATATATTACAGAGTGTATAACTGCAGTCTAATACCTTTTTAGGCATTCGCATTAGATAATAGAAGCAAGACTTATAGCTTCTAAACTCTGCTACTTGGGGCCAAAGCCTTGTAATATTTTGCATGTAAATCTGGGATGTAGTTAATAAAGAGTTTAATTAGAGTGTTTGGAACATAGACTAGAAATTATCTAGAACCGCTAATAAAAATTTTGTATAGATACTTGTATTTATAGTATAGTCTTACATTGCAGAGATATAAGCGTTTAAGAAATGCTTTAAGAAGATAAAAGTAGGAAGAAAGTCTATAATTAGCATTAGTGAGTTAGCTAGATTTAGGGCGGGGGTTATATAATAAGAACCCGGGGGATAGCTTAATAGAATTAACGCTAATACTACTAATAGGGCGATAAAGTGCCATAGCTATGCCTAAGACGGCATATGCTTAATAAGATCTCTAAGGTACGCTAAGAACCCCTCGTTTAAGAAGCTATAAGGTTATACTACTTAGATAAATAAGAACGGGGCGGTAATAGTAGAGCTAAAGTGCTCTAAAGCCAAGCTTAATAAAGCCTTAAAATGCTTAAAACGGAATTTAACTTAAGTGGATTGGCGTAAGACGCGTGCTTCTTCTAATATAAAAAGAATTCGCTTTTAGAACGCGCACGAACGTTTTACTAAGCTTATAGACAAATTTAGTTTAAGAATACGGATACTATAAAAATAAGCCTTTAGATCTATATTTACGTCTTTAGTTTTACTATATTACTTAAAGCTCTGCATTATTTTAGTTATTAAAGCTAGGGACTTTAATTTAGCAATATTTTCATTAAAGGTTAGTGAGGATGTGTTAAATACTAGTAGAATGCGGGGGAGCACGGAGAGATCGGAACTTGGAGATTTAACAGCTTGCTAAGCCATAAGCTTAGACACTTCCCTTAATCCGCCTAGATCTGTAACGAAATAGCAGACTATATTGGAGAAAGGTAAGAGTACTCGATTATATAATAATAAGCTAAGTATTTTACGACATTTTAAAGGCTACTACTAAGAAATTTTTCTTGTTACTATCTCCCCACTACTATAGGAAAGAAGCAACTGTGATAAAGAATAGTTTTGAAGTTCGCAATTGATGAAAAGGATTAGTAAGGTATCTTTACGGGTTTTAGGGTCTTCCTAAAGGTAGATTTGATTATACGCATCGGCTAGAAAATTTCCACCTATAGTATCTCCTAGTAGGTGTTACAGAATAGCAGACTTTGTTTTTTTACTAACTAGCGTAATAAATAATGGGCTCTGATGCTGGCTCTCTTTTAGTATTAAGGACTTAAAAGCTTGTCGGTGCTTAGTAATAGCACCTTCGCTTTTAAAATCGACAGTTATTTAAGGAATTTTCGCCATTAATAAGAGCGGATAAGGCGGAGGAGTGGAGCTTAGGGAATCTTCTAAAAATTTGCTTATATATATATATTTAAATATTTACAGTTTCCTAAAAATTTAATTCCGCTTCGTACCACCTAATACAGCTTTATAGTTTATAAGATAGTACAATTAAAATACTAAATTAAATTTTTAGTTTTAATATTCGGTACTAACTAATGTTTCTTATAAAAGAGCTTTAAGTCTTCCACATTAGTAGGAGTGCTGGGCTCTCGGTATACAAGTAATGGCTCTTCCTATAACCATAGACAACTCTAAGCTAGCTATACTTAGGGCACGGAACTACCTAGGCATAGCGAAAATAAAACTTGGCGCACTTAATTTCGACCATCCTCTTATACGTAAAAAACATCGGTTACTATCCAAAAAGAACGTCCGCCGCCTTAGAAATGTATTTAAAAGAGTAGGTTATAAAAGGCTAGAGAAAGAAAAATTTATTAATGCTGTTATAGACAATGCGACCCTTATCTCGTTACTAGCCTTTTTAGGCCTTAATAAATAACGCTTTTATTAACTTTAGGAGGGTAACTTAATACCGTTTGTTAACCTAAGGAGCGTGGACTGCCTTAGAGGCTTATATCGTATTAAAGCTGCTAAAGAATTTTTAGACGATAATGACCAGTGGTGGATAGTGAGGCTTTTCTCCAAAGGTGAGCCCGTTTACTTAAGTGTCTTACTACTTTAGCTAAGAATCTATTGCAGATCTTCTATAAACGGTCCTTATGAGGATAATTAAAGAATACTTAAATAAATAGAAACCGTTAGACGGGAAAGTGTTTCGCAAAATACGATACTATTATCTTAAGAATGATACGAAATTAGAGAATAGATGGTGGGCTCTATTAGATGGGTTAAAGCCGAATGATCTAAGACAACTTTTTAAGAATTCTTACTTTGCGAGAGCATTTAATGCCCTAGTAGAAATGCCAGGCCTATGGGAACCAATTTAGATCGGAGCGTTATATAGATTCTTAACGCTTAAGTGTGATGAGGTATGCCGTTCTCTACTTGCTTATAGAGAGAGCTAGCTAAATAAACTAGGAACTGCTTAAGGGACTTCGCCCTATCTCTATAAATTGGAAGAAGATTATTAGCTGCAATGGTATAGATTTACCCCCATTAGTAGTGGATGTAGAGACCGTTTAGAATCTGGAACTGTTTGCGCTAGCTGTCTTAAAAGCCAATATAGATCGTGTTACCGCGCTAATGGAGTTTAAGAAGATTTTCCTAACTATTTTAGACTAGTTAATAAGAGACCTTATTCTATAGAACATTTCTTTAGTAGATTGTTTAATTCCCTTATTAAGAACCTTTTTTGAGAACCTTAAATACCTAAAACCTTGTTGCATTATACTAAAGCATTTAATTGGTAATAAAATAAAAGGAACAATTTATAAGAGCCTTAAAGGTTGCTATTATTGTCCTAAAAACTTAACTATACCGTTCTTAGAGATGAGCTAGTAGTGTTGCTTAAAGCGTGGATTTATAGAAGACCGATGGCTTTACTATGCATAGTTATAGACGTTTTGCCTTCGTAATTTCCGATATATGACTTAATTTACTCCCTGAAAAGAAATTAGAAAAGAAAAGCCTACCGTTAGGGAGCCAAGTCCGGCTCTATATTAAAACCTCAGCTATCTGGCTATTACTTTAGGCTTTTGGACTCCTATAGCTCTCGCGCTTAAGTCGCAAGATCCTAAAAGAGAACTTGCTATTTAGCTATTGCAAAAAGCTAACCCTTAATTAAAGTCCACGAATGAGCGAAAAGTTATAGCTATTGCCTTAGTTCTTAAGCAGTCGGAAGCCCAGGATAACTGCATTTAATTACTATACTTTACTAGTTCTAAATCCCTCCCCGCTAATAGAAGGTATAGAAGGCCCTTTAACGATAATTATAGGAAGGATAATAATTGCCTTTTTATCCCATACATTTATGGGAGTAAGGTTTATCCTGGTGCCAATATTATACCCTTTTTTATAAAACGTGACTTCTTTATAACCTTTTTCGGATTTAAGTCATTTAAGGTATACCCAGCCCCCTTTTTTATATATAAACTTAACTAATTAAGAGAAGGATGCATATTTTACCTTAGAAACTCGGTCGCTATTAATCCAAAATACTATACTAATGTAGAGTCCTACTAATGCGCACGACTATACCTATTACTACTTAGTTAAAGAACTGCAAATTAAAATAAGCCAATTAAATTCACGTATTAAAGAGTTAGAAGATAGTGAAATAAGTTTAAAAACTGCTAGGAAGTTAATAGCTTCCACTTCTATAATAATAGAGAATTAATTGGCGAGGGCAAAATCCCAAATTGAAGATCTTAAGAAAGAGTACTCTCTAGTTAGTAATAAGCTAGAAGAGATAATAGCTTAAAGTATGTCATTTAAGAATTCCAAAAAGAGGCTGGAATCCCAGTTGGTGTAATAGTAGTCGACACTTAATGCGGCCGTAGCTAAGAAGGAATGTCTTTAAAGCGTAATAGTAGAAAATAAATATTAATAGGGCTCTAGAGAAGAAGATAAGAAGGATACCTAAATTAAGAAATTGTAACATAATCTGGAGGCCTAGATAGCTATAGTCTTGGAGTTAAATAACGGCTTAAAAAAATTGAAAGACACCTAAGAAGGAATGCGGAACAGCTTATAAATGAAAAAAAGAGATTATAAAGTGCTCTAACGAAAGATAGAGAAGGCAAGAATTGAAATAGAAGGGTTAATAAAAGCATTTAATGCTTTAAAGAGTGAAACTGCTATTCTAACCTAATGTTTAAAGGCAATACAGATAGAGACGAAATAAGTTATGGAAGAAAATAATAACTTACGTTATGTACTGCAATTAGCTAGGCCTAAGAAGGAAAAAGCAGTTTAAGAGGTAGTAGATTAGCTGAAAATATAAGCCCAATCTAAGCATCTAAAAGCTCTTAAGTTATTAGAGCAAGTGCGTAAATAGCTAGAAAATAAAAGACTGCGTCAATAGCAAGAAAATGAAAGACTGCGTTAAGCATTAGAGCTAGCCAAGTCTGAAAAGGAAAAAGCAGTTTAAGAGGTGGTGGATTAGCTGAAAATAGAAGCCCGGTCTAAGTATATAAAAGTTTTTAAGTTAGTAGAGTAAGTGCGTTAACAGCAAGAAGATAAAAGACTGTGTTAAGTATTAGAGTTAGCCAAGTCTTAAAAGGAAAAAGCAGTTTAAGAGGTGGTGGGTTAGCTGATAATATAAGCCCAATCTAAGCATCTTTAGGTCCTTAAATTGTTAGAAGAAGAGTATAAGTGTTAATAAAAGCAGTTAAAATAGATAGCAGAGACTGAACACGAATGTTAACAACGTGAATTATAAAACTGGGCCGATTAAAGCATGGCGATATATTAAGGCCAAGCAGAACATATATTTTCTGCGGCGAAGATAAAGATTGCAGGCCTCGAATATAATATATAACTTAAAGATAACCTTATTAGCCGAGGTTTTTAAAAATTAAAAGAACTTAAGGAGTATAAAAAGGAGCTGGATTTGGGCTTTATTACTGAAGTAGATATATCTAGTGACCTTCGGATTATTATAATTAAATTAAATAAGAATAGTGACTTTCAAAGATTAGAGATCGTGTTTGAGCCAACTTAGGCGCTAGAAGGCTTTAGAGAATTTCTAACTAGGCATATACTATATTACGAAAAGGTATCCTAGAGTATAGTAAAGTTTCTAGCTTTTGACCTTACTATTATAACGTCTTATAACCCTAAATATCTTTTAGAGGCATGTAAAAGATATGGACTTTGCTATATAGGTAGTAAAGAAGATATTAAGGCTTTTATAAACCAATATAGGAGTATATTTACTATAGATAGCAATACTAGGCTTCCTAGGAGGTCTGGGTTAGGGAGAAAACGATTATATAATAGATTAGAGGACGTATTACTCTTAAAGAGGCAACTCCGTTTTAATGGGAGTGTATAGTAGGAGATGCCCTTGCTTTAGCATATACCTATAACTATTTTAATAGAAATAGAGCGTCTTTCTAAAATATCACTTTAGCCGGCACCTTCTATGGAAATAGAGCGTCTTTCTGAAATGTCACTTTAGCTAGCGCCTTCTATTTTATAAATTGAAGAAGCGCTATATATACTATTCGCGATTTAATTAGGGGATAAGGGTTATTATTTATTTGAGTTTAATAGTGAATTAAATATTTAATTGCTTGCGCTATAGTAAAAATATTTAGAAGGCTAGGTACCCAATTCTAATAATATAAAGGATCCCTATCCTTATATATAATTCACTAAGCGTCATATATAATATAACCTAAATTCTTTAAATTATTCTGGTAATCTCTTTAAAGGCAAAGTGCCAAATATAGGTGCTGTAAGAGGAGGGAGAATTATACGGTTGGTTGAGTTCCGGCTTAGGCTTTGACTATAGTAGTAAGGTCGTTAATGGGGATTCTTATATGGTGTATAAAAAATCTTACTTAGAGGAGCGGGAGAGTTGTGATTACCTATATCGTTGCCATTGGGTGACCTTAATACCTAATTACTAATAGGGGGCAACACTTTACTATGGCGGTCTATAAACTCTATCCTATTATAGTAAATAGAAGGCGATGAAAACTATTTTAATAAATCAATGCTTCCGATAGAGGATAAGTAAGTAGGCTTGCTCTTAACCCTAATATTTAGATTATAGTAGACCTGGCTTAGAAATAGAAGAAGTTCTAGGGAGCTTCGGCTGGATAAGGGAGTTTTATCCCCCTATAAGCGTGCTTTAGCGGTACTTTAATAATAGTAGGGAAATTTATTAATTGGGTTGCCTGCCCTTTGCTACTCTATATAAGCGTATAGAGATAGTAAATAAGGATAGTGTTTATAATCTCTTCTATAGAGGGAGGCTAAGAAGTTAAGTTCTTATTAGATTGAAACGTGAAGATTTCCTAGTTTTTCTTTATAAAGATAGCAACTCTTATTCCGGGCACCAGCTAAGCAAGGACAGAAGCTTTCTTAAAGATGCCTTCCCGTCGGGTTGTGAATATTTGGTTGTTGGCGTCTGAAGACCTATGTAAAGACGTGCGGTATTGTTTCCTTAGGCGAGGCATAGCATTAATACCCTTTTAATGGGATTTGAAGGTAGATAAATAAAGTAAGATTAATAAAATAATAGTTTGTAGTAATTAAAAGTATTCTTAATAATATTTATATTTAATTCTGTTAGAGATAATGTAAACGGCATAGTATGCATATTATATGCAAGTTGTGCGCCTTAGGGTATATTTAATAACTTTTTAGCTAGGTTAACTCTACCTAGGCTTAGTATTTAGGATATAAGCGCCTCTTCTAGACGTTAAGGCAGGGGTGCTTTCCACCTAGTAAAAGGGGTTTGTTTAGTAAGAAAGGAGCGTCACTAGATAGTTGGTGTTGAATTAGATTACAGGATGGTAAGAATAGGTTAAAAATATTATAGGTTACTCCCTTAACTAGTGGAATTCGCCTACCTAGGTGGCTTAAATTGCTAATAAAACTCGCCACTATAAGCGCAATTGCGGTTAGCGCGAACGCCTTTACCTGGCTAGGTGAAACCTCCTTTTTAACTACCGAGATGACCGATCTGCTTAAATTTACCTGCGGCGTCGAACGGATAGTATTTACCAGGCGGATATCGATATTAGTGGCCCGTTCGCGACTAGGTGGGCCTAGGTAGGCCTAGGTGGCTTTTTAAGAGCGCCTACCTAGTAGAGCCTATATGGCTAAGTAATAGTAATTAAATATGCCCTTAGCTAAAAAACGAGTAAGGTAAAGTAAGCTACTAGTTTTATATCTAGCGAGCGGCTAGTTTACTAATTAGAGTTCGACTATTTTATAGCGTATTAGTTAGAGCCTAAAATAGCTTCTTGCCCGGATTTTAGTCTCTAATTATAGCTTTTTTAATTTTCTTTTAGTACCCGCTCTTACGTTAGAGCGCTAAAATAATATCTTATTATAGAATTTATTAAAATTTATTATTTTTTAGGCCGTTGAAAACGGACTCTGCACCTGTACGTGGTGACGGCTACGAACCTAGGTCTTCGAAGTTCAGACTTAGAGCCAACGCAGAGACGTTGCACAGCGTGCGATAGGACCTAGTGGTCGTGGTTGTGAGCGTTGTGGGCAGTGGTGAAAAATTTTCAGATGGTGAGATCTCGAAAACCACTACTATGGCCCTCTACAATTTAGCTACGCTACTCTCCTATTAAGGCACCTGTACAATCCAACGTGGATATACAGCATTCGATAGCATCCCCCGACCCCCAACAGAAAGCATTAACGACCTCTTATATCGACGAACGAGCGATTGCGAACGAGTAAACGAACGAGCAAATATACGGCCCCTCCTAACCCCTAGGGCGATCGCCCGCGGAGTATGCGGTTACTCGCCGTTGACAAGTACCAAATACCCAGCAGCCTGGATTGCGACCCACGGTTTTCCTTATCTCCTTTTGACGGAGTAGTAACCCTTAGAAAGGGCCTAGCTGGGGCCTAGGCACAAAAGATACCCAATACAACATATCCCGCTGTTAGTATTATGGTAATTAGAACGGATAAATCCCCCTTACGCCTTCGATAGGCCCTAGGGGGGGGAGGCATGGCGTATATAGCAATGGTTAAATAAGAGATAGCATATAGGGGATGGCCAAGATATGGGAAATAATAGTAAGACAGCAATTAAGTAGCAAGGCCTAGCTGGGACGTAGTGAACCCTAGCTTGGATAAGCTAGAGAAGGAAGCAGTGGTTTCTAAGGAGTTCGAACATCTAAGGAGGATAGGACGTAGCTGTAGGCCCGTAGGGCCGCTGCTACGTGCGGATATAGCAAACGGGGTTTTTCATCCTACTGAGGTGGCTTATAGGGTTTTTCCTCCCCCCTAGCAGCAAGGGTTTTTTCCCGTCAATATTACTTTTCCCTTGTATACGGAGTAGTCTGCGTAGGGCTAGATAGCATCCGTATCAGACGTTAATCAAAGAATTATTATTATTATTATTTTTTAGTAAACTTATTTCTTTTAATAAAGAACTAAGCGCGTCTTTATAATGCTTAACTATCCTATAAAATTCTTAGGGAAAGAATATAAATATAACTACTATTTACGTCGTTTCGTACGGCGCAGTTATTGCCATCTTCTCTATTTAGAGGATTTCCAAGCTTATTAGCTCTTAGGCTCGTGAAAAACTCTTATTAAATATCCGGAAATAGACTCTATATACTTTAATTGTTCCTAGGCAAAAAAGCATATTAAACATTAGTCTTTTAGCTGCATTTTACATCTTCCTTTACGCAGTTATAAATGTTATTAGCTCCGTTTTAGGCCTGCCCACAGGCATCTAATTTGCGCAGCGTTTAGGATATCTATTCGCTATTAACGTAGTTCCGCTATTTCTTAGGGGCAGAACTAATTTAATTAGCGATAAAGTCCTACGCCTGCCGATATGTGATTATAGCTTAATTTACCGCTAGATCGGTCAAGTATATGTTCTAGAAGGAGTGCTTTATACACTTTTAATAGTATCTTTAAAGTATTCGCGTATAGCAAACGTTGAAATTATAGTTTATTTAAAACTCCCTTATTCCTACTAAGCTTAATTATAAACAGCTTATTATATTTATTTCCGCTATTAGCCTTCTATCTTTTTTTATTATTTATTATTACGCTTACGAAATTTTCCTCCGTACTTACCTTCTTCTCGCATTAGCTTTAATGGGAACATTATGGTTACACATTAGACTAAAGCCGAGCTATTCTATAGCTTATCTCTTAGTCACATTATTACTTTAGGTTCTTTAGAAATTACTTTAGGCTAGATTTATATTATATCGAAATCTAGGATTAGGTTTTCGAGTATCTATAGTTTACTATCCCTAAGGAGGCAAGGATTTAGAAAACGCCGTTTAACTTAGAGTTATAGTAAAACGCCCCTAGAAAGTACTGCCAGGGTAATTTATCTATATCACTATTCCGTATGGTTTCGGCCTTATTTAAGTATATCCTTATATAATAGCATGGGTCTTAGATAATAAGACTAGTATTAAGCAAACTATAGTACTCCTTATTCGAACTAAGTAAGGGTTTAGTAGCAGACTAAGGCTATATAGTGAAGTAACTTTAGTTATATTAGATGGACTATATAGAGGTACTTAGTACTACTACCTAAGCCAATACAATAAGGTGCTGTTTATAGTAAATAGTATCGGAATTACAAGCTATTTATTATTAATTTAATATCTCCTAATAGTATATAATGATCGGACTGCCTGTATATAAAGGCTATTATTAGTATAGTTCTTAGAAACAAAAGGTAAGAATCCGTAGTATACTAGAAAAATAAGGGTATTGCTAACTATAAAGATTAATATAAATGGGTAAAAGAGTTTATCCTAGCTCTATATAATATGGACCACCGCTAGATTTTCACTATTTTTTTTTTATACGAAGTCGCTGGGTCTACGGAAGAACTAAGTAAAGGGGATAAAATCCTTAGAAAGAGGCTTTATAAGCTTTTAGATCTACTAGACACAGTATAGATTATTAACTAAGAATAGTCTACCGAGGTAGGAAATATGATGATATCTGGTAAGTTTCCTTTAAAAGGTGATAATACTTTTTAATTCAACGGCTGACAGTTTGTGGGACGCCTAAGTTTAAGGCCTGTGTAAGAAAAGCCCTTCGCTCAAACATATATAATATTACGCTCCTTAGTATAGACTTTTAGCCCGATAAGACACCGGCGAGTTAGGTTTCGATAATTAGGTACACCTCTTAGATAATAAGCCATTTTTATTACAAAATTATTCTTATAAACTACGATAAGCTTAGGTAAATTCTAACTAAATTATATAATGATGGAGCTGAGGTCCAGAACTGAAATTGCTAGGGGCGGCTTATGTAAGCTTTGGATTTATACAATCGCCGAGATTTATAATCAATTAATATTTAGTAAGTGCGGGGCATGGCTATTACAAAAGCCCCTAATTGGCCTTTAATAGCAGATCATTTATAAGCCTTATGTAACCTTTAGCTAGTTATTTCGTTTTCTTAAGGTCTAACTAAAATATATATAAGCGATTTCTTGGTGATGCTAAGTCCTAGTATCTGTATATATAAGCCCTATCTTTAGCTAATATCTTCTATAACGGTCTTTAGAAACAGTTTTTAGATTTTAGAATATATTAGATTTTTAGGGTCTTTTAGGGTGCGCTTTTTCCTTTGCCTTATAATACAAGAGGTTATATACTAATCTTAGAATTTTACCTTATCTTAAGAAATAATAGCTTAATGCCTAAAATAGACTCTTTTAGTACTAATTTAAACACTCCGGTAGGTCTAAATTCTTCCTTTACTAATAGCTTTACTAATAAGTAAAAGAGTGTAAGCTATTACTCTCTCTGCTAAAAGTCTAACAGCCGTACCGATTGGGAGTTTCTTAAGGAATTCTTTCTTCGCGAGTAGAACTCTATACTTTAAATTTAAAATCTTAAAACCAAACTGGATAAAGCAAGAGTAACAATTAGTATACTTTAAGATTAATATTTAGAGGCAGAAACCGCACTGCTTAAGTGCCGTAAAGAGCTCGAAAACGTAAAATAGATAAGGTTTAAAAAGTTAAAGCAGTTTAAGGATTAGCTTGGGTAAGTAAAGGAGCGGATCTTCGATAATGAGGCTGAGCTTAAATTTCACCTTTAAGATCTTAAATGGGAGAACCACTGCAAATAGGAAAGAATTAATGAATTGGAGTACGCTCTTGGCCTTTAGAATTTATAATAGTGCGGAGATAAGAGCAATAGGGTGGGAGAAATATCTCTAGTCGTAAAAGTAGAATTAGGTAGTGTAACAATCTCTTTAGTTTTGGCTAGGCTAATAGATTTCAAGATCATATATCCAAATTTATTTATTATAAATTTCCCAGTTAATGTCTTGTATTGGATATTCCTGTTTTATTATTATAGCTAGGAATATAGTTACTTTAAATCTATTACTAATACCGCATTATAGATGCTTCTCCTATATATCTATGCGGTAAGGATGGCTGTAACTTCGCTTTTAGGCGGATTATGGAAGTTTCGAGTTTCTCTCTTAAAAACTGTTTATAAAATAACATAGTGGTTGCAAAGCGCGCGTGATCTTTTCTGCGGAGTGACTATTAGTGGCGTTTTCTAAGAAACCTATATTCTTAGTCTAGCTATGTAAATAAAGCTTCGTAGATAGAATATTTCGCCTATATAAACTTTAATTTTGTTACTTATTTAAATTAAAAACCTTTATTGGCAATATTATAATGCATTCTTTTCCGCTAGTCCATATATAGGCAAAGTCTATTATCCTTTACTTCTACTTAGATTACCCTATTTTAAATTGCCTAGTCTATGTTAAATAAGCCGGATACCTAAAAGGGGAACTGCTTATAAAGGATGCCCTTAACACTTTGGCAGAACGTGCTAGGAATCCCCAGGAATTTAACCTAATTTTTAAGAACTTAAGCTTAGGGGCGGAAGGTTTTGATCCAGTTAACTCCCATAACGATAATAATACTAGAGTAAAACTTTAAGCCATCTTAGATTTTGGTACGGAATTATTGAAGAGGATAAATGCTTAGATCTTGGATTTTATAGGCCAGATTTATCCCTACATACCTTAGATCGACAATTGCTTATTTTATACCACGAAACTTATAAGTATTAAACTTCCTATTTATGCGGAAAGCGATAGTTTAGGCACTAGTTCCAATTGTCTTTCCTCTTTAGATGCCAATTAAGCTGCTTGCCTAAGTCTCCCAGTAGTTAGCATAAGTGACTTTAATATAAGTGCGTAAGTTACTAAAGAATCCAATAGTTATATATTTGGTTTTTACTACTCGCTCTTAGAACCAAGTCTTATTTCTATTAGTAGCAGCCCTAGATGGACCCACCCTCCTATTATTTCGGGGGAAGCTATATTAGGAGACTCTAGGTTAAGTACGCTCTTTTTAGGACAAGAGTGTTAATATAAAGATGGTTTAGAAACCAGTTATTCTTCCTACTATTATACTAACTAAGCCTTCAGAATTACTACTTGGCTAATTAGAGGCTTTTGGGCATTAGTATAATTATATATTAGAGGTTAGTAATCTTAATAAAACTTACCAGAAAGATAGGGAGAAGAGCCTAGTATTATTTTGGATTATTAAGCTACTTAACTTAATTACGTGGTTTCCCCGTGTTAACAATTTGTGCAATATTCCGTGATAGTTTAATTGAATTAAATTTAGCTTCGTCTCCCATTATATTACTATTAAGCCTCTATCCCCTTACCTCCGTTGCAAATGTTAGTATCTACCTTCTACTTACGTGTGGCTTTCTCTAACAGCTTATCTGCCTTCCGCTTGTGTCCCCTTTCCTTTAGCGACTTCTTAGACTGCTCTTTTAACTAGTATCCTTGCCTCCGGCCTTTAGGCTCCCCCGCTTTACCTCTTATTATCTATTTAAGCTCTTTATATATTTTAGCATGTCGATTAAGTTAAGTCGGTTCCCGAGTGTAGTATGATTAAATCTTATCGTGTGGTAGATTTATGGGTGGCTCCTAAGTAGGGTCCTAACATGCCAACGCCGTACTATCATTATCGTTAATAACGACGTATGCTAGGTACTCTAGGCCTTTACAATACTCCACTACGGACACCTACTTGGGCTTCTATAATACGAGAAACTCTAAGCTTTTGTTTATAACCCTAGTATAGGTAATTCCGCTAACATTCCTAAAACGAGATTCGTTCTTCAAGTTTACCCCTATAATTATATTAATAATATTATAAACTAATTACTAGAACTTAGGCATTGGCCTTACTATTATATGCCTTGGCGGCGTATATGGTCTTATCTACGATGGTATTACCGCCGCTGCTATATAAAGAAACTATATTAAATAATTAATCGGGCACGGAGGATGTTTGCTTCTATTTAGGATTAGAAGTCTGCGGCTGTTATTTAACTATAAAAGACATTATCGGTAGGGTTGTGAGATTAATATATACTAGAGCTGAAAGAGTTTAGAGAATAGAAGAGGGATAAAGGATATAGAGGAGGAATAAACAGCAAGGCAATATCTCTTTTATACAGCGTAGAGCTCTAACTATGCCTTTGAGTATATTACTCCGAAAGTTACGTTATATAAACTACTAAGGTATAATTTTTTGCCGCTAGAGGTGTTATTCCTTAAGCATAAGGCTTATCTTAACAGGTTTCTTATTCACTTAGGTCTTAGTGGCTTATTTGGGAAACTATGCTATTATTAAGGACGCGGGACATCTGTTAGTCTATAATTATACTACTAACCCTAAGGCGTTCCTACGTCTAGGTTCTAGAGCCTATTTAAAGGCAGTGTTTAACCTATAAGGGGTACCATCCAATTACTTAGGCTCTATTTATGGAGTTTGTGGCACTCTATATAGATATAACATATCTTAATAAGACACCCGAGTTTTGCAGCTTCTTATTAAATGCTTTAACCCTCGGCAGATTAACTACACAGCCCCTTGGGGGCTCTTTAAGCTTATAAAGTTATTAAAACCATTAATTTACACCAAACGCTAGATTACGGTGGCTAATGCGCAAATAGGCTTATTCGGTCTTAATTTAAGCCCAGCGCTTAGTATATAACGCCTTAGTGCAGGCAGCTATGCTTTCTATTATAAGTGCCGCGTACTACGTACCTCTAAAATACTTAGTGGAAATAGCTATAAAGCTCTATGCCCCTAGGTTATATAGAAGTATAGTTTTTTAATAATATTAAATTATATATATCACCTTCGTTAACCTTAGAAAACTTACTAATAATCCTTATAGGTCCTTAAGCAGTGTTCTAGGATAGATTATTACTAAATATGGTATCGCTTTATAAGCTTAAATCTATAAGTGCAGGAAGTAAGTCTTAAAGGGGGTGTTTAATAAGAGTTATTAAATATAGGGCTTTTATTATCTAAGAGTTGATTCTACTACTTTGATGCATATTCTTAACCGTTTTAGGATTTCTCTCCACGTTATGTCGCGGTATTATGTATCTGTTTCTAAGTGGTGGGGAAGCGTAGCAGTTCTCCTATAGATAATCTGTAAGTAGGTACTTTTATATTTGCCGTAACGCGTGCAAGAATTTTATATAAAGGCTCCTCTAAACTTTCTAGATTCCTAAATCTTAAATTCTATTTGCTTTAGAGCCAGTATTTTTGTAATATTTATATTATACCCTTACTCACTATTATATTCCAATTACTATCTTATTAATTTAGATCTAGCCACCTTTATATAACTATCCTCTATAGCTTTAAGCCGTATCCTAGAATAAATGCCGAAGCTAAAGTCCTATTGTACTGCAAAGAAATTATATAAGTCCTTAATCTTATTTCTTTCTAAGGAACAAACCTCGCTGTTTATAGCCTATTTTAGTTATATCTTGTTATATTCTGAGCCAGACGCTTAAAGTTAACACCTTTAAGCATACTTCTCTAACCAAGATGAACTGCATTTATTAGTAACGCGCTACTAACTTATTATTAAAGAACGGCTTACAATTCTTCTTTGTATAAGCTTCTTTAATAAGAGAGTAAAAAACTTATAACGCTATTATGCATGCGACGGATTTAAGAGGAGTTCTTAGATCTTTCCCCGCTAGAGGCCGTAAGTTTTATACTTAGAAAATAAGTCATCTTGCGTACGGTATCAATTATTATCTTCAATTTTTATCCTTTTAGTATGGATTTGGGAACGTCTTATAAAGGCCCGCAACTCCTCTAGTTGCTCTAGGCAATCTGAGTGCCGTTATATCTCTAACTCTACTAGAGCGTTTATACGTTGTTCTAACGCCAGCACTATATCCTTTAGCTATAAGTAGTATAATAGAGGCAATACTAACCATGTACATTTCTAGTCTCCCCTAAATCTAATAATCTTGCTCGTTTTCTTGCCATTATACGTATAGACGTATATTTATAACTCTTCTAACTAATAGATTATTTATCCTATAGGGAACTTTTATATATAACTCCTTTGACTACTAGATCTTTAGTGCCGTTTTTAATTTTATCCTATATAGTATAAACGGCTAATAAATATAATAATCTACTATATTTTAATCCTATATTAAAATTTAATTACCTAGATTTTATATCCTATTTCCTATAATATCCTATACGGAATAATTTAATAAAAAATCTTATAGAAACTAGAATTTGTGTTCTATTTTAAAAATACATTTATAAAAGATAATATTTTATACGGGATTTCTACTAAAATTCTCTTTTTATATCCAGCTTTTAAATACCTCTTTTGACATCCTCCTATACGGAATAATTTAATAAAAATTTTTATAGAAGCTGAAAGTTGTGTTCCATTTTAAAAAAATATTTATAAAATATAATATTTTATACGGGATTTCTACTAAAATTCTCTTCTTATATCCAGCTTTTAAATACCTCTTTCGGCATCCTCCTATGCGGGAAAAGTGGCTATAAAACTAAAACTTTTATTATTTTCTATCCCGTACGGAACTTTGTTTAAAACTATTTAAAATTAGTGGCTTTTCTTTTCTTATTTTCTACGCCATCCCGTAGAATAATAAAGTTCCAGTTTCTCTATCTTATTTTTAATACATAAGTGTAAAAGAAAATATCCCGTATGGGATTTTTAGTAGAAATCCTTTTTATTTATAATTTCCGTACGCTGTTTTATTATAATTCCCATACGGATAAAAATACTAAATAATTAATTTTAAGCAAACCTACTAATCCCATACGGACTTAGTACCCTTAGACTTTTAAATTTAAATTTTTTTTATACCCGTACGGACGAAAATACTAAGTAATTCTATTTAAGTAACTCTGCTAATCCCATACGGATTAAGTACCCCTTAAACTTTTAATTTTAGCTTTTTTAGTTCCTATACAGAACGGAGTCCTATATAACTCCCATTTACTAAAAAATGCCTTCCCGTATAAATGGAATAGCCTTACCGCATTAAAAACTATAGGAATTTTTTTCCACGTAGGCTAAAACTATTTAGCTACTAATTAAAACTTAGAAGTGATTTTAACTATTATATTATACGCGAGCAGATACAAGACATGTAATTAAATAACTAGAAAGCTTCCTCTAATAGCTTTATGCTATTGACTTGCCTTGTGAGTAGATTGGTCTCTATTGGTGTGCTCGTTACTAAGAGCTCCCGCAATTTCAGCTATTGTCTTTTCTGCCTCTCCCATATGGTTAAGACTTTTATTCTCTGCAATTTGGCGAAAACTTTTAGCCATTGTCTTTTTAAACTCTGCTATCTGGCGAATCCAATCCTTTAAGGTATTAAGGTCGCGTCTTAAACACTCGGTTATAGCCTGCGTCTCACTTACTTGTCTGCTTTTATATTAGGGCTCTAGGATTAATAGATATAGATTTTAATATTATACCTAGTAAGGTCTTCTACTTGCTTGTAAAGGTCATTAGATTTAGCTAAGTCGCCTTAAAATAGGTTTAATTCTATGGTATCTCGTTAAAGCCAGTCGATTAGAGGTATGTGGGAACAAAATCTTTTAATTTCGCTTATAGATAGGGAGTAAAGAGTGAAGTCTTCGGCTTCCGGATTAAGTTTCATTGGCGTTATAGTAACGGTTGTGTTATTAAAATTCTAAGATTCCATTCCTAAAAGAAAGTTATTAGAATAATCTATTGTAGAGAAAGAGTGTTTATAGTAAATAAAGGATTAAAGACGTTAAAAGATTTAAAGACTAAAAGTGATCTAAGACTGATTGTTAGGTAATACTCTACGGACTCCTTTAAGATATTATATAACTCTTTATTACAAAAATAATTAAATTGCTTGCCCCTTACCTAGACTAAATTGTTATTTATATTTATAAACGCGCGTGGTTATAGGCGTGAAATATAAATTTATATTACGGCCTCCTGACGTGTCTAATGGTTAGCGTGTTTTATTAACTTTCCCTTAAACTGCAAAAATACTAAAACTTCCCCTATAAAAGGCCGTGTAGACGTAGCTGCGCTAACTACTAGAGGTAATAGGATGCTATAGAGCTGTTTTCTGTTTTCTTTTTTTTTAGCGCTTACTATAATAATTTTAATAGATTTTAGTATTTAAAGCTAAGTAAAAATAATGTAGGTAATGGGATTTTGACTAACACCTTTAGTTTTAACTAAAAGGAACATTAAAGCTTTACCTAAGTTATATCTATTACGCCTAGGTAAGCCTTAGTATAACACACCGCCTTTTAAATATATGTGTTACTTTAATTTTAGTAAAACAATAAAACTTTACTTAAAATAGTAGGTGGTATATGTTACGGCACTGTTACAGACCCTAGTTAGGGGCTTGGCGGAGCCGAGCCTTGGCGCCATATATATAGACGTGTCTGTTATAGCGATGAGGCAATTAAGGCACGAGCGCCGTAAAGAACGTATGTAAGCCTGTATAATTGTAATGTCTATAGACTTGGATATCAAGATAAGGAGCAAAAGAAGGTCGTGAAAAGGACACGTCTATATACTGCGCTAAGGCGTAAGCGAACCCCTCTAACTAGGCCCTATCCAGGTTATGCGCGATTAGTGCCGTAATAGTGTCCTTTCCTCGACCTTCTTCTAGTCCTTATCTTGGAATTCTCGTTTACAAGCTATCAATAGAATCCTATTCTATTGACTGAGCCTTTATAGTACGCTAGCTTGGTTAAAACTAGGGTGTTTATAAAAACCCCGTTATATATAAATAATCTTAAATATTATTAAATTTAAATATTACAAAATATAATATTTTATATTTTATAAACTAAGTATATCTAAACCATCCCTTTTACTTAACTAAGCTATCCTTTAATGCGCGCCAAAGCTTAAAACACTCTAGTGAAACAAGCTTAACGAATGGCAGTAGGTAAAAGTAGTTAGGGTTATATTGTGATATATATAGGTGCTTTTATAGTAAGTAGTCTGCAAATATTAAGGCTGGTGTAATATACTGGTTTGTCTAACTTTATAATTGCTAGCTTCTTAGTATTAAAAAGCTCGTCTAAAAAGTTAATTAAAACTTTATATCCGCTCCACCTATCCGGCTATTTAAGACCAAAAACCCTATTCTTTGCCCTTTGTTATCTAATAAAGTTAACTTCGCGAGGGTCTTTCCACGGCCGCCTGTCTATATATTAAAGCACTATAAGTCTAAGTTATTCTAGGTCTAAGTTTAACGTTAAGGACGCTAATTGCTAGGTATAATCTTCGAAATTAGCTATAAAATGTTAGATTTTAATATAAAGGTAGAATTAATTAGGGTGGCTATATGAAAGGACACACCTACTACGGCCGCAAATTCTAACTGCTTTTAGAGTAACGGATCTGTGAAGTAACCCTACTATACTAATATGCTTAATCGCATTAAAGATCTATACTAATTTAGTGCTTTAACAAGCTCTAATAACGTTTTAACTTACTAATATTGTAATAACTTATATATGCCGTTTCTAGAGACGTATATAAATATAAAGAATTTCCTTTAGAGTAAAACGAGAATATTTATAGCTGAGGTATATCCAATCGTTATCCAAAAATACTTAACTAATTTGAGAAACGTTTCTGTAATAAAGTAGTTAAAATATTGCGAGTTTTGCCTTGCCTTTCTTCGCTTCTAGCCTCTTTACTATTACTATTCCATTTGTGCCCTTGTTAATATAAATTATCTATAGCTGATTTCCTTGTATAAGATCTTTAAGACGCATTAGAGCTCTTTAAGGACTGCTAGGCTATATGTTTAAGTCCGGATTTGCATTAAAAGGCACGAGTAGGGAGCTAGAGACACTGCGATTGGGATTTTAGCTAGTTGGTGGAAGCTTAATACGCTTTAAGGAATTTTGTAGAAGTGCTGCCTTAGTAGGGACTGCTGCCTTAGTAGGGACTTTATAACCTTGCGGCCGAGGGTGACGCTAGAAAGCTTCTTCCAAAACCTTTACGCGCTTTGGGCTTTCTATATCTTTGGTTACTTTAGCCACTTTTAAGCGCTTTAAAATTAAGCTGCTCTCTATATTATTAGGGGTTGGAAGTTTATAGGGAAAGTTTTAGTGCTGGTGGCAAGACTTATATAATCTGTGGCCACTAGTAGTTAGAAACAGTTTCTTTATTTATATTAATAAAATCTATACTAGGCGCAGGGGTCTAAAATTATTTATATGGCTTCGGCGCTTTTAATAACAAATACAAAAAATATATTTAAAAATAAAAATTCGCTTTTACTAATTTCAAAATTACGCGAATTGTATAAAGTATTTAACCGTTATATTTTTGCATTGTAAAGTATTTCTTTTCTACCGTCTTTAACAAACTATAGAATATAATTATATGCCTAGACACCCATTTCTTTAAAGTATACTATCTAGCCGTTAATGGGAAACACGTAATAATAGCTCGACTATTTTAGTACCTTCTGAGCATACTATGGATACTCCCGCCTCTTATTTACAGCCTTACCCACAGCTCTTACCTGGCAATGTTACCTTCTCGTAAGATATAGCAAACTCCGACAGAGTAAGTATAACTATTTAGATGATCCCTACTGCAAATTAATACTTTTAGCTATCGCAGCTCTTGCAAGGCGAAATTTGGGCTTACAATTAAACATGAACCGAACTTTAGGCCGAAATTGAGCGCCGTGTTGAGGCCGATAACGCTTTATGGAAATAAACCGAATAAGTCTTAGAATGGTCTATAGTATATTAAGGGGCTTACGCTGCTCTGGATTAGCATAGAATGGAAGAGGAATAGTTAAATAAAGAGATTTAAAGCTTGAAATTAGAGATTAAGGCACTTAATGCATAGGTATAATATGATAAACTATATAGAAATCGCTAGTTAATATATTTGGCAGGTGATCTCTGCTAGAGATTCTAAATCAGATGCGGTAGGATTAAAAGAGCGAGGGCTACGCACTGCACGCCGTAGAAAACCTCATTTAGGCGATAGAAAAGGGGGGTAACTACCGCATTATGCTCTGATTTAAGATATTAAACAGCACCTAAGGAAATAACTAGGTTCTGAGAGCCGCGAGTTTAATTTAGCTTAAGAAACGAGAGATTAAAGCATTGCGTACAGGAAAATTGAAAAAAAAAAACGTTGGGATAGTTTTGCGAATATTAAATGTTATATAATTAGCTGCATAAACTATATAAACCATTTAATGGTAGATAAAACTGTGACTATAAGTAAAGCACCTATGTACTTTAGGAACGCTGAACGAGATCTATGCTAAAGCTCCCTAATATGAAGCCATTCGTGGTTCCATTCCACGATTATTTGTTAGGGCTAGTTATAGTAAGCTATATATAAGCCGCTCTCCATAGCGTTCCTGTAAAAGCTGCTATTAGGTGTATATAATAAGGATATAAGATTTTTAGAATTACCACCGCTTAGAAAGACAATGCGAAGGATTTCTTGCGCCGTAAGATTCTGAGGTTTATATTCTACCTAGAATTATAATCCCGAGTTAAAGCTATGTTGTATACCTGTCTCTCCCTTAAGACTAACTTCTTTATTATAGGGCTTGGAAACATCCTTATAAAGCTATAATAAACATCTTAGTTTCTCTTCGTCAGCTTACCGCGAATAAAGGGTTTATAACATTTCGGCGTACCTTAATTCTGCGGCCTATTGTTATGCCGTAAAATAATTAGAGATGGTATTAGCCTGTAAACTTAAACGCTGTTTTATATAAGAACTTACGGTCTAATAATTACTATATATCCCTTATACGGCATATCCCTTAAGTTAAAAGGGCACCCTAAACGTTCCCTAAGTGGTAAGCCATTACTATTACGCTGTGGATCCTTTAAATCCTCCATTTATTTAAAGATAGAAATGCCAATGGTATTAGGTAATGAAGAAGTTACTCTTAGGGTTTTAGGTATAGATAGCGCGAGCCTAATTTATATATAAAGGCATAAGGCAGTATAAGCCTCTAAGGCTTTATACGGACTTTATATTTCTCTTTATATTACACTTTATGCACTTATAGTGTCTTAAATCCTATATAAGTGCTAATAACGATAAGAGATTATAGGCGGACGGCCTTAGCCGGCGGAGAGTATAAAATTACGCCTCGTTATTACGGCGGTACTGTTTTAAAGAAGATTGTATTATCCGAATTGTTTCTTCTTTAGGATATCTAGGCTAGTTTATTGGCATTTGTCGATCTTGCCTAGTTGTCTTATGTCTCTACGGCGGCAATAGATCCATTATATATCTAATTAAATGAACTTTCCGGTACAGCTATGGTTTGAACGGATTTTTATACGTTTAATAAGCGTTCTACGGCAAACTTTAGAGGTTGTATGAAGAAGCTACCTATAAGCGGCCTAGAGAAGATCCAGAGAGATATTCCTAGATAGTTGGCTTAGAAGTTCGCAGAGAAGGACGCGGCTAGCTGATACCGTCCCCCCCTATAGCACTACCTCTATTGTTCTGTGTCTAGTGCAGAGGCTAATATTATATGGTATAGTAAATGTTATAACTAGAATAAGGAAACCCTACTTAAGCTATTAAGTTAGCCTTTTTTTGTCTCAACCGTATCTAATAACTATTAACTATAACTTCTAACTATTATGTTAAAAGAGTTCTACCTCTAATATAAACAACTTATTTAATATGTTTACCCTTATAGACCATGTCTTTCTGGAATAGATTTGAGATCCCCTAATAGTAAACCCTAAAGATCTTATTTTTACTAAACCTAACCTAATATCCGGATCTTAGGAAGCCAACATTCTCTCTCCTTATATAGATAACTTCCGATACAATTACGGCTTAGACGTGGCTATGGTTAAAGCTATAAATATAGTCCTTAAAAATATGGACACTTCCGTTAACAATATGGATATAGATAATATCCTGCTCCAGAATTTTCTATATAAGCCTACTCTTAGCGCAGACCGCTTAAATCTAGAAGAGTTTAAAGGTGACTGGACTGATCCTAGTTTAACCTTCGCTCTAATTAATAAAATGATGCAGGATCTAGACCAACACGTTAGATTAGAGAAATCTATCTTAGATAACCTACCTAATGGTGTTAATATGTTAGATAAAACCTTAATATTCTCTTCCTTAGGAGAGCTCGCGTTAAATAAGCAGCTAGTAGAATAGGCTAATAAGTAGGTCAATAAGCTACCGAACGAATAGCTAGGTCAGTATAGAAATAAGCAACTAAGGGAGCAGCTGGACGAGTGGCTAAATAAGCAGCCAGATAAATTGTTAGATAAGTAGCTAAACCAATACCTGAAAATCCAATTAGAAAGGCAGCCAGACGAGCCGCTAAAGAAGTAGCTAGACTAATACCTAGATAGCTAACCAGATAAGCAGCCAAATAAGTAACCGAGGAAGCGGCTAGACAAATCCCTATATAAGCAGCTAGATAAGCCGCTAGAGGAGCAGCTAAACTAATACCTAGACGGCTAACCGAATAAGCAGCTAGATAAGCACTAGGACGAGTAACTAAGGGAAGAGCTAAACGACTAGGCAAACGAGGAGGACGACTGGCACTTCTATATAGAAGATATCGAGCCCTAGGAATAGCCCGGAAGCCCCTAAGGAGTATTAGATAACAAAAATCAGGACTTAGGAAGATCCTTAGCTAGTATATAAAGTTAAAAACAGAGGAGATATAGACTCTAAGTAAACTAACGGATAGTAGATCTAATTATTATCGATAATAGGGTGGATTATTATATATATAAAATGCAGTCTACCTAATACTAAAGGTCTTCTCGAACCAGGAGGCAACTAATAACTTTGGATAATAATAAGATGCTACGATATAGTGATTAGTATAACTTGACAGCACTAGTTAATAAGGTTGTATTAGAGTAGGAGCAGATATAGGCGGATTGGTTTAATATGTTAGAGATTGTTAGGGGATATTAGTACCTAGAAATTAAAGTATTTGAAAAGAACTTACGAGAAAAGGTTAAAGATTTATGCTTGTCGCAGGAATCTAGGCATTCTCCTGGCATAGGAAAGATGCTTGCGGACCTGTAGAAGAGCTTTTATATCTATCTTAAGGGAAACAATGAGATTTCTAAGACTGCGCGGAGTTATGCAGGCCTTTTGGATTGATTTGCTAAATATAAGCATATACTATATTTAAGAGAGTTATAAAGATAAGGTTATATAGAACATATGAGCTTCTTATAATATTAAATAAGTCCCCTATTTAATTCCGAGCGTAAAACTTGGCTTAGTCGGATTATTAGCTTTAAGCGATAATAAACTGTTGGGGCTACCCCTAAATACTAGTACGTAGAGCCCCTTATCCGGTTCTAGATGGAGTGGGAACTATATTCCTGAACTTCTTCTTAGTTACGGTAGAGCCGGCTAAATGCGCCGTAGCTTTATCTCCTAACCCCTTGCTTATACTGCATGCCTTAGAAACCATAGCATAGCGCTTAGAAAGTGGTATTGCTTTCACCTACGTTATATAGATTTAGGCAGAAATATTAATCTTGGAGTAACTTACACAATTCCGGTTGGCGGATTTATGCAAACTTCTCTAGCCGCTAAAGTGTGTGGTGTTTATATAAGCTTCTTCGTGTTAATGCTAATAAGAGCTAGATTGATACTGCCAAATTGCTTGGCTTAGCGTGGGGTTGTTGGCAAAATGGGTGTAGATTACTAGAAATAACGGATAAGTAAGCAGAGCTTTGGTTTCGGGATCGGCAAATCGTTTTCGCAGCTTTAACACAACTTCTTTAAATAAAAGTGTATTATAGGAAAGTGAGATTAATATATATGCTTATTAATCTTTGCGTATAGAAATCTAGAAGCTTCGTGATATAGAGCAACAGCATCACGATTATATTATAAAAAGCTTAGATGCGATTGAAAGACAGCTATATTTTAGCCGAGAACCGGAAGATAGAGGTAACGGAGAAAGTACTTCTATTGATGGTAACAGTTATACCTTCTAATAGTCTTCTTATCTAACTAATTATATAGCATTAGAACCCTTAATAGAGGGCAAACCGATTTTTAAGTTACTTATAAAAGGGATTAGTAGACATATTTTTCAAACCCTAATTTAAGAAGCTTCTTTAAAAGAAAATGGTAGTAATTGGAAAACTATTTTAGTAAGTGCAGGCATAAAGCAGGTGCTGAGAAAGTACCAATAGTAGATATATGAAAATGAAAATGACTTTAATTTTAAAGGACCGGAGAAATTCCTATAGGAGAAGCCCTACGAATTTGGCGATAAGTAGAAGTCCTACTACGCTTCCTCCTAACCCTTTTCTACTACACTAGTAGAGGTACACAATCCTACTTAGTAGATTATAATAGATGGAATAAGCGCTAAAGAGTATGCACTGGATATTATTCATTAACTCTTTAATATATGAATTTATAAGCCTACTAATCTTAAACATGACTGGTACTTGCTTAGGATATAAGTGTTTAAGCTTAGAAAGAAACTTATAGAGTTTAGGGTTATTATTATATATTAGTTGCCCTTTATTGGTAATATAGTGAATAAAATCTTTTGCCTGTGTTAAGAAACTCAAGAGATTATTGTAAATTGTATGGAGCTTAGAAGAGGTTAAGCTAAGAGAGATAAAAGCGTGGGTTTTAGAACGTAGACAGACTACTAGGCGTTCTATAGGCGTTCTACAATTTCTTATTAAATTTCTACTTTATTCTTCCGTATAGTATTACACTTATAGAGTTTTGCCTGCTAGATTATGCCAAATCCTAAGTTCTCTATCGTCACCTGATAATCCGTCATCGTCACTCCGGCTCGGTTTGTCGATATTGGTATATATACGGATCGTCTCCTAAGCTCTTCCTGCAGACCTGCGAGAATTATTAGCAATCTAATTTAGGTTTGTCTGAGGCATTATATATAATAGGACTTATTTAACGAGTATAGAAAAGAACTATATTTTAGCAAGGCTTAGTATCTAAAGGAAAGGTAGCTTAATCTAAAGACATTTAGAGGTAAGGCGAATGCCACCTTTATAATATTTCCTCCACTGCTTAGCAGAGCTAAGGCCAAGTTTAGAAAGGGAGATTAATATTACCTAAATAAGGCGAAGTATATCAGCGGCCCCTTTACCCTAAAGCTGGCGTGTAATATCCGTTGGCTATAATTACTCCTTACTTAGCGTGCTATCTGCGCCTAAAAGTATAGGCTGCTTAACTAAATCTAATAATAGCTGTTTAAATTAAAGGAGGCATTACTAGGGGTAATTATTAGCTGAGCTGTTACTAAATATAAATACCTAACTAAAATATATTGCGGAAGAACTAACGTACCAGTCTCTAGCTTTGTGAGCAGTGCTTAGCTATTATTACTTATTGGATTATAAGTAGTCTTAATACACCACCGAAGTCTAAAAGCAGCTCCAAGTATAAAGCGCTAGGATTCTTCGCACCTATTACAATTTAGCGCTCCGTTACTCTTAGAGGCAGCTAAGTAAGGTGGCGTTTAATAATAGCTTTATAGTGACGCTTTAAGCCTCTTTAACCATTGCAGATAAATCTATAAACGTCTTAGCTATAGTATAGGAAGCTATAGTTTAAGATATATAGATTGAGATCCTATCTAACTAAATCTTGGAATATTAGTAAAGCGGGCTTAGCTGTATATAAGATACGGTCTAGTATATTAGAAAGAAAGCAACGACAGCCTCTTCTATATAATGCCTTACTCCTATAGAGGCGGAGTAAGCTTATATGTTGTAACCTACACGTTTTGCGTTAACCTAGGCTATAGGATAGCAATAGGTATTAATTATGCCGCTAGTGGGGTTTAAGGATCCGTCTAGCCCTACGCATAGGTAGGAAGGAGAATATAAAAGGACCTTACGTCCCCTTACCAGGAGCCTATATAAAACACTTCTTAAGTAATCTACAGCACATATTCTGTCCTAAAGTCAGCTAATTAAACATTGAAAATAAATGTTACGAAAAGAATAATTAATATAAGTAATAGCGAAACAATAAGTGACGGAGAAGGATATGTAGAGAGATTTAGAGCAAAGGGCGTGTCTATTAGGGGAAAGGCGCTTCTAAAGATAAGGAATGCTTTCCATGCTATAGCAGTAAGAGGCCTTACTAATAGGGCACTAGAGCTAAAGCCAAAACCGGAACCACTAAGGCTCTAAATTAAAGTGCGAGAGAGATTAACTCGGCGTTATAACCTAGAAGTCATTGTAAGTATATAAATATATTGCAGTTAGGTTAGGACTTACCGTCTTAGATATTACTAACAATACATTTAATAGCAGCAATCCTAGTTATGCTATTGCTCTATAGATAAGCTATCTATAGGCCTAAAGTAGAATTAAGATACTAGAGAAGGCCAACTAGAAGCTAAGAGAGGAGGTAGTGTCTCTTAAAAGAAAAAGGGTAATTATAAATGAAATATAGTAGGGAAAGCATAGAGATACTAGCACTTATAAGCGCATTGTACTTAATGTAGAGGCATATCTAAGCAGTAATTAGGGTAAATACCTGACGATTCTTACGTGGAGGGTTGGTTTAATGAAAGTGGATATATATCTGGCACGTGCGTATTTTGTTTATAGGTAAGCGGGGTCGCGAATCTAGTAACCTACGTGACTAATACTAAACAATGTCCCTATTAATCCCATATTAGTTGTTGATATAGCCCCTTAAGAGTAAATAGGGTACTTTTTATGCTTATTATATCTATTAAATAACCTAAAGACTAAAAATAAAAAAGCTAATAAAATTACCAGGAATACGGAATAGTAAACTATATTGTATATTCAGTCTAATATTGCCTATATAAATTCTACGCATTCCCTTTAGGCTCTTTTATAGCAGTACTATAAACTTATTCTAAGGCAGTCTTCCCTATAGTATTTTATAACGCCACCTTATTAATACTAACAGCCATGTTATATATAGCTTGGATATTTTGCATTACTATTTAGTTTTTATAATCCGCATCCGCGCATATATGGGTAGAGAGAATACTAGTTCTTGCTACCGGTGGAGTACTTAAAGGATTTCCTGGATTTGCTTAAGGATATAGTAAGAAGTGCTTATTTTAAGAACTCTAATATTTAACTAAACTTATTATAAGTGCCACGGACCCCCAAATTTAAAGATCTGTATATAACATATCTTCTTCCTCCTAATACTTGTAATAATAATATTCTTCTGTCTACTGATCTTATATATAAAGATAGTTAATCGCAGCCTAACTAGACAGTGGGAAGTCCAATATTATCTACCCATTCCGGTAGTACTTTACTGCTAATGTACTAGGAGAATGGTTATGTCACCCTGCTTAATTAGACGCCCGGTAAAATTTCCTCCGGAAATGTCTTCGTCTATAAAACGGATCAGTCTTTATTATTAGATACTCTTAAGGGGATTTATAATATATAGACGCTAGATAGCAGCGGCGGTAATGCTAAAGGACGTCTTCTTAAAAAAGCATTATTTGATGATGGTACCTACTACTAAATCAATGGCAGCCCAGAATCGCACCGCCGGGGGGTTTTGCTACAGCGGCATCACGAGTCTTTTAAAGGGAACGATTTGTGGTATGGAATAGAAGTTACTCTCCCTAAAGATCTGGTTAGAGGAAGTCTCTATATATTATACTAGGTTTAGGATTAGCTAATAGTTGCAAGCCCGCCTGTATTACTAAAGGGTAAAATTAAAATATACACTACCTGCGTGGATATATTAATTATTTAATGGCGAATTAGGTTCTAAATTATGCAGTATAAAATTTAGTAACGTCTGTCCCTGGGTTAAGAGACGCACCCCGTAAAGAGACAAATTATAGGTACTTTGTGTTAGATATAACAAAATAAAATAACCGCGTTCCTAAATATATATCTTTCTACTTAGATTAGAGATTAAAGTTAATCTAAAGCTTATAAGCTTTGCTAAACAGAAAATTATATATATACGATATTATCTTTCGCACCTTGTCTACAGAGCCTCGTTTTAGGCTGTTATGAGAAGTCTCTACTACAACTCTACTATGGACTTCTTATCATTCCTAATACGTATAAATGGGCGTATCCAGGCTTAGTAAAGGCTTGAGACATTTGCAATAAGAAATCTATAACGGCTTTATCTTCGTATGGGTTGAGATACTCTTGGCTTTTAGCCTTCTCTTCGATCGACCGTTGTCCCTTTGCACGATGGAGGGTAGTGTAAGGAACTTTCCTATAATCTACTAGTGCACGGTATGATTTAGGAACGCTAGGAGGCACTCCTTGTGCTAGTACTTAACTGGCTTGGTCTATATTAGCTTACTGTGGTAATGGTAATAGGAGGGAATAAATAATGGTGAAGCGAGTAAAGGATGATGCGGAGTTGGGGACCGAGCCAGACCCTAAAGAATAGCCTATTTTTAGGTATATCCATTTTTAGCCGCCTTGGTTTCTAAATCCTTAGATTTTTAAGGCTATACCGGGCGGCAATTAAGGAGCAGAAAGCTGCGAGAGTTCCAATATTCTTAGCGAACCTTGAATTTTCTATACTAACTCTAAATGTTCAATTAATGACACGCGTATAGGGCTGTAAGCTATGGCTTAGGAACGAGCGAATTATACTTTAAGGAGTTGTGTGATCCTAGTCTGTGCTTTATAAACCCTTAGGAGTATAGGGAGACTAATATACAGGAGATAGAGCCCACTCTCTATAATAGGGTCTTGTAAATGTCAATAGAGGCGTTAATAGATTAAACTTAGAAAGAACTAGTGAATCTGTAATGCTATTTTAGGTGCGAGTTAATATAAATTAGCTGTAAACGTAGGAGACTTAACCATAAAGTCGATTCCTTATTATGTGATTTAACAGCGCTAATATGGCAAAGCACTTTACTGGAATGTGGCTAAGAACCTAAAACGGCTCTAGTCCTAATAAGCCGCCCCTTAGTAATAAATGACTGCATAACTCTACTTAATCTATGTTCCACCTAACGTCTTCTATATAATACCGCGGTTCAAGAACCCTTAGAAATATAAATTAGATGGCCAAAGGGCTGTATAAGAGATAATTTGGTAAACTAGGGAAACTTTAGCTTTGTCTGTCTGGACGCCTTATTAGGGAGTATTATTAAAATCCCTCACTTTAAAAACGACGATATAATTCTTATTAAAAGAGCTATATACAAGCGCTTTAACGAGCGTGGTGGTAATATGGGGCTTTTACAATATTAAGGGCGTTATAATACTAGTATTTAGTTTAAGTTTATAAGTAATTATAATCTCTAAGCTTATCTTCGGGATTATAAGGACAACGTTACTTTAGAATAGCGGCTTTAATAGGGACAAGAAATTGCGGATACGGTTGCTTTTATCTATTTAAACAGCGTAATCCATAGGGACCTACAATGCTGTAATATTTTCTTGGACCAAGATTTGCATACAAAAGTCGCCGACTTTAGTGGCTTATCTTTAGATAGCTCTGCTCTCCTTATTACTGTGGCTTATAGTTATTAATACCCTAGAGAGCTACTATTAGTATAGGCAGACATCTTCGCCCTTAAATCCACCCTATATAAGGTAGCGAGTGGCCAGACTCCTTTTAATGGTTAGACTAATAAAGAGATTAAAGAGTTATTTAAAAGCTATTAATTCCCTAATATGGAATACTTAGGTCTTATAGGCTATATTATTATAAACTGCTGGGAAGGAAATTACTATAGTGCAGATAAAGTTGCAAAAATATTTAAAGGTATATTATTTTCACTAAAAACTTTATTACTAATAATAAGTCTAGAGAGCCGTTAAATCACTCCTAAATCCTTTGACCCCTCTAAAATAGCAGTATTAGCCTTTACAATATTGGCATTTGGGTTACTTACGGCGGTCTTATAGGTTTAGAGATTAGTACGTTAATAAGCACACTTAATATCGAACATACTATTAGGTGCAGTTGGGGCAATTTTCTTTCGCTAAGGAACTACCTAATTATATAATTGCTCCGTTTTTACCCTTTATCGGCTTTTAGTCCGAGTAAGGAGTTTTACTATCTAGTAAGTTTGGGCAATAGTCCCAGATCTTATAGTCGACTATATAGTTGCACGTATACTTTTTAGGGAAAGACATATAGTGGCATATCTTGTTTGCCGTGCTCTCGCAGTATAATTTAATAAATGTTTATAGACGTCTTAGAAGGGTTTAAGGTGGTGGTTAATGTTTAAAATATTTAATAATAGGAAGCGGGGAAGAGATTGCGTGCGCTATAATGATGCTAAAATGTATTCTAAAAATAGGATGGTGTTAAAATTAATACTATAAAAATATAGTTTAATATAAGCACGCTAATGCACATTAATATATACTAAATTATTACGCCTTAGTAGATACCCCTCCTCTACCTAGCGAAATTCCCTAAATGCATGTTTATAAAAGCAGAGTGTCTTAAAACTTTTAAATTATATATTTTTTTAATAGAGCTATTAATCTGGGACCCTAAAATTTATACTTAAGCCTATAGTTATAATAGAGCAGGGGGGAACAGCTAAAGTGGCTCTTGACGCTACTGACAGGACTATTAATAGCATGACTAAATACAGTTATTTTCTCGCTGTAGAGTGGTTTCCATATAAAGAAATAGCCGAAGAATAAGAAGACATTAAGTATGACTTTATTAACTCCCGAGTAAGAGACTTTAGAGGTTAAAACCGCAAATTTGTCTCTTAATGGGGTGCGTCTCTTAACCTAGGGACGGACGTTAGATTAAATTATAGCTCATAGGTTTAAAGCATGGTTACGCTTCGCTAATAAAAAACTACATCTATTAACCCTACTTAGATAAATATAAAATAGAACTTAAAATTTAAATTTATAGTAAATATATAGATAGTCCAAAGCAGTAACTTAATATCCTTATTAAATCCCCTAGAAAATACCTATTAAAGATTAACTTAAAACATGCTCTCCTAAGCTTTAATATTAGTAGGGATAATAATAACCTTAGATTCCTATAAAATATTAGTAATAGCATATTAAGAAATTCCTAAGGAGATATTTTACCTGTGGAAGCCTTTCTAGCTAGGATAAGCTCTTATCAGAAATATAGACGAAGTGCTTTCCCTTATAATGCACTATTATGAATATTTCAGCTCCGGTTAGGTTACTAAGCTTATTAGCTTTTTTAAATAACGTGCTACTTTGTCTGCTAAACCCTAGTTATTGCCGTTTTTCTTAAGTTTATGCGTGGACTTCACCCTTATTTAATAGAGTTGTTTTAGTTTTAGGTCTTATTCCATCTTCTTTAGAAGCCTTACTTATTGGAGATCT
Organism: Cenococcum geophilum 1.58; assembly: GCF_001692895.1. Taxonomy (NCBI): domain Eukaryota; kingdom Fungi; phylum Ascomycota; class Dothideomycetes; order Gloniales; family Gloniaceae; genus Cenococcum; species Cenococcum geophilum. The sequence goes on along the minus strand of NW_027137559.1, from coordinate 3,215,085 downwards.
CTTAAGGCCCTGTTTATCCAATATGTTAACATCACTACAGCTTAACTATCTTAGTGTTAGCCGTAGGATTATCCTTAGGGTATTATATTATCGCACAGAAGTTCTAGTTGCCTTGCCTTCTAGAAAGGGCGGAATTTACTTAATAGATAACGCCTGTAAAGAACCCTTAAGGGGCACGGAATAAGATATATTATAACCAACAGGTAGCGGTTCTGGTGACGTTTTAGGAAGCGGAGAATTTATTAAATTAATGGCATACTCTCTCTTTTGTCTTTTAGCCCGTAGAGTAGTATAGTTTAGTATTTAAGGATCCTTTATAGGCTTATATACTGTTTTATAAAGTTTAAATAAGTCGCTAAAGAGTTATAAGAGCTTACTATACATTCTAAACTTATAAAAGACGTATAAGGGGAAAAAGTAAAGATTAAAACGAAGAGTTTGTAAATTAGAATATAAGGACTACTAATAACTGCTACTTATACCTTATACGCGTAGAATAGATTTAGATATTATAAATTAGATTTCTGCTTAGCGCGTACTATAGCGTCAGCGGGAGCAATAAGTGGTTAATGGTGGTATGCTAAGGGCATACTGCCTAAAGCCACAGCGCTTAAGGAATTTAGATTTCGATTTACGCTAACACAAATTTATTCTCTGGAAAAATTAACCTTAGTTTTAAGGGACATAATAGGCCCTTTAATTGAACTATAATAATTGCCCTAGCTAGATTTTCCACTTTAGCAGTAAGTATTCTCGCCGCTTAAGCATAACTACTTATGGTCCTAATAAACAGTTATAGAGAATATTGCTACTTAATCTACCGGATAAAATATTGTTATTAATAGCCGAGAACCTATAAGTAAAGGGAGATATTAACGCTTTCGCCTAGATAAATAACCGCCTCTATAGTATTTTAAATCCTTACCTTTATCGCTATAACGTTAAATAGAAGGATAACACGGCACTAATATAGGCTGCGAAACAAGGACAAGATATAACTACTTAAAAATCTCTTAAAGCCGCTAAAATTGGAGTAGTAACTTAATATTGATACTATAGGCGTGCGGATTTATTATAGGCAGTAAGAAACGGACACGAATTAGTGGTACGGCTATTAATTAGAAGTGGACTTAGCAGTCTTAACCTAGAGGACTCTTTATATAAGCTGTTATGCGCTATAAGGTTTAGGCGGATGGTAGTAATGCGGCTACTTTTAGAAAGCGTTAATGTGAACTATAAGTAGGGAAACAGCTAGACACCGCTATTATTAGCCGCAGAAAAGGGGCATAAAGATGTAGTTTAACTGCTTCTGGAATATAAAAATGTTTATATTAATATAAGAGACCGCTTAAGTCGGATACTACTATTATGGGCTGTTGATTATAAGTATAATACAGTGGTATAACTTCTAGTTAAGTATAGGGGTGTTAATATTAACTTAAAGGACTCCTTCGGCAGAATACTATTATCTATAGCTAAAGTATATAGGGACGCTACGATAGTCTAACTGCTTTTGGAGTGCGAAAGTGGTGGTCTAAAATTTATGGACTAGTATGGTGCAAGCAGTCCTTTAATTAATTAAAGGATGGGCAAAGATTGACCTAGAGGCAGTCCAACTTTAGTATATAGATTAATTGGCAGGTCCGTAGTTCTTAATAATATAATAGATATAAAATTCTATAGATTAGCTAACTCTTCTTCCCGCTAATTAATGCAATTATTTCCTATATACCTCGACCTCTTAGAGATCTACTTCCTTTCTATACTAGTAAGTTCTTACTATATACTAGGCCCGGATATTAGCCCTACCCTATAATATACGTTACTATATAACTAGACCCGCCTAGGATCTAGTACGTTATTTTAAACTTATACCTCCCAAAACACTAATATTAAATTCCTATCCCGCCTTAAACGCTGTAAACTAATAGGACCCTAGTCCCTAAAAACAATTAGAAGCTTGCGTGGAAACTTGCTAAGCTTATATCTTTATACCTCCTAGGCTTGCAATATATGCTAAAGCCGTAACCGCTTTATATTATAGTGCTGAGATAAGGGGCTAATAATGGGAAATTATAAGATGTTATAGAAAATGCGCTATAAATAGATAAAGCCATAAATAGAATACATAGCTAGAAAGAAGGGCCTTACTATTATTACTGTCTCTTTCACCTAGTAGGCTAGCTTCTTCTCTTCTATATAGCAGGCCGGGCCTTTAATTTTGAATAATAATATGCCTATAGTGACCCAAGACTTCTCTTTAGAAAGTGGTCTTTAATCTATTCCTATAGAAGATTATCTTCCTCCTTTAATTTAATAAGCAGCGCGTCTTCCTTTTTAGTGAATTTTACTCTAGCCTTTAGCTCTTAGGGCTTTAGCTTCTAGGGCTACTTAACTAGGTTAAAAGGTAAAGGGAATTATTAAGGAGGGATATCTAGTATATACGACCTATTTTCCTAGCGCCTAAGAGCTGCTTAGATTAACCATTCTTTTAAATTAGTATTTAAGACGGCTCCTAGTATCGCTTTACTGGAGTTAGAGTTAGAGGCTAAGTTTAATAGCGGCTTTTAGGCATAAAGGCGATTATATATAGGGGATCTAGCCCGCTTATAATAATCGCTGCTAAGCGTAGTACTTCGGTCGGATATGTGTATAGATAGAATTAAAGGGGAAAGGTAAGACCGCTGAAGACGATGCTTTATAGCACGCTTTGGTTTTAATTTACCACTAACGGGCGCTAGCGATCCTCGCTGCCCCGCACACCTATGGGCCTTATTACTCTTATTGCTATTACTACTGTCGCTATCCCTAGTGTCGTTATTATCTGTATCGCCGCTGTCGTCGTTTCCGTAGTTGCAGTTCTTAGTATTACCTTCGTCTATAACCTCGCTATTCTTAGTATTATCGCTATAATCGTATTCTTTAGCCGAGCCATTAATAAGATCGTTGAGAATTTAATTACGATTATTGTTAACCTTATTTTGCGGTGATTTAACATTACAAGAAGACAAAGATTGCTAAAGGGAAGGGCTAGCAGACCACGCAGCGAAGGCCGCTCGCTCCTTAATACGTTTATTACCATTATTAAGGCTAAAGGTAGGAGGGCCGGAAGGTAAGGTTTTCTGGGAAGCTGGTAAGCTTCGTTACTTCCTAGGTTATAGGCTCTTACCGCTCTCGCTAATAGAAGTATTAGAGATATAATTAATATCGTCTAGTTGCCTAATATAATTAAACCTCCGCTTCTTTAACTTTTGGGCTTCTAAAGACCCTTAACCGGCAGTAGCTAATATCCTAAGCTCCTACCTAAATTGCGGAACGGTTTTAATATAATACCCCTCTGCTAAATTATTCGTTTAGTTGCCGTCTGGCGTTAAGGGTATAGTATAATTATACGTAGGTGCATATACCTCCTCTTCTAGCGCTTTTAATAAAGGCAGCTCCTTATTATCTTTATTATCCTTATTACCGTTATTTCCGTCATCTACTAATTATTAGATAAGGCTATTATAAATTAAAAGGGGAAGCGTATACCTAATCCGCGAGGTATTAGCCGATTATCGGCTTCGTTATTAGCGTTACTAGCTTAGTCACCCTTAGTTTCCAAGTCTAGATCGGCTGTATCGTCTTCGAGGACTATTGGATTTACTACTAGTTGTTAAAACTACATATTTGGAACTGCTGGGGAAAGAGGGAAAGTGGTGGGGTAGTCGTTGGGATAATTACCTCAACTACTCCCTCCAGCGGCTTAACTGTCATTTCTATCCCTATAGAAATCTTCCTCATTGTCCTTATTATCCTTATTATCCTTATAATACTTCTTATAAGCTTTCTTGTAATCATATATAGGGTCTACAGGCGCTTTATTAGACGGAATCTCTAAACTAAGGCCCTAGGTAGAATAATATGCCGTTAATTGCCTAAGCTTCTAATACTTCTTAACTTTTTAGGGGGAAAAGAGGTACCCCCCTGCTTCTCCTTTCAGGCTTGCTGATCGCGCTTTTCTTAGGGGTTATAATTGCATGGTGCTAAGATAAAGCTGTTAATTTTCTAGGGGGACTAGTGTAGAAATTATTATTATTAAGCGAAATTTTAGGAGGGATACGAAATGAAGATTAAAATAGTGCTAGCGTTATTATTATCGTTAGAGTTGCTATTACTTTATAGCTTTTAAAAGCTTTAAGGGGGAATTAAAGGTCTTTTTAAGTATATGTTAGTCCTCCCTTCGCTACTAGCTCTCGCCCATTACCCCTTACCCCTCGCCCCTTATCTAGGTTTCTTATTAAATTAAAGTATTTAATACGCGTGCCTCCGGCATAAACTGGGGTCAATTGCCGTTTATAGGGTAAGGTTTGTAAGGGCTTAAATTCTAACGCTTAATTAACACCCTTAGCAAATTACGGTTAAACTATATCTACCCGTCCAAGCTGGCGTATTTAGCTCTAACATAGCCGTCGCATCTAGCTCCTTATTAGGAGGTTAATGGCGTAAATTCTCCACCATCGTTTCTTGGTAAAGGACGGCGCTAATATATCTATTTACTTTCCAATAATACCGACCTAGCTAATCTTCTACGCCGCTTATATTAGTAGGTAAAGCCCTACTTATACGTGCGCGTTACGAGCTATTTATAATAGAAGGAGGTAGTGTCCTTATTGGTAGCGGATGGGGCTCTCTAATACTAACCGCCTAGTAATAGATACGCCTACCACTTATATGGTAATTGTATATATGTCTATAAATATGCTAGGTAAAAGACTGCATAAGGTGCTGTATAATGCTCGCCCTTCTAACGTAGCTGGCTGGTATTAGAGATTCCTTTATAGTTATACCGCTGAACCATTATACGCCCAAAAGCTGCAGCCTTTTAATTTTAATCTATGTGGTTTTTACTATAGCCCTATAGCTTAGGAGCCTAGATTATTAATCCTTTACTACTCTACTGCTGAGTTTTAGGCAGAGCTAATAGCCCCTTAGCCCTAAACTAGTAGATTAAACGGCGTCTCTGAAACCGTGGCAATGCAACTATACTACTAGGTAGGCATGCATAGCCATCTAGGCAATGCTCTGTATAATATCCGCTTAAATAATGCCTAATACAGCCCCCTATAGCTATTTATAGCTATGCCAATAGGGATTAAGTTATAAATTCCGTAACTTAAGGTAACTTAGGGCCAATAGCATATAGCCTATTTTGGGGAGAGGATGTCCGTATAATTAAGTAGGGTTGCCGGCTAAAATATAATAAGATATAAGGCCTGTCCAGTGATATAAGGGAGCTTGCGGCGGCGAGGGGCCAGGCGCTGTTGCTCTAGGAAGGAGACTTTTCTAGAAAAATAAAGCAGGCAGTATTACTGGCGTGGTAATTCCTATAGATCCTGTCGATTGGCAGCTGCGGATAGTAGCTCCCTAGAGGCGAAGGAATAACTTAAATAGGAGGGGGGAAAAGCTTTAAATATCGTGAATGCCTATACGCGTAAGTGGGACAAGTCTCTTAAGGTCGGGCTGCAGAAAGGACGAATAGAAAGAGCTGCTTTATCTATTACTATAAAAAGAGTATAAGGGAGGAAGTCGTCATTAGAGAGCATAAAAGGCGCTATACTACTATTAGTCTAAGACACGGAAATTAAGGGAAGTAGTAGGGCTTATATATGCGCGGATGCCGATAGGGGAATAAAATAGCTTAGGGGCGGAGCGAGGAGGTTTAACCGAGGCGATAATATCTAATAAGGGGGATGCGCGGCGTTAGGGAGAAAGAGAAGATAGAGGAGGGAAAGTAAAACGGCGAGAAGTGGACGCTTTTATGTGATGAGGTTAAAGCACGGGCTAGGATAAAGCGGCGGGCTAATAAGCGAGGGCGCGTTGCCCGCAAAGGAAACCTCCATTTCCTGATGCAGTTCCACTCTTATAGATATTACTATTAAAATAAAAGTAATAGTGTTGCTAGTAAGCTTTTTAAATATATTATAAGAGTAGGGTAATTAGGTAAGGCCGTTCCTTCCTTTACTATAAAATATACTAGCTATACTAGCAACTATTGCGTTAGAACGGAAGCGGTTATTACTTAGCTATTAACTCTTATTAGTATTTTACTAAATAGTATAGGCAAAATACCTTTGTGTAATCCAGTATAATAAAATTATAATTAGTTAATAGTTCCACAATTAGTTTCGGCGCGTTATTAAACCCTAGCCTATATACCTCCCTTATAATTATATAAGCCTTTATAATTGCGTAATTCCTAAAGTTCCCTATTGCATTAAATAGCTATATATAATATTAAGATTGTTAGTAAATAATTTAATATAATATTTCTAGTATATAGATACTTTATAAGCGGACACCGGGTTAGGAATACAATTAGCTTTTTTTACACTACTTTTAGCTACTTTAAAATGGCTTTTAACTATGCCTTTTTATTATATCCTTAATAAGGCTTAGAAAGCGGTCAAACTACAGGTTAATAAGATGCCTATTATAAGTCCTAGAGTTAGTTACTAGCCTTGCTAGTAAAATGGACCTATAAAGCGCAAATATAGGCTTATATCTCTTAGGTAGGTTTTCTTTTATGCGTCGCCGTTATGATATTTAGAGGTACTCTTCTCTTACCTATAACGCGGCAGTTAGGTTAAAATCGTCTTTATAATCTAACTCGTCCTTACTTTCCCTAGCGCTATTTAGGTCCCCTTTAGATTAAACATTAAGTTAATATACTCTGTATTAAAGGGAGGTTACTTATCTTATAGACGAAGCTGTGTTAGGGTTTAGGCGGATATAGCTTACTAGGGAGAATATAAAGCTAAATATTAGTTGTTTACGCGATAAGGTACAGATTAGGCATATAGAAGAGTATTTTAAAACTAGCACACAATTGTTTACGCGGTAAGGTATAGATTAAACATATAGGAGAGTATTTTAAACTAATACGCAATCGTTAAGAGCCGGAGGTATATTATAAAGATGCTGCTTTTTATAGTAGTTGGCGGTTAGATAGTAAAGAGAGTGTTTTATTTACTAAGGCCCGTTAAGTGCTAAATAGTAGAGGAAACTATTAAGTATTACAGTTAGACTCCGGTTATATATAAAGGTATAACCTACCTTAATTAAAAGATTGGGACTGTGCGTCTTTAACTAAGCTAGTTTTACTACTAGATTATTAATAAATTTAGTAGATTTATTAATATTTGGTCGTTGTCGTTTTATAGAAAAAGTAGGTATAGACTCGCAGTCACTATCCTTATTATTAAAGATTACCCTTTTTAGCCGGAGGTGGCCATGTACATTTTATACATTATTAGCCAGCTTAATATATTATATATAACGTTAATGGGGTTTATTATATACCTACTCTTCTCCACGCCTAGATATAACTAGACTAAAGTTATAATATTACTTATTCTGGCTAGGTTCTACGTACTTATTCTAGCTAGGTTCTACATACTCGTTCTCTATTAGCGCGTTCTTCCTTCTATTAGCTAGAACGTGGGCAACTCCTAGCAGTAGGCTAGGTAGAGATATAAGGTTAATTATACTAGTTATCCTCGTTTCCTTATTATACGTTAACTTAAAGTAGGGTTCTTACTACTAGTTTAAGTGTTTAATAACGCGTTTTTATATTTACCTGCTATGGTAATACTCCTATATTTGCCTAGTTAGTAAAAGGTATAGCTTATAGCTAAAATAGGTTACCTTATAGCTATTTCTATAATATCTAGGGCGTATATAGATTAATAACTTAAAAGAATATATACTGGTATAGTATATATTAGACTAATAGTAGTATTAATAGGAGTATTATTACTATAGTGCTGGCAAATGACTTAAATAGGGGTGTATTTATTATAATTAGCTACTAGTTTTAACTAGTTATAGTTAAGCCGCGACCACGACCTATTAACTTACATTAAGTTAGTAGTTAAGAAAATATTATTATATAGTTAAAGATTATTTAATACTATTTGCTATTATACGCGAAACTATTTTATTTTATTAGCATATTCCTTAGTAGATATAGTATAGGTATATAAAAGGTTAAATGTTAATCCCGGCAATAAAAGCAGTAGGCTAGTAAGGCTTATATCCAAATTTAATAGGGAGGTACCTTATTAAACCACTTTACCCACCTAAGGCGCTAGCTTTTAGATCCTATACCTTATTCCGGTCCACCTATACTAGGTTTAATACCCGTCTCATACTTAAAGTAAAGCTTATTTACCTTACCCGTATAGCTCGCTAGTATAGATAATACTAGGGTAGGTATAGGCAGTATATAGGACAGCAATAACACTTCTATATAGTTATATCGCTATATTCCACACCCTTATACAATACCTAGTATTTCTACCGCAAACATCTAACGTTATTCTTCCGTATTACTAACCCTATTAGCCTATAATAAGTCTAACCTATCCCCTATATATATATTACAACAGCAATTAAATTTAATAAAATAGTAAGAAAAGCGTAAGTATAGATATAAGGATTGGGTATTAGATACTAAGAGTGAGCTAGGGACAGTATTAATATATATTACCCTAACGAGTTTACTAGAAAGAATAGGTATAAACCTTAGGCTTTATCGTCTAATCCCCTTAGGCGTTTTAAGAATGCCGGATAAGTTATAAGAATATCCCAGGATATATTGTTCTAAGACTCCCTTACTTAATAGCACGCCAAAGGGCTCTAATATTAAGCCGTCTACCTTTATATATAGTAATCTATTAAACTAGTAAGTATTCTAAATAAAGCAGTGGCTTTAAGGCGCATAATCTATACTGCGGTTATAGTTACCTTCGCCTTTTCTATTATGGGTTAAGGCGTAAAGTAAGGGCTCTTTTTTGACTAGGAGAGGTTTTTTAGGACAGCTATAGGTTAAGTATTGCCTTAGTATTGACCCGTTTACCTATTCTACCTATTCTTATATATATAGAGTGCGAGTTGTTTAGTAAAGGCAAGGGTACGGAAATAGAGGGTAAGTAATTATATCGTTCTTAGCTAGTAGCGCAGACTATAAATATAAGTTAGTAACGTTAAATTTACTTTAAGTAATAACCTACTTATTTTTCTTTATTCTATTATAAATAAAAACCTATCTATTTCTTATAGAAATATATCCTTAACCGCACTGCGCTATTTCTCTTCATTTATAAGCTGAATTCGTCCTTTAGCTATCTTATTACTAATATAGTAGTAAAGCGTTTTACTCTTAGGGTTAAAGTTAATATCCTAGCCTAGTATATCTACAAATATATTAAAGTTTAGATTATTAACGTGTATATCTAGGGCGTTATTTTTACTAGTCGCTAGCTTTTAGGTTAGGATAATTATTAGCTCTTTATTAGCTACCCGCTAGATTAGTATTATTATTATCCTATATAACCTTGGTATTCCCTCCTACCTTATTACCTTTAGTATACCGGCCGGTGGATAATATATAATAGCGGAGTGTAGAAGTACTAAGTTGCCTATTATAATTTACCTAATAAAAGCCGTTTTATTTATTTAACGCGTCGCGTTATAGCTATAGCGCTAGGCAAGTTATTTAACATATTTAGTATATAGATTCTTAGGTAAACCTAGAAACACAGATAGGAATTTGTTAAAGATTTCGTTTAATATTTGCTATATTTATACCTTACTTATAAGGGAGCATAGTAGCTGTCTAAGGAGCCCGCGCGTCGACATTTTAATTTTAATATTATAGTAGATTATATTATATTGTTTATTTATAACCCTAAAATCTCGCTTAAGAGTGTCTTTAGTGTTATAACTTAGGTCTATTATTAGTGCTATAATTTTAGAAGCGTTAAGGGAGGTGCGGTAGAAAAGACGTTTTAATTATACGCTAAGACCAATATATAGGATTGTGTAGATAGGTAACTATATTATTTAGTTATATATAAAATAATCGGTTAAATGTCTTATAAGAAATAAATAAGTATATTAGCGAACGCTTCTCTACCTACTACACTACCTAGACTTATAAGCCTCCTCCTATCTATTTTACGTCTCCTCCGTCTTAATAAGCTTGATTTAGTACCCAGATTCGTTAATACTTTATATATATATATATATTTTTATCTCTATTATATTATACTACATACAATACTATATATGCAGCCTTTAGGCTATAGCGCTATAGTTTTATATATATGAATCCCTTCTAGGCAGCTTAATATATACTAGTAACTATGTTTATTAATACTTTAAAACGCCTAGTTAGCCCTTAACTAGTAAAGCCTAGTTAGTATAATTAGAGGTCCCGACCTTTACCGAAATACTTAATATCCCTAATAAGGGCCAGAATATTATTAGCAAAAACGGAGATATTCTACTATAAGTTAATAAGATCTTAGGTCCGTCTAGCTTAACAAAGGAGTACCTAAGCTCTTAGTATAATCTTTTAAGAGAAGACACAATTAAACCGTTAAGAGAGGTAGTGGGTTAAATTAAAGTAGACCCTTTTAGTTTGCTGGAATCTAAATATAGTAATAGAATCAGTATATATAAACAGGTAAGCATGCTATAATTTTAAAGCAGTTATCCCCTAATATCTGCAAGGCCTATATCAGCTTAGTAATATTTTTACCTTAAGGGCTAGTAATCCGCGTAGCGTTCTTACTTAGGAGAGTAGGGAAGATAATCTGTTAGGATTAGTTAAAAAGACTAGTCGCCAGGTCTCTAGTTACTTTAACTCCTAAGACTAATATTTTTTAAACGAAATATATACTTATAATAGTGGCGGCAAGACTATTAGCCGTATTAGAACAGAATCCTTTAAAGGTTAACTTATTCTTTAAGACCTAAAGAGATTAAGATTAACTTATCCGTATTATAGATGATAGTTAAGGAACAAACTAGATTTTATAAAGTTAGTTACTATATTATATTGGCATTATAAAAGCTAATAAGAGAGCTGTAGGTGTGCGATGTTTTCTAAATAAGAAGATATCTAACTATTAATAGATTCCCGTTATTAGAATACCTTATTTAAGTTTAATAGAATATTAAAGCACTATAATACGTTATAAATAAGCCTTATACGGATTTTAGCTTAATTATAGCTATTAAGGATACTTCCTTATTTGAGAATGTTCATATTCTTAAAGACTGGCTAGATATAACTACTATAGGGCTTAAAGCTACTACGCTGAAATAAGTTCTTATAAAGCGTCTTGCAATAATCTAAGGACCTTTAAACACTAGAAAAAGATAGCTTTAAAGGCGTTGCTTAGTAATATAATAATAGGAGATCCCCCTGTTATTATTATATATTATATAAACTATACACTAGACCAGTTATCTAGGCATATTACTTAAAGTAACCATCTTAATACTATCGCTTATACGGATAGACGATATTACACTATATTAGGCGCCAGGGCCGTGGGGGTAGAAAGAAGAGGAAGTATTAGGGCTCTCTCTTTTTATATTTTATATTTTATATTTTTATATTATCTTATATTATCCTACTATTGTCTTACCATTATATTATATTATCCTATATTGTCCTACCATTGTCCCACCATTATATTATATCATCCTACTATTATCCTGCCATTATGCTATATTATCCTATTATTGTCCTACCATTATGTTATATTGTCCTATTATTATCCTGCCATTATATTATATTGTCCTATCATTGTCCTGCCATTATATTATATTGTCTTACTATTGTCCTACCATTGTATTATATTGTCCTATTATTATCTTATATTATCCTACCATTATCTCGGTACTGCTATATACTTTTTACTATTTACTAAGATTGTAGTTATAGGTATTTATCGGCTAGGATCCAGGCAGTAATTCTTAGCAGTAATTTTACTGCCTAAATCTCTTGCCAAGTTTTATTCTGTCAATGTAAAATCAGTAGCTTGGAGCTTGTTTTTAGTATTATAGATCTAGATTTTAGAGCCGTAGATTAATCGATTGGCGTAGAGCCGTTACATTATAGTAAAGCTATATCTAAGTAATCTATATTATAATCCTTGGTATAGTGCTACACATAGAAATATTCAATCGTGAGATTTAGGAAGGTGTTTATATTTTAATTAAATTCATAAGACTATAACTAAGGGCCTTTATGGGCAGTGGTATAGTAAGTTCCACAATTGCTTTAATTTAGGATTGCTCGGTTACTACAGGAAAGTCGTAATGCTTAGCGTGGTATTAAACTTAGGGTGCCTCTGCCACTATAGTGGCAGAGACACCCCAAATTTCTAATGATTAAGATTTTGGACTATAGTAGATTAACTACTTACTAAAATCTAAAATCTAAAATTAAGTTAATCCTTCTATAAGGCTTTAGATAAGCTTTAAGGTCCTGATTTAAACTAACGCCAAGACCTTAGTTTAGATTCTATATACGGTATAGCTTGCGAATTTAACGCGCTTACTAATCTAGAGGAGCTTTTAGATTAAAAAGTCGCCAGATTAACCAAACGATTATATTAGAATTAGATTTAAGCTTTAGATCGGATATATTCTAGGGCCTTCAAATTTAATCTAAAGTCGCCACTAAACGTTCCCTAAGATTTAATGCAGGGATCTCTCCCTAAGGATCTGGTTTAATTATAAGGTTTAAAAAGGGGTTATAATTTAGTTAAATTTATAAGATTACATTCCAAAGTCCTTATAGCGTAGTAATATAGTACATTTTACCTCTTACTTTAATTTGGAGCTAGCCTAACGTAATTAAAACTTAGCGTGGAAGAGCCGATATGCTTAGTATATAGTGCTAAGATTTCGTTAAATATATAACTTTAGGCGTTATAAGACACGTATAAAAATATAAGCTTAATTTAGAGCCTTACTAACGCCTGATTTAATAGAAAATAACCTTCTTTTTTAATATTTTTAATGCGCGATAAGTGGGAATTAAACCCACTACGCTTAGGAGTTAACCTCGCGACATCTAATTGCCCAATCTAGCTAGGAGGCTCGGCGGCGATACAATAGGGCTCAATGACGTAATAAGGCTCGACGGCAATGCAATAAGACTTAGTAACGTAATGAGACTCAATAATATAATAAGGCTCGGTAATATAATAAGGCTCGACGGCGATATAATAAGACTTAGCAGCGTAATAAGACTTAACAATACAATAAAGCTTAGCGAAATAATAAGGCTTAACGGCAATATAATAAGACTTAGTAACGTAATAAGACTTAACAATATAATAAGGCTCGGCGACGTGATAAGGCTTAGCGGCAATGCAATAATACTTAGTAATATAATAAAACTTAACAATATAAGAGTCTTAGTAATATAATAAGGCTTAGGGTTAGGCAATAAGGGGAAGACTTAAGGTTACTTAGTTACTTTAATGCCTAATAGCAAAATCTAATAGTATAGTACTACTATTAAGGTGTTTTAATACGGGTAGGCTATATAAAGGTTTTGTCCGTAATATATCTAATATATCCTAAAAGTCTACTCTTTACTTATCTAAGGCTAAGTTTCTGGCCTATAATAAATTAATTATTATAGTTAGTAAGAGCATAACAAATAATAGCATGTTTTGCCCTGTTATTCTTAAAACCGTTAAACACGAAGTGGTAAATAGCCTATTAACCTATATCTATTAGTGTCGGCTAATAAAGTGCGTTTAAAACGTACTAATATTAATAATAGCCCTTTTATTTTATAGTATAATAGGCTTAGTAGTAACGGGGTTTTAGTCCTTATTATTAAGCACATTTATTTAACAAAGCTAGGTTTACTAATTATTCTAGTCAGTATTATATTATAGGTTAATTCAATATCTTACACCTATAGAAAAAAGCAGAAGGCAGATTAAATGGAATAATTAGGGTACGCTTTTCTTCGCCGTTAGGGATTTTATATAGATATTATATAGTATACAAGTAGGAGCTAGTGGTTATTAGTAGTAAAAAGTTTTTATACAGAATAGTGAGATTTTAAAAACCACCACTAACGGGAGGATCCTCTTACGTATTAATTAGGCTTTTAGAATAATAAAGATAGTAAATATATATAATCTATTAATAGAGAGGATATACCTTAATAGGAATTGTTTATGTATATAGGAACGAGAGTTAGTAGGCTGGATTACTTAATAGGTATTAAAGTAGTTAATAGCTAGAGTAATATTAATCTAGACTAAATTCAAACTTTCTAGAATGGGCCACCTTGTACACAGTCCTACCTTATATTACCCCACCAAAATACTTATACTTAAGAACTACTATAGTTATTTATATAAAAATTTTAATATAGCTTATTAAATAGTAATTTAAGCTTTTTATAAAATAAATATTTTAAAGTTATTTTATATATAGTTTTATTTTATATTTTATATTAAAATATAGTTTTAAAATACTTATAGTGTTACGGCGCTAGTGGAAACTGGTAAATATTAGTGGATTATAGCAGATAATTGTAGATAGTTTTAAACGGTTTCGGAGAGTTTTAGATAATTGCCGTTATATAACTAGAGGATTGTATATAACGTTAAGTGGCGCTACTTTCTCCTTTCCTTTCTTTAGCTTTAGATCCTTATTTATAGACTACTAATTATATAGGCTTACGCGTCCCTCTTTCTATACTTATGCCTTAATTAACTAAGTCGCTAATATATAGCTTAATAATTATAATAGCTATTTATATAAAAACCAATATAGCTTACTAATTAATAAGTTAAACTCTTTATAAAATATTTTATAGTATTTTATTTTAATTATATTAAAAGTTTAATATATTATTTAGTAAGCCATATTTAAATTTTTATATAAATAGCTATTATAGTTATTAAGCTATAAGTATTTTAAAACTATATATAAAATAGCTTTAAATTTATTTAAATTTATTTTATAAAAAGCTTAAATTACTATTTAATAAGCTATATTTAAAATTTTATATAAATAACTATAGTAGTTCTTAAGTTATAAGTATTTTGGTGGGGTAATATTGGTACTATATATAAGGTAGCCTATACTTCTATACGGTGGTTAATACTAAGATAATATATTATAAAATATTAAATAGTTGTATATTGTCTATATATGTGTATATTATACTAAGACATACTCTTATTACAGGGGATTGCTACTCTAACTACACCAGCTACGCTATTTCCATTACATTATTATCAGCCTACTAAGTAGGTTAGGTTTTAAACACCTTATAGAACTTATTAATTATTATCCTTTTAATTATTATACGCCTCGCTAATATAACTATATTAATTGGGTTCTACCTATCCGTACTATATATTGTTAATATAGTGACTACTAGCGCTAACTGTCTAGATTTAACGGCCTAGCTAAATACTTGCACCTCTATATTTACCATTATTGCTAGTTTAAGCAAATAGACTCTATACGTAGAGACTAAATTTAGACCCTTTTCTCTAACCCTTTAGTTGATAATAAGAAACTAGACTATATTATTCTAGTAAGGACCGCCTATTGGAATATAAAATGCTTTATAGATGTCCTTTTAGTCTTTTAGGGATGTCCTAGACTCTATCTAGCAAATAGTTAAATATTTAGACTGGCTAAGCCTTTTATAGAAATACTATATTATATTATTAGTAATAGTTTACTACTAGTCTAATGGCTAACTTATAAGGCGTAATAGCGTATATACTGCTGGTTTATAACTACTAAATAGTAATCTCTTATTAGGATTCCTTTTAAGTACTTTATTAACGTATTTTATAATTAGCTTTAGTTTCCTAGAGTTAGCAATTATACTCTAATTCCTTTAAAGCGGATTCTTGTCCGAAGGTTTATCCTATTTTTCGCTGCGAAACTTATTAACTGTCTACCTCGGCTTTATTCTAACTTTTGCCTTATCCTTCTACTATATATCTTGCCACTTATCTCCTACCTTAGCTAGGCCTAAAAAGATAGTAAAATTTTTTAATAAGCGACCGGCTCCCTTTAGAAATTAATCTATATTAAAGACGAGTTTTTCTCCTTTTCTTCCTTTAGCTTTCTAGTGTTTAAAAGCTTTATTTAGCTGTTTAAAAGCATCTAAAGATGCTTTACGCTAGAGCTTATTAATATACGGTTTAAATATTAAATTATTTATTATATAGCAGTCTTAGTAGACGACCAGTAGTAGCTTATTAATTACCCTTCTATTAAACCATTGGTCTTCCCCTATCCTATATATAATTAAGATCTTTATAATTAAAGAGGAGCATTCTTTAAAGCCTGTAATAACCTTATTCGGAAGAGAAGAGCGATTAGCTGCTCCTAGCTTTTTATATTTAATTAATACTTTAATATTATAATTATTAATTAATTTTATATTTATAGAATCCACCTAATTAGGGGCCCTAAAAATTTCTAAGGCGGAAATTAGACTTATAAAACCTTCGCTAGTTAGCGTACTGGAAGTAAACACTACTAAAGGTCAAGAGGTATAGTAGGCTATTTTACTATTGCTGTCCTTATAAAATTGGCCCAGGCGTTAGAAGTAAGGAAATACTGCTTAATTATTATATACTTATTTGGCCATTTTTATTAAATAACCTACCTCTAACCTATCTATATAGAACTTATTAGTAAGAATCCTACTAACGATATAATAAGGACCACCGTCTCTATAGAGATTGAAAATAGTTTTATACTATTCCTAAGCGGTCTAGGTTATTACCCAAGTTTATAATATTATAATTATAAGATATAAAGCCGATCTTAGGTCCATTTTCCACTAGACCTTCTCGCCTTCTCTTTTGCATTTTATAGGTTTAAGAATGTCTTTATCTTTATCTATAAAATTATACTTCTTTATGCTAGACCTAATAAAAGCCAAATGGCATACGTGAACTTGTAGTTTACCTCTAGGAATATAATCATTTAGTTCTAAGGTTTTAAACCATAATTCGACGTCTTTAACCGCTTAGGGCAGTAGATTCTATCTAGTAATATATATAGTTAGTCCTACTAGCCGGTGAAGAAAATTTCTGGTAATACTTCCCTTAATATAACAGCACTATAGCATGCTATTTATTTAACTCAGGCATTAGGCGTTAGGTGGCTATAGGTGTTCATCTATATTAAGGGTAAGGTAGAGACTTTTATCTCTACCTTCTTAATTTTTCTAATTAAGCCAGTTAAGGTTAATCTTGGTTATTAACATGCTAGTATACTAGATTAAGAGCATTTAAAGTATCTTACTTAAACCCATCGTATCTACAAGAAAGGTCCTACCTAGGGCTATATAATTATAAAGAGTATAGGTAACACTAAGCAGCTAATATATCTATATAGCTTTACCCTTTTTTATGCCGTATAAGTAGAAGGTTATATCTTAAAGAGTGTTACAAATAGTTAACGGAAATGAGAGGAACTGTAGCGCCTTTACCTATAATATTGGGTTAATGTATACTTCTTATATATCCTTTAGGTAATTAACTTCCTAATTAACCTCTTTAATTCTATCCTCGTGCTTATCTTCTGGTTCCTTATTAGTTGAAATAGGGTTAATTAAGGCGTTAAAGTGGCGGCGCTCCTATATACGGTTAAGATTAATTTCCCTAATACAAATTAGGTTAGGGTTATTATTTATATCCTTAAATAATGTATTAATAAATATTTCGCGATTAGACTTTAGCCATTTATTATACTATCCTTTTATCTTATCCCATAGCATTGTCTTAAATATTTATACTTTATCTAGATCTACGCCTTTTAAGAGCTCTAATTTATCTAGTAGGGGCTAGTCTTTACTACTACGGGTCTAGCTATAAGTAGTTTTAATTATAGCTGGCTATACGGCTAATAATACACTAGTAGGTATAGGTGGCGTAGACTTTAGGGTTAATATAGGCTTTGGATTTAACTACTTAGATATAAGTAGCGTAGACTCTAAAATTAACTGTTTATAACTACTTTAACCTAGGGTAAGTATACCTATTCTTCTCTTAGTCGGCACCGGTTATATAATATTAGGGTTAGAGTTAAACTCGGAAGTACTCTTATTAAATCTTATACCTGTAAATATACATTAAATAATTCTATATAATATTATACAATCTTATATAAGTTATAAAGTCTCTTACGCTTTATAATCCGATTAGGATTTTTAACTCCAATTATAATTATATTAAGTCTAGCCTTCTTTACAGAAAGCACCGTAAATGTTAGGTTTATATAGTTAAGAATTAGTGTACTAGTAGTTAGATCTACTATAGCCTAGCCATCCCTATATTTATCCGCCGAGAAGTTTATACTTATTGCGGCCTATAGCTTATTATATCTATAGTAATATATATTAATTTTCTCTAGAGAATCGGATAATAAATACTTATACTTAGTTTTTAATGCAAATCCGTATAGAATAGGGGCCCTATTTAATGGCGTTTTATTTAGGTAACTGTATATAGCAAAGCTTATTTCATAGAATGGTATAGGTGTAGTATTTAGCTATTATGGGACTTTAATAGACAGACTACTAAGCACTTAGGCAGCCTTGAAGGCTGCCCTTAATCTAAATAAGTTAATAAACTGCTCTCTAGAAGACAAGCCGCTATACTTTAGAATAATATCAGCTATTATAACCTCTACGCCTTTATATCTGTTAGTCGTTATATATCGCTATATAGATTTTTTGGCGGCGACAGCGAAAGCTTTAAACTTTAATAGTAGATTAGATCTCTTAAACACGTGCCTATACTTAGTATTAAGAAGGTTAAAGACTATACGCTTAACTCCATTTCGCACGGACCCAGACACTAATAACCTATCACTAAACGCTTTATTGATTTCGCTAACATAGTATTAGAGGATTTCTTTATATATTTTTTCATTAATCGCGAATCCTTACTATAGCTTTAGACCACTTATTTACAATAAGTTCTTATTAGTTATAGTAGTTAAGTACTAACTAGAGTCTAGGTATAGCGCCGCTATTATAGTTAAGGACCCTATATATTTATAAGCGGGTAAAAGTTTTATATAGAATAGTATAGAGTAACTTATAAAGATAGTGGAGCGGATAATATATTAGATAATTAGTAATAATCTAATAAGAAGGTGTGCTAATAGTGTTAACTTAAGATAATAGCGGATTCTAATAAGAGCAATATAAGAGCGATATAAGAAATAGAATAAAATATAAGTCTTAATGCGAGAAATAAGATAAGATATTAGCTTTAATATAGGCAGTAGAACGAGATATAAGACTTAGAGTAAGTGTTGGACTCATAAGGGGATATCACGTAGCTACGGTTCGTAGATAGTATAATGTTTGTTAATTGTATATTTTCTTTTATTAGGAAGGGCAAAGAGCTTAAGGCTCCTTGCCACGCTAGCGCCGCGGCGACACGTAACGGCAACTTGCCCTACGTAACGGCAATTTGCCTTATATAGCGGCAATTTGCCCTATTCCTAACACTAGCAACTCTTCTTTTTATAGTTGCCATCTATAGACACTTATAGATTGCTACTATATAAAGGTACAAAGCTAAGGGAAGGAAGAAGAAGAAGAAGGGTGTTAGGGGTTAACGCGAAGATAAGTGGGCCGCTAAGGCGCTAGTCGTAAGCGAGCCAATAGCGATTTTCTATCCCGGGGATAGAAAATCCTAATTAGCTGTTTAGAATTAGGGTCTATAGAATCCTTCTACTCCCTTTTAACCTAACCTTTAACTTATATATATAGAGTATTTATATTAACGAACGTCTCTAGTGCCTTATTTAGGTTTGCCTTTATTATTATATCTACTAGGTTATCTTAGCTATTAATCTATTAAATCTTAAAGAGTTTTTAACGCTTATAGGATTACTAAAGGGCTATAATATTAATTATAAGACGCTTCTTCTTTATAGTATTAAGCTTAACTAAACACTTATAGAGGGAATATAAGTTAGTGTATATAATTATAGGAATAGCGGGAAGTTTAAGCCGATCTATAATTATCTTAAAGGTAGTTTTAATTATAATTGCTATATTAACTCCGCTAACTATTCTATATATCTCTAACGCTAGAATACTTTAAGTAACACGCTTACTCTTAGTTAAGCTTTAATAGATAAAATTACCGTGGATTGTAAAGTTATTCTCTCCAGTAAATTCGTTCGCGATAATAATCTTATATTCTAGCTAGGAGCTAAAATCTTTATTATTTATAAATAACCTATTAATAAATATAAAGAGCTTAATAGTAGGAAGATTAATAGATATATAGAGTAGTCCCTAATTAAGATGGGTTATTTGCTAGGAAAGGAGCTTATTTAGGGCAAGGACGTCCTTCTTAGTTGGTTTTTGGTATTAAGCGGCAATAGAGAGATTAAAGGAAGCCTTAGGCTGATAGATAGAAGTAATATAAGCTTTGTAAGCGCGTTGCTCTACGTATCCTTACTTTAGGGAATTAACGTTAATAACGTTAATCTTCTTACCTTAACCCTTCTGGCGTAAAGTAATGGAGTCCTTATTTAGGGAAAGGATATATCCGTTAAAGAGTAATAGCGTTATTATATTAAGTCTTTTCTTTAGCTTTGCTATAAGATTTGCCTTTACTAGCTTATCTTCCTTAAGAGCTAAGAATTAATTNTCTCCTAAGATNATTATATNNTNNGTTTATATNCCGANNATTCTAAATAAAGTTNCNGTNGTTATAATNAGGAAGNAGGGATTAAATATAGAGGTAGTTATTAGAAGCTTCTCTTTATAGTACTTACTATAGGTAGCCTACTAATAAGTTCCTACCTCTGCAATTCTATATAGTGGCTTAAGTATAACTATAATTATATCTTTAGGATATTAGTGGTAAATTTGCTCTAGAAGATATGCTAATATTAAGCGCTAAAGGCGCGTCTCTAATTGGGTGTAGGCCTAAGTAATATCTTATAAATAAACTGCCATTCCGTTCTTTATTAAGGAGGGAGCTAGTGCAATAATAACTTGCTAACTAGCTCGTTAAATTATAGGGGATTACGTAAGGATCGTCTCCTTGCCGTTATTATTATAGCCTTAGATAATAAGCCTTAATTTCTTAAATAGGGCGTTAGTAGCATTACCCTTAATCTCGTTGACTATTTTTAACTTAAAGATGCGAATTCTATTAAACTTAGTAGGGTTATACTTCTTAAATTTAAAGACTCCTCTTATAATAAAACTATTGATTTCCTGCTTGTTAGATACTTAGAAAGGAGCTCCTGGAGTTATAATACGACCTTCCTTTTAGAGCTATTTTGCGAGCTTAAAGTTAGCCTTCTCTTTAGCTATTATAAAGGCTATTAATAACTTAACTCTACTCTCTATAGTAGTAACAAATTGCTCTTCGAAATTAATAAGATATTAGCAATTTTATAATCCCTTTAGGCGACCTTTACCGCGTTATAGTTGTGGCACGTCTACTATAATTATATTAGGATCATAGTCGCCTTTTAGGGCACGTTAATTATAGTTCTCCTCTAGGGCATCTTTTAGGGCATCTTTTAGGGCATCCTATAAAGGCTCGGAACTGTTATCTTTATAATAGGGCCTAATAACGGTTAAATAGAATTAAGTAGGTCTATAGGGCATCTAAAGAGTATAAGTTTAACTATTAATTNNAATAANTTTATATNGGCCTAACTATNNTCCCTTTTTACGCNATACNCGTACNTTNGATTAGAGTGGCAGATTAAGCGTAGTTAAGGTATTTAGGCCATTTCTTATTCCTAGTACGTTATTAACCTAGCGCGTAGCGTATAGACGTTATACCTTCTTTATTACTTTATAAATAGCCTTAGCTCGTTACACAATAGAGGGAGATAGTAGAGAATTGTTAGTTATTTAAGGGTAGGCGCTAAAGACTAGTAACGTAGGTANNAGCCNATNTNGGCNAGNGGNATTNTTAANNGCCTTAANAGCNATCTNTANGATAANNTCTTNNCTAGCNNNCTCTAGTTCTAAAGAAATAATCTTATATACTTGGCGTAATAGCGTATAGTATTATTCCACTTTTTTAATACTATTATATGCCTTAATAGGGACTTCCTTAACCTTAATTGCCATTGCTTTTGCCTATTATCAAAACTCTATAGATAAGAAGTTCTTTTCTATATTATAAATAATTTAATTAGGGGGTCCTAGGTAGATATTAATCTAGCATAACTAAAGGGTATCCTATGCGTTCCTAGCTAATATATCCCTTAAGAAACATGCGGCTTAGAAGGAGGTTAATAAGTTAATAGCTTAGAGGACTAGCTTGCCGTTAAGATATATAACATTAATAATAATACAGAAGTTGAAGTTATAGTTATCTTTAAGGGTAAACTTAAATCGGCTAGGGGACTTCTGGTTTATTTAGCAGTAATAGCAGTACTTTATAAGATGCTTAATTGCCTTAACCTTAACTTTATAACCTGCTCGTTAAAAAACCCTAAGTAGTTAGTAAATAGATAGGTAGCTAAAACGATAGTATAGTTAATGTAGCTCTAACTTAGTTAAGTAACTTTAAGCAATACTCCTTTCTGGTTATTAGAGGAGTAACTAAGGGTAACCCTACTTACGTATAATGGGCACCCAATTGTCTCCCTAAATAAGTATATTTTTAAGGTTATTAAGCTTAATGCCTAATTTATCTATATCTTGGATATAGAATAAAAATAGAGTATTTATGGGAATAATGTAGAAGGTAATATATCCTAATGGGGTTTAGACCTTAATTATGCTAAGAGAGATTATAGTACCCTTACCAAAGCGAATTATATATTAGCCTACCGTTAATTAGTCAATTTAAATAGAGCTATTAAGCTGCTAAAGAGCTTAAACTTAAGGTTCTCCTGCTATGGATACTTCTGTGGCTCTAGTATCTAGTATAATACTATAGAAGACGTTTGCCAAGTATCTATCGTTAAAGGAGAACGCGGAACTTTCCTTTAGCTCATTAAAGATATCTAACTTTATAACAGAATGGAACGTAGATTGGTTATTAAGGATAGCGACGGTTTATATGCCATTTACCTTACTATACTTAGTAAAGTATTAGTTAAAAGAGTAGTCCTTAATATCTATATCTATAAGGAGCTATTTAGCCTTATTAACCTTATCCTTAAGGTTTTCTATGCCTTTATATTAGACTAAAAAGCTTTAGAAGTAGGCCGTAGTAGCCTTATAATTTCTAACGTTTCTTACACTCTATCGGAACTTATTATATACCTCCTTTCACTCGTTAAGAGAGTGTCTATTTAACTAGTAATTTAGCTTCTTATAAATATAGCACTTCTTTTAATAGTTGTTCTAAAATAAACCTCTATAAGGACCTCTACGATTACTTTATAGTTAACGTTAATTATACCCTCTACTGTATTCCCTACTCCGGCCACTATATGTTTAATTAGTTTAATTATAATTATATTAGTCTAGAATCCCGGTTTAAATAGGGTTTTTAGTATAGAATTATTGGGGTTCTTATATTTATATTATAGTGCCTATAGCGGAGCGTAGTTTAGTATATACTTCTTTAAATATATTTATAGGTTTATATAGCGCTAAGTTGCACTTAAGAATGTTATAGTATACTAAGATAACCTAGTCCCTTAGACTGTTCTTATTTTAGTAGGTTTTAGTAAAACTATATTAGATTTTCTAGAGTTTATTAAAAAGTAGTTAAAGACACTCTAAGTAAGTTATTGTTGGGTTAAAAGCGATAACTTTTTAAAATATAGTCTCCCGCTATTTGGACATATAGAGTTGGCGATTTTTATTAGTTTTAAAGTAGGCTCTAATAAGCTGAAGTATTATATTAAAGCTATAGTTTTTACCTATAATATAGTTATAATAAAACATTACCGCCTGTCCCTTTAATATAATAGAGAAAGTATAATAGAACTAGTGGCGTTAAATTCCAACCTTATTACAGCAGTTATAAAAGACCTATAGTTTTGCTCTAAGCATATTATATAATTCTCCTCTAAACTTCTTCTCTTTGTCTAAATATACCTTTATTAGATTTATAACTTCTTAAGATAAAGGCTTATTAGTTGGCTAAAATAGAGGAGTTAGAGGTAATAGAGGTAGAGAAAAAGTACCTCTAGGTAGGAGAGCACCTTTAGGTAGGAGAGTAGTATTTTAGGGGTTTTGTTTTAAATTAAAGTTGCCTTTTAAAGAATATAGGTTAGTTTTAGGTTTCTGTAGTTAACGTATAATCTAAGCTTCTATCTATACTGGTTCTTCTATACTAGTAAAAATAGCGTAAATATTACTAGTAATTAGGTTACCGTCCTTAACAATATATACCTTATTCCTTTAGAGGGAGTCTTAAAAATCCTAAATAATATTAATATTGCTAAGTGCCTAGGTATCGGCGGTCCATCCTATAAAATCCTCCCTAAAGTATTCCCATAACTGTAAATTAGCGTAGTAGCTATTTTGGTAGAATAGAATATAGTGTAAAAGAAAGCCGTTAACTTATTTTATAGTATAGGTTATTATATTAAAGGTAAATACATCCTAATCTTTATTAATAAGTTTCGCGTATATAGCTACCCCTAATAGTAAAGAGTCTTTTTAGTTATTTGGAGTGGCCATAATTATATCTTTAGAGGAAGGGAATATTAGTAGTATAGGGATTATTATTTAGTACGCGTTTATAACGTATATTTACAATTATAGGGCTTAGGACTAGTTCTAGCCTTAAATCGCGAAGACTTGTAAAGCGTATTATTCTGTATAATAAACGTAAGAATTTATAATCTGGGGAAGGCTTAGGACTAGTTCTAGCCTTTAGATCCTTAAATTTATAAAAGAGTTCTATTTAAGGTTTAGGACCAGTTCTAACCTTAAAAGACAGCTTCCCTTAGCACAAGTAGCACTAGTATAGTAGCTCGTCTCTTCTTGGTGAATACCTAGCTATTCTATAGCATAACTATAAAATTAACCACTAATTAGTGTTGGACTTATAAGGGGATATTACGTAGCTACAGTTCGTAGATAGTATAATGTTTATTAATTATATATTTTCTTCTATTAGGAAGGGCGAAGAGCTTAAGGCTCCTTGCTACGCTAGCGCCGCGGCGACACGTAACGGCAACTTGCCCTACGTGACGGCAATTTGCCTTATATGGCGGCAATTTGCCCTATTCCCAACAGTAAGAAATAGAACGAAAGGTGCGTAGCAAGATAAGATATAAGATTTACGCTGCTAACTAAGTGAATAAAATTGTAAGATATAAATAGTAAGGTATATAAAAACAAGTATAATCCGTAGTAGAAGCCTTAGAATATTAGTTATTATATACATTATATAGGAAGCTAAAGAGTTATAGATAGGATAATAGATGTCCTAATAGGTATACTTAAGCAACTAGACTAGATATATAATAATAAGAGAGCTAATAATTCTATTCTTTATATTATAACTAGTTAGTAAAGCAGCTTTAAAAAGGTAAGGGAATAAGTTTAGGACAATCTAAGACATTAAAAAATGTCTAAAATTGTACGAAAAAGTGAAATATAATATGGCATTTTATTCTATAAGCGTAAGGTAAGGTAAAATATATAGTAGAGAGAGGTAGGGGGATAATCTAAGACATTATAAAAGGTCCGGGATTATATAAAAAAAAAGTGAAATATAATATAGTATTTTATCCCATAAGTATAAGATAAGGTAAAGCGTATAGTAGAGAGAGGTGGGGATAATTTAAGATATTATAAAAAGTCTAAGATTGTACAAAATAAAGTGAAATATAATATAGTATTTTATCCCATAAGCGCAAGATAAGGCTTTAGGATACCCTTTTACCTAAAGTATAACCTATTTTTAAGCTATATTACTAATAAAGCAACTTTTTTTTGGATAAGCTGTTATATCTACTATATAGGCAACCCAAAACTAGTATCCTAGATCCTACTTATAGCTACTACGCTTTATATTAAAGATATTCGCTAGACTTATTTATATATAGGTCCTATAGTCTAAATTATATATTAAGTCATCTATAATATAGCTATTGTTACTCTAACCCTATAATACCGTACTCTTATTTACGCGCCTTTTTCTTCTATTTCCTGCCATTATTTGCTTAATCTTTTAAACTTCTATAGCTGCCTAAACTAACACTATAGCCTTTTTGTCTTTAAAAATATAGCTATGTTAAGCTTGCCTTAGCCTTAATTTCTCTAAACGCATACTGCTTAGAAATGTATCCTACCTTATATAACTACTATAAGCTCTACCTATAATATAGCGTTTAGTGCCCTAGCGCGGAATAGGCTTTCTTAAAAGCCGTATTATAATTCCTTCTAGAGACTAGACACCTAAAGCCTCTTTAGCTGTTATAAATAAGGGAGATACTAATACGTAGATTGACGGTGGTATACCAGGTGGAGATGGCCCTAATTTTCGCAAGCTAGGGTAGGATGTTAAGGTCAAGCTAGCCGATCTATAGGCTAACCTAAATAACCCATTCTTTTCTGGCAAATCATTCGAAGAGCTTTAACTGTATTTTAGCTCTCCGCACCCTAGTAGTATATAGGCTCGTGCTAATATATCTGTTTAATAGGAAACCGGAGATATTAAAAGGAATTCTAAAAATAAACTTTTGAAAGCCGTTAAAGATAAGTAGTTAGCTTACGAGATACAGGCTTTCTATTTGGTTACTTTGCGGGCTTTAAATTATCTATATTATTACTAATACCCGTTATCTAGCCTAGCCCTTTAGCGTTACCCTAATAATAAATATAAGACTTCCGGGCGGCAGCTTAAGTTAAATATTAGTTAAAACTCTATATACCTAAGACCAAATATTATATGCTAACTCATTTAGTTATCTTAACTCGACTAGCACTACCCTTAATCTTCCCTTTTTTTCTTACTATGGCTTATATAGAAATAACGGAATTTATAGGTCCGGATAGCTAATATTGTCGGGCTCTATAATATCGGTAGTAAATAATATCTTCGCCGTAGCTATGGTCCTATAGCTATTGCCTAAGAATACTATATATTGTTATTTAGACGGATAAAGGTTTTTTAGGTACTATTAAGTCTTTAATTTATAGTGTCCAGTTCTACTACTTTAGACTCTTTAAGTCCTTAAACTTAGTATTAAGCTTAGTGTTAAGCTAGTCACACTTACGCTTTAGCGTATAGTTTGGCTGCCTTAGACTCTTTTAAGTCCTTAAACTTAGTATTAAGCTAGTTATACTTGCGCTTTAGCGTCCATTCCGGCTGCCTTAGACTCTTTTAAGTCCTTAAACTCGGTGTTAAGCTAGTTATACTTATACTTTAGCATCTAGTTCGGCTGCCTTAGACTCTTTTAAGTCCTTAAACTCGGTATTAAGCTAGTTATACTTCCGCTTTAGCGTCCATTTTAGCTACCTTAGACTCTTTTAAGTCCTTAAACTCGGTATTAGGCTAGTTATACTTATGCTTTAGCATAACTAGTTCTAGTAAGAAAATGAGAGATATACTTTTAGCAGCTATAAAGCCAAGCCACTTATATAGATTAAATACCGGCAATTAACCGTTAGTACTATAATATACACTCTTTACGCCTAGAAATAATACCATATTGTTTAATATATAATTAGCGACAATGCAGCGGAGCTGTCTATAGTATTCTTATACCCCTAAGAGTTACGGCGGCCTTTACTAACACCTATAGTGCTGTAAAAGGCGGCTGCCTAGCCACTAATACGTCTATAAAAAAGCACGCGAAGAGAGATATAATACTCGCACATTTATTGCGGCCCGACTGCTTATAATTCGCGATTAATTCTACTACTCTTACTAGTTAGATAACGCGCAATCGCAACTAGATGGTATAAATACGGATACTAACAAATATGCTCTGGTGGTGGTAGAATATAAGCAGAATACCTATTTGGTGCCTTTATGCGGTATACTATATTAGAAAAGCGTTATATTGTTATTATTATTACTTAGAGTAGAGATATTTAAAGTAACTAAGAATATAAAGGCGGGTAAACTAATTTTATATAAGACCGATAATAATATATAGTAAGTTAGCTAGACAATTTTAGATATTACTATATTATAACACGATAATAGCTAAAGTATACTATATAATCCTTTTTATTTAGAGTTTAATTATGCCTTTTTAATATAGCTGTACCGCATTTGCTATATAAAGGGAGACGTTAACGTACTGCTTAAAGACACCCACCTTAGCCCACTTTATAGCCTACTTAGTTTCTAATCTATAAATTAATAGGAAGAACTGATTACCGCTATTTTATTTAGTATATAAGATAAATAATAGCTCCAATTAGAATATAAGGTGGAATTAAATATTAAAGGCTTTAAGTAGAGGGAATACTATATTCTTTACTAGGATATTATAAATATAATTACCTTTCTAATTAGCTATTAACCCTTTAAAGATGCACTAGTATATGAACTAAAGAGACTCTATAATGCTGAAAATCACTAAGTCTATAACGAGCTATACAGCGGTAATTAGTAATAGGAGATATAAGGTAAGCTTCCTAGCGGTGCTATAGTAGTTCCTATACTTATAGCAGTCGATAAAACCTAGCTAATAATGTACTATAGTAATAAATCGGCCTGGCCGGTATATCTTACCATTAGTAATCTTAACTAACAAGTTCGGCGCTAATAGATATCCCCCACAAATATCCTTATCGGCTTTATACCAGTTATTAAAGAAAAAGATAACGATATAAAAAGTAAAGTATATTATAAGGTAATAAGAACTATACTTAAACGTAAGTCCTGCTTTAGTATTCTAATGCTATATTCTATTAACTAAAATATAATAGCAATTAAGTATCTTATAGAAAGCGGCGTAGACCTTTAATATACAGATAATTTTGTGTAACGATGTTATCTAATTATATATGGAATAATGGCAGACTATAAAGAACAAGTGCTGCTTATAGGTGTTAAAAGCCGACAGCACTGCACTATATATTAGGTCCCCCCTCTAAAGCGTAAGAACTTAACTAAAAAACAATACCCGCCACACACCTATAAGGAGACGAGAAGATAGATTAAACGCCAAAAACTAGAGAATATTCTTCCATCCTTAGACAACTGGGTATACCTAGTAGAATATTTTGCGTAGCACTATCGCCTATTTAACATCCATAAGGGCATAATAGTAGATATTCTACATTAGCTTCTAAAGGGTATTGTTATACAACTTATTAAATGGGTACGGAAACTAGTAGGCAATATCGTCTAGCTAAAAAGAAAGAGAAGAGGGACGAAAACAACTATAACAAATATATCTATAAAGGCTTAGCTTAATTAGTGTTTTAAATAAGTCCTAGCTTTTACAGGGCTAAAACGGTTTAATAACCTATTATTTAGTAAAGTTACTTAATAGACAGGTAATAAACAAAAAGCCATAATTCGTTAACTTGTCGCTGTGCTAGCCCTACTGCTATCGTCTAGGGAACTATATACTATGCATTTTATAAGAACCGTATATAACTTCGTTATTATAGCTTAGTATCGCACCTATAATAAGGAGACACTACGATATATACACCACGCCCTATATCGAATTAATATGCTTAAAGGCGTGTTTTAAAGTTTCCGTCTAAAGGCAAAGGATTTTAATACAGGCTATTTTAATATACTAAAATTCCATGCCCTTATATATTTTAAGGAAAATATCCGCCTATACAGATGTGTAGATAGGTACTACACTAGCGTAAATGGCAAAGCTGGACACCATTATATTATTAAGGCGTTTTATAACTTAACAAATAAACGGGATTCGCTATCTTAAATCTGCTCTTACAATTTAAGACGGGTAGTAGTACTAGCAATAGAAGACGAAATAGCTTTCACGAATAGTGATTCTATATTATAGTCTTCCCAGCGTTTAGAGGTGTAGGTTACTTAACTAATATAGCATTTAGTAGTTGCAAAGCTTCGGTAGCCTTTAGAAGACATAAATAGGGCAATAGATCTTATTTAGAGGCGTTTTAGGTTAAAGATGTGGCTTTATATATTGTATATAGCAAACTGTTACGAAATCCCAGGGTTTCTAGACGGTATTGCGGTATTTATCCAAGAGTGTAGGCGAAAACTATAAGGTAAACGTACCTAGAACTCCAATATAGACCGAAAAGAGAAGGACCCCTTATAGGTTAAGCGCCTGCTTATTAAAATATATCTATTTATTCGCTATTAGAAATGAGATAGAAAAAATATAACCAACCTTAAGGGCCAAATTAGTAAGGTAGTACGTTATATACTAAATTGGCAATGTTTTAACTAGTGGAGGCGTGATTATATATAGGTCTAGGAGTATATAGATAACGGCAACCGTATTAGAAAGGGCCGCATGCTATTAGGTAGAAGACTTATAGGCTAGCTTTAGCTAATTGTTACTGTTTTAGATATTAAAAGGTTAGATAAGTATAATATATACGTGTAGTATACTAGAGCTATAGTAGAGCTGCTTTAGCTATTAAATTATAGACTGCCGTATCTAATATACGGCATAGTTAAGGTAAAAAGGTGGCTATACTTAAGCGTAAATACCAGGTAAGTACTTGGAGGTGGTCGCTTTTATTTAATACCATCTATTTTATAAAGCGCGCATATTATTCTAGCCGCTACTTCTTATCTAGATTTATACTACGTTAATACTAATATAATACTCTATACTCGGATAACTTTCTTAAAGAAGGAACTTATAATACGTTATTATATAGAAGCTAGGACAAATAGTAAAAGTAGCTAAGCTAGTATAGAACCTATAATATATAATATAATAATAAACCTATATAAAACTATATAGGACTATATAAGATTATATAAGATTATATAAGATTATATAGGACTATATAAAATTATATAAGATTATATAGGACTATATAAAATTATATAAAATTATATAAGATTATATAGGACTATATAAAATTATATAAGATTATATAGGACTATATAAGATTATATAAGATTATATAAGATTATATAAGATTGTATAAGATTATATAAGATTATATAAGATTATATAAGATTATATAAGATTGTATAAGATTATATAAGATTATATATAATATATATTATAAGCTAGTATACTACAGGCTAAGAAAATAGTAAAAATTCATTTGCGTAATTGGTATATAACTTTAAAATAATATATTATATTACCTTAATTACATGTTAAGAAATGTGTAGTTAGCTTTTAAGGTTATTAAGTAGGTTAACTGCGTGTTATTTAACTTTTAAATATATTAAGTTGGTTAATTACGTATTAAGTTAGTTAAGTTAAATATTAAGTTGGTTAATTACGTGTTAAGTTAGTTAAGTTAAATATTAAGTTAGTTAATTGCGTGTTAAGTTAGTTAAGTTATATATTAAGTTGGTTAATTATGTGTTAAGTTAGTTAAGTTACATGTTAAGTTGGTCAATTGCATGTCAATTACGCGAAACGCGCTAAATAAAGTCTACTTGAATCTCATCCTGCGAATATCTTCCCAATGTAGTAGACGCTATAACTAAGGCAAAGCCGTACCAAGCTCTAAAAACCCTAATTAACACGAATAAGCTTAACCTAAAGGTTATAGAATGGGTGGAACGAGACTAACGGAGCACCTACGGTCCATTTACGGCCTATCGGAAGGCCGTACGGTTTATTTACGGCCCGTCGGAAGGCCGTATGGTACATTTACGGCCCGTTAAAAGGCCGTACAGCTTATTTTGCGGACCGTAAGCAGGACTTACGGCCGACTTAGAGCACCGTTTGGAAGGCAGGCCAGAGGGCACCTTAAGAGGGATTTCCTATGTATTTTCTTACGTGTCCTACAGTTCTATTAAGGCAATTACGGAGGCTATACATAAGTGGTTTCATTTTTTAAGTACCGCCAGTATATAATTACAGCACCTGCTATACTAACCGCGTGCTTACGCGTTCGGTACATTAACCACGCGTTTACGCGTTCGGTGCACTAACCACCCGCTTACGCGTCTGGTGCACTCCTAGAGCACTAACTAATTAAGGGGGAGGCGCATTAGTATATAGACTACGTAGTCTGCTTTATATAATCGACAGTCACCATCATCCAAAAGAGCATACGATATTATACGTATTTCGTGCCCCTGGATCTGACTCACTCGTGCCATTAAATTGGTACGAACAATATTTAATTACCAAAGTCCTTTATACTAGGGTTTAAAGCTTTTTTTTTACTATAGTAGTTACCTCTAGGTCTCTAAATATCTACATTAAGCGTTCTGCGAACCCGTTTTAACTTAAGAATATATATTATATCTTTTGGTTAGTAGTCGTTATACTATACTCCTATACCTCTATAAGGTAAGGCTTAAACTACTTAAGTACTCTTCCTATTAAGAATAATTCTATATAAGCGACTTAATCTATAGGCGTTCCTAGTTTAACTCCTTCCTATATAACCTTAAAGTGCATTTATATAAGGAATCCTTTAAGCTTTAACTTCTCCCCTAAAAATCGTTTAATTAAGGGTAACTTAACCTTAACTACTCTAATCCCGTTAATCGTTTCTTTAAGTATCCTATTATTATCTATTAATTAATTAACTATTTCTTATAGCTNTNTAANNGTAACTANNTANNAGTTAGTNTNTANTATACTAGTNTNNTTACCTAATCCTAANNTAGTNGCNGCNGTNNACNNNNTTATAGCTACTGCTTTTAGTGGCATATTATTTAACTTTATTAATACTATAACCTTAGTAGTAAATGTGTAATAAAACCTTGTAGTAAAAACTATAGTAAACTTATTAATAGGCTAAGTATATAGGTAAATAAGAAGTTAATAACATAATAATAACTAATAAAGTGGTTACCTAATAAATTAACTCTAATTATATTCTAAAATTCACTATAAAGAGAAGGGAAACTATCTATAGAGACCGTGCGTCTTTAAATATATAACTCCTCCCTATAGTAAAGGTTAAGTATATTAGTACGTTAGTATGTTAATACGTCGTGTTCCTATATTCCTATGTTCCTACGTTTTAAACTTATAACGTAACTAACTATATAACTTAGCTACCCCTTATCTTATAGCTTAATCGGTTTTAGTGCCTCCCATACTATCTTAACTAACCCGTTTATATCTGTCCTTAGTAGTTATACTACTGCTAATATAAGGTCCGTAACAATACCTCTAGTAACGTAGTTAAATAAGTCGGCTTCTATAACACTTATTTAGTTTAGATTAAAGTATTAGAGTATAGGCGCAGTAGTAAATATAACCTTTAGATAGGTAAAGGCCTTCTTATATTCCTTATTAAAGATAAAGACTTTATCCTTTTAGGTTAGAGCTATAAGGGGTAAAACTAGGGCGAAGAGGTTATTAATAAACCGTTAGTAGAAATTAGTAAATCCTATAAAGGCTCTTATATCCTTAACGTTCTTAGGTTCTTACCAGTTTATAATTACTTTAACTTTCTTTAGGTCTATTTATATACTATTTATAAAAATAAGGAGTTTAAGGTATAGAACTTCCGTTTTATAAAACTTATATTTATCTATATCTAATTATAGACTAGCTTCGTATAGGGCTTATAGAATAAGGTTAACGTATTTCCAATATTTGGTCAGGTTATTACTATATATTAAGATATTATTAATATAAGCAATATAGAAGATATCTGTTACAGCTTATATAAATGCCTCTAAACCAAAGCTTGTAGAATACTGTATTACGAAGATACTAAGCTAAAGAGAAGGAAAAGGGGTCGCTAGGACTAATATAAACAAATATATAGGGTAAGCCGCCAAGGCGCTAGCTTTAGGCGGGCTAATTATAGGTTAGTAGAATATGGTAAAATTTAGCAGGTAACGTATAATAGCGCCGTTATATTACCCCCCTCTTTAAAAGAAAGCCTGCCCTTAAGCTTAGTTAAAAATAGGGTAGTACTAAGCTTATAAATATAGGATTATAAAATAAGATAAGGAGATAAAGGGGATATAAGTACGTCCAGACTAAGTATAAAGGGCAATTATAGGCTAAGTGAAAGCACTAGGCTAGAAATAGTAGCCGCTAAAAGTCTTAGCACGGATCTAACTAATTAGACAACTTTAACCGGCGGTTAAAGTTCCTAGATATCTGAAATTTTACAGTACTAGTAGAAAAACGGTAAAATATAGCAGAATTTGGCAGATAGCCGCATTAGGGCTTTAGGGCGTTTTTATCCCTATATTCTTCCGGTAACTTATTATCCTTATTATACTAGCATTATATCTATTTATCTAGGTACCTTAGGGGTCTAGGCACGTTAGGGTATTAGTTATAAAACTCTTTAAGCTTTTAGGGGCAGCCTATAAAGTTCTATATAGGGTACTAGATTAGGTTAAGATTATAGCCCTTTTATTAAATATAGTATTTTAGCATTCCCCGTACTATCTTATAGGCTAGTATTTTATTAACCTCCTATTTATTATTACCATTTACTTAAACTAGTAGGAGAGGCTTGTTCTTTTGTCTAGGCAATAGGTTATTTATAGCTTTTTATAACTTATCTAGTAAGAAAATAGGGTAAACCCTAATTAAATCTGGGAGCTTTATCTTATATAAGTTACCTATCTTCTTAAAAACCTTATATAGTTCTACTATCTAATAGTCTAGCTTACGGCTAGGTTATTCAGTCTTCTAATTCCTTATTATAACCTAGACTATATTACTAGGGGCAAAGTCGGGCTCTTAATAGTATTTATTTACCTACTATTCTATTAACCTTTAAGCTTTTTCTAGGTTCTTATAGGCTACCATCTAGGCTTCCTCTAATTATTTAGCGTACTATTAGGCCTTAGTATAGGATAGCTTCTCTTATATAGTCTAGGGTTCTTTTAGCCTTTTCTAGTTAAAGCTTATATGGGGTAAGTATCCTATTTCTAGCTAAATTAAGGCAAACCCTATAGAGTTATGGGGTAGGGTTGCTTATGCGTAGTTTATTAAGGGTAGTAGTTTAGACTAGTTAATCTAGAAATAGTTAATAAAGGGCCTAAACCTCTAGTCTAGGTACTAATTTATAATCTCCGTTTAACCGTCTATCTAGGGGTAATAAGCTATAGAAAGCTTTAGCTTAATACTTAGAATCTAGGTAAACTTATTCTAGAAGGCCGATATAAACTATAGCCTAAAATTAAATATAATAGTATTTAATAGTCCGTAGATTTAGTAGATATAATAAATATATAGCTAGGCTGCCTCTTTAGCATTAATATTCTTATAACAAGAAATTAAGAACGGGCGTTTACTAAAGCGGTTAACTATAACTATAACTATATTATATCTGTTACAGTCCCTAAGTAGTTTATAAAAGTCTATAAAAATATACTACTAAAGGCGCTCTAGTATTGGGAGTGGCTTAAGTAGTCCTAGGGTCTTATCCTGTGGGATTATAGCTCTCTAGTAGTCTTTATAGTTCTATATATATTAATTAATATCTATAACTATTCTTGGCCAGTAGTAGCGGTAGTTAATAATCTTATAGGTCTTATTCTTGCTAGGGTATACTATAGAGACTTAGCAATAAGCTTTACGGATTAGTTTAGTCTATAAATTATTAATATTAGGGACTATAAGCCGCTCCTAGTATAGGAGTAATCCTTCCTCCGTCTTAAAATTAGGGTCTCCTTTTATAGCTTATTCGCGGAGGGCCCTTAAGGCGTTAGCCATATGGTTTACAGTTAAGAGGTAGTTAATTAGCCCTATTAGCTTATCTAAGGACTCCTCTATTAGTGTTAGCTCGTTTTACTAGAAGTCTAGCTCCTTAAAAATCCGTAGGTTAAGCTGTTCTAAATAAAAAAGGGCGCACGTCTAATATTAAGTCTTTAGCTTATTCTAAGGTCTTATATCTTATTCTCTTTAGGTTAGAGTATTAGTCTTAAAGTTTTACTTATTAAAACGATATATAATTATAAAGAAGAATTAGAAGAGTATTTTAGCCTACTAGGCTTATTATCTAGTAAGCTACTTTATAGTTATAAAGTACTCTAGGGCCTTATAATCCGTATATATCTTAATCTAAAAGTTTATACCTTTAAGCTCTACATACTATTAAAAGAGTAATTAAATAATAGCTAACATTTATTTATTATATACTTTATAGTTATACTTAACTGGGTCTATTATCTTTAAGAAAAAAGTAATAAGGTACCATTTACTATCTAGATATAACTATAATAGGATTCCCGCTACGACCCTATTAGAGGTATTTATTTCTAGTATTAATTTAAAGTCCGGGTTATAGTAATAAAGGATTAGGGAAGAGATAAGCCGATCCTCTATCTCTTTAAAGGCTTCTATATAGCTATTATTAAAAATAAAAGGCGTATCCTTCCTAGTTAGTTATATAAGAGATTTTACTATAATTTTATAGTTATAAATAAACCGGTAGTAGAAATTACAAAAGCTAAGGAAGAATTAGATTTCTTTTACTATATAAAGGGGCTTTTAGTTATAGATTACCTTTACCTTCTTAGGGTTAACCTTAATTTCTTTTATAGTTATAATAAACCTAAGGTATTTTATACNTTTTATCCTAAACTTGTATTTCTTAATATTAACTTATAAGCCCGCGTTCCGTAGTCTCTCTAGAACCTTCTTAATATAAACTTAATACTTAAGTTTATTGTCTAAATATATAAGAATGTTGTCTAGGTATACCGTATAGAATTTGTTAAGGTAATTAAAAAAACGTTATTTATATACCTTTAGTACATAGCTAATCCGTTTATTAGTCTAAAAGGAAAAACTTTATATTTATAGAAACTATAATAGGTATAGAATATTATTAAATCTTTAAATATAGGGTCTATCCTAATTTAGTAGAAAGCTTAGCGGATATTAAGTTTAGTAAAGATCTTTACCTAGCTTAAATATATAAGGGTTTTATTAATTAAGGGAATAGGATACCAGTCCTTTTAAATAATAGCGTTTAGCTTTTAATAGTTAATATAAAAATAAGGGCCTCTATTAGGCTTTTTTATAAATAAAATAGGGAAAGCAAAAGGGGCTTAACTTAGCTTAATAAACCCTTTATCTAAGTTATTAATTAAGTACTACTTTATTACTTTTAGCTTATCTATTAATTAATAGTAAAGGGGGCTATAGCCTAGCGAGTTATTAGCTTTTAATTAAATCTTATAATTATATATCTAGTAAGGGGGTAACTTATCTAATACCGCTTTTAAAAATGTATCCTTATAATCTATATAAATAGTATAAAGGAGATATTTAACTAGTTCCTTATTGGTTTCCTTAGCTAGCCTTTCCTCTTTATTATTAATAATTTAGTTAATCTTATACAAGCTTATTATAAGAACTTTATTATCCTTCTAGTATATATTAAAGTGGAACACTATAGCGCTAATTACGGTAATATTTATAGTAGGGGGTTTATCTAATAATAGGGGCGTATATAACTTTAGGGACTTCTAGAGTACTAGCGTTATTATTACTCCTTTTAGCTCCTATTATATCTTTTAAAGGTTATCCCTTATATCCTACTAATACGTTCTTTTCTATACTGGTTAAATCTATACGATTTAGACGTCGTCTATATTACTATCTATCCCGCTTTTATATATAGAGTCCTCTTTAAATATAGCGCTTTAGGAGAGTATTTTTATTAGTATAGAGTTCTTTCTAGCTTTGCGGCGGGCGTTTTTTTAGGTAAAGGCTAGGTTATAGGTCTAAACATCCTACTAGTAGGTAGGGTTAGCCCTTACGGCTAGTGTCTTATAGTTAGTTTGGATCTCCCTAATAAAGGAGGGTAACCTTAGTCTATCCTCCGGCTAGACAAACTATCTTTATTATATATTTAACTAAATATTAAAATAGGGCATTTATTTTCGTCTAAGGATTATATTATAGGACCCTAGGTCCAGAATGCAAAAGGGGATACTATATTAGCGTTATTTGTTAAGAGTAATATATAACTTTAAGACGTGGGTAACAGGCTAACTGGCTTAGCTATTATAGCCTTTTACCTAGATAGGCTTCTCTAGCTAAATAGCTTCTATATTTAGAAACTTCGCAATATTATTTATATAGGTAGTATTTATAAAGGCAAAGCTATTTACTCTAGTATTAATAAGGGCGGTTATATTAACTCTATATCTATTTTAAGATACTATATATAGAACTATAAAATGCTTTCCACCTATTAACTAACTAAGATTAATCTCTTTAAGATTAATAGGGTACCCTAGAGGGGAGTCTTTCCCTAGGGTTCTTCTTTTCCCGACTTATTAGATATTTCTCCTTCCTCTATCTCCTTAATATTACCTATATTCTTTAGCTCCGGGTAGGATAAAATAAAGCAACCCTCCTTATTGTAGTTATAGCACGTAGCTAAGGCAGGGTTAATTAGAGTATTGCGGTAAATACTAGTTTATAGCGTAGTACGTAGCTAGTCGGGCGTTGCTCGCCGGTGTATAGTTATAACCGCTTTTAGTGTAAAAGTAGTTATAGCTTGTCTTCCTACTTTAGCTTCTATAGGTATAGCTAGCGAGTTCTGATCACTATGGAGTTGCTTCTACTAATTAGGACGGGCTTTAATCCGCTTTAGTTCTAAGTCTAATAATAGGTAACGAGCTGCAAGTCTATTGTAAGTTAGTAGGTTATTTAAGGTTACAGCGATCTTTGTTTATAGCTAAATTATTAGCTTATTATATAGGTCTAATCGGTAGTTCTTAAGGGGAACCTGGCCTTCTCCTATAAGGTGTAAAAATTAAGTCTAGAATTTAGTAAAGGGTTAGTTCAGTTTTATTATTAGGCAATTATAGTTATACTAGGCGTCCCGTACTTTATTTAGGTTAATATAGATAGCCGCTAGGTGCTGTATTATCTTATTAATAAATATAAATTAGATAGGGGAGTCGTTCTTAAACTTGGCTTAAAGGTGCAGTTAGGCGTCCCTAGTGGTTTAACTAAAGAGGTAGAGCATTTTAGCTTCTTTAAAAAGGAAATAGTTATAGTTAACGCGAAGCTTTTCTTATACTTAAATCCTCTAATTCTTAAATATTGGGTCTATCCTGTTAGACAGTAGTGGGGGGTTAAAGAGCTTAACAGACTTTAATTACTTTGTTATTATATCCGTACTCCCTAGTATATTATATTTAGTAGAGTAAATAAGTTAGCTAGGGCTTTAAGAAGGGGAAGCTAGGCTATATTATAGGGCTGTAAGGCTTTCTAGGATCTCTTATAAGGTCTCTTATATATTTTTTACTTTAAGATAATTGGCTTCCTAGCTAGCTACAAGGGCGCGAATCTACTCGCGTACGTCTATAACGTTATTATTATCTTTAATTTCTAATCCTAATTAGATCTTAGGTTCCTTTTAAGTAAAGGCAGCTCTCTTAAATAAGCTTACTTTAGGTGCTATTATTAGCTTTCTAAGGTTCGTTAGTATTATACGCTTTAGTTTTAATTCTGGGGGTATAGGTCTGGTCCTATTTAGCTTATAAGGTAGGATATTATCTAGGCCTTCCTAGGTAATATAGAGTTGTTTTAGTGTCTAAATATGGCGCGTTAATGCGTTATTGCAGACGAAGTTTCTTTAGGGTAGGATATTATTAAGGCCTTCCTAGGCAAGGTAAGGTAAGCTTAGTATAATATTATGGCTTATATAAATGCCTCTAAACCAAAGCTTGTAGAATGCTATATTACGAAGATACTAAGCTAAAGAGAAGGAAAAGGGGTCGTTAGGACTAATATAAACAAATATATAGGGTGAGCCGCTAAGGCGCTAGCTTTGGGCGGGCCAATCGCAGGTCGGTAGAATATGGTAGAATTTAGCAGGTAATATGCGATAGCGCCGTTACAATATCTAGGTAGGGGCGTAGGGTATTATTTATATAATATTAAAACGAGCTTAGAGCGTTTATAAGGCTAAAGGGTGTTACTAAGTATTTAAATAGTCTATATTAGGTACAAAATGCAGTAAGCTATTTATCTTCTTTTATAATACGGAGACAGTTAAATATAGAGATAATATTAAGCTTTATATAGTAACGAGCCTTACTTAGTCGGTTTAGCGTCTCTTATATTAACGGGATTAGATATTAGTTTTTAACGATAACAGTATTAAGAGCTTAGTAGTCTATATAAAAGCGTAAACCGCCGCCAGGTTTCTTAATAAAGATTACTAGTATAGCTATAGGTAACGAGCTTGCTCTAATAAATCCTTTACTTAAGTTCTCGTCTAAATACTTTTATAGTACTTAGAGTTCATCTTAGGACATCCCGTATAGGGGTCTAAATCTAGGCTACTTTTCTTCTTTAAGTATAATCTTATAGTTATATAATCGGTATTCCGGTAGCTTATTAGCTTCCTTTTATAAGAATACCTCTAGACGGTTATAGTACTCTGCTAGTACCTTTATAGCAGGGTTAGTATACTTCTTTAGTGCTAAGGCCTTCTTAATATTAGCTATAGTAATAGTAAAAATTATATATTTGGGTTTTTTAGCAAGTCGCGCTAGTAGGGTAGCTCTAATTATGCGGATACCTAGGGTGCCGAGCTCGCTTAGATTGTCTATAGTTCCTTATTTAGGTTTAGGTTCAGTATTAGGTATAGAGTTAGTATTAGATTTAGGTTCGGGTTCTTTAAGAATCCTTTTTATAGTAGAATACTAGTCCTTTTAATATTTTTGTGTATTATGCTTAAGCTTCTACTTAGCTTAGGGCGGTATAGTACTTAGTAATAACTTATAGAATTTAGTGGAGTTTTTAGATCCTTAGCGGATGTTAGTGGAATTCTTATATTAGTAGAATTTAGTGGAATTCTTATGCTAGTGGAATCTAGTAGATTTCCTAGATTTTAGTTTAGGGTTAGGATAGTACATTATAAGGCACTTCTGCTTATAATAAAAGGCGGTAAATAGAAGCTTAAGGTTATCCTAATTAATGGTTACTTTATATAGCCCTATCCAGGGTTGTTTAAGAATTACTAGGTAACCTAAAGTAGTAATAAAAAGCTTAATTAGTTCTTTGTAGTTTAGGTATTAGAGTCTTAGGTATACTATATAGGTAATTTAGCCTAAGACTATACATTTGCTATTAAATCTAAATACGTTAATATATTAGTTAAGGGGGGTTAAGGTAAAACCATTATCTTACGCAAAGATCTTATTAATAAATCCTATACTACTAGCTTCTGTATTAATTAGGACTTAAATATTAGCCTATTAATTATTTTACCAAAGATAATAGTTAACGGTTATACTATAATCCTAAGAGTTAGAGTTTATAACATCTAAAGCGTTTAATAAAATCCTAAGGCAGAGCCGTCCTAAAGAGCGACTTAACTCTAGGACGTGCCTTTTAGTAGTAAGCGGGAAGGGGTTCCTATAGAACGTTAGTTATAGCTTTACCCTTATAAGTAGTACTTACTAAATATAGGGCTGGAACTAGGTAAAGATCGGGGGTAGTAACTAGAAGATTAATGCGGTAAACGGTTACTAGTGTTAGCCATTCCTAAATTGTTTTAAGGCGTAGGTAAGAAAACGAGATAATATTTTAAGACATAGTCCTTACTTCCGCACTTAAAGCAGAGGCCTAGCTTAATGCGTCTTTCTTATTTAGGGGACCCTAGTAGGGCGTATTTTAGGATTTTAGTGTTAATATCCATAGCGTTAGGGTGCTTAGGCTAAGACGACTTAGTAAATATTTATAGGGCTGTTATATTATATTAAGGAGCGTATTTCGGTATTAGGCGTAGTATATTATTATACTATTTATTAATAACGTTTATATAGGCGTTAAGGGCTCCTAGTAGGTCTACGCCTATTAGGGAGGTTTTTAGTTTAGGGCTTAAAGATTTAATAAGGCTGTTAATTAGTACGGAGTTATTCTAGCCTATTTCCCTTACGTAATGGTTAAATTTAGAGAAGTATACTAGGAAACTTTTCGTTTCTTAAGCTATGTAGTTTATCTTTCCCTAGGTAATAGCTTAGCGGTTTAGGTTACTATATAAGGCTTTAAGAAGTATAACTAGGCTTTATACTAAGGTTAGCTGCCTTTTCTCCTAGTTAACTTAGGGCGTAATAGAGTTAGTTAGCTTTAGTTAGGTAATGGTTAGCGTTACTAGTTAGCTTATTTTTAAGCTAGCTTAGGAATAATTAGAGTTCTCATTATTTACTAGTAAATACTAGGGGATCTAGTAGTTATTTAGATTGTTTTAGTGTAGTAGTTAGTTTAAGGTGGATAGCTACTATAGGTTCGGGGCTTACGTTCCGCGTATTTATCTCTAAAGATAGTATTTAGTCTTAAGGCCCTAACGTAGGCGTCTTAAGTATACGGATTTCTTCTTAGAGGTCCTTAATTAATCGCTAGTATTATACTTCTTATTCGGCTTATTATTAGTTTAAAGTGGCTTAGTTTTATATAAGGGCGTCTATAAAAGACTTCTATATTTCTACTAGTTATTCTTAAAGTGCGGATATAATACTAGCGGCCATTATAAAGGCTTTGGGGTTGTTGTGCATTTTAGAAGTAGTATATAAAGTTAATGCAATATAGTATTACGGAGTAAGAATAAGCGGCAATAATATATAGTAAGATAGATATTATTAAGCTATATATATAAACTGTATAAGAAGTTAAGACGTTATATAAGGAAAGAAGGTAGGAAAACGGGGAGAAAGGGCATATATTGTTAACTCGGTTACTTAGTTAATATATATATAGGGCAGAATAGGGTTTAGGTTATAGTCCTAGCAGAACTTAGTAGAATTTAGTAAAACTTAGTAGAATATAGCAGAATGCTATAGATTGCCATTAGATTGCTATTAGATTGCCATTAGATTACTATTTTATGGTTAGTCTCTAATTGCTAAGTTGGTAAAAACAGGTAGATGTGTATAAGGTGTTACGGGGGTGTCCTATAATAGAAAGTTCCTATAATTGCCTACGCTCTAATTCTTTATACCTTATTTATTACGGCTATAGCGGAGCCCCTATAGGCATATATCTAGATATTTAAGGTATAATCTACTACCAGCGCTACCGTTGCCCTAAATAGCTATTTTATAGTTAAAGGGGATACTATCTAAAGTCTCTTTAATGCTATAACTGCAATAAGGCCCTTAGTGGCTGCTTTTATAATATATTACTTATACCAAAGCTCTATATCTATAACTACCCCTAAGATCTTAGCTATATGCCCTAGTATAACTATTTTTCCTTTAATTATAAATAGGGTAGTATTAGTCCGCTCCGCGTTTCTCGTAAAGTGCACTAATATAGTCTTTTTACCTTTAAACGTTACGCCGCTTTATTTCTCCCAGTTTATTTCTCTATTAATAATAGCCTAAATACCTTTACAGTTTGCTGCTACTAATAGTTCTATAACCTATATATTATAGTTATCTATAAACGCCATTAAGCCTCTATTTATATTAAGCCGGTACTAAACTAAGTTAGCATTAAAAAATAAAAACAGTATTAGTAAGAGCGGCAATCCCTACAGTAGTCCTACTTATAATAGCTATTACTAGTTAGAGGTATAGCCATTAACTAAAATACTTGCCGTATAATTAAAGCAGAATATATTAATCTACCGCACTAATACTAGTGGTATACCTCTTGCTATAAGCCTTTATAATAGCCTCTCTTTATATACTCTATTATATATACCTTTTACATTAAAGCTAATAAGGCTAAGCACCTTCTTAGACTTTTACGCGTTATAAATATATTCTTATAGTAACAGTAGCACCTATTTAGTAGAGCGCCTCTTTCTTACCTTAAAGTAATTTATAGGTAGTAGTCCAAAGGTCTCTACTATGTATAATATTCTCTTAGCAACTATAAACTCTAGCACTTTACCTAATATAAAAAGTAGAGAAATAGGCCTCTATGCCCTTGCCTTTATATAATCTCCTTTATTTGGCTTCTTAAGCGGTATAATCTTAGTATTTCTCTATTAGTTAGAAAGGTCGCCCTTATTTAGTAAGGTCTAAAAGAGGAGTATAACCCTATCTTTTATTACCGGCTATATCTGCCTCTATACTATTACTAGTAGGCTATTATCCCTAGTGCTTTCTATAGCTTTACTATAAATTTTTTTATTCCACTTCTTCCATTATAAGACGCGGTATTTAGTGTTAGCGTTTATTAAGGCCGTAGCCCTTATTCTCTATTCCTATTAGCAGTAGGGGAAAAAAATATAGTTAACAGCTCCGCTGCTTACTTATCTTTTCCTTCTATAGTAGATCTATTTATCCTTACTAACGGTAGTATCTTATTAAATGCTGAGTTGCCACTTAGGTTAAGGTATTTTGCTACTTACTAAATGTTTATATTATCGGCTAGAAAGTTGTTCCAGTATATCCTTTTCTATTTCCGTATTACATTATAGTATTCCTTTAAGGCCTCCTTTACTTATTACTCTAGTTTTAGTTATGTTTAGCCCGCTTAGCATTAGTTCTTTACCTAATTTCTTTAGTAAGTATATACCTAGCGGAGCTTTATAAGGTCTGTTGTTTACTACCTTTTTATATATAGTAAAGGTCTAGCTTTTAGAGTTAATACGTAAACTACCTCTAGCACTATATTTATAAGCTAGTCTGTTTACTACTATATTTTACTACCTACTAAGATAATATAAAGGGCAGTAACAATCCTATTTCTAATTTTATTCTATAGTACGTTCTTAAAGAGTATTCTCTATTCTATAACGCGTTTAGGGACCGCAATATTAAATATTATCTTAATTGCCCTATAATTAGATTCGTGTTCTGTCCTATATACTAAGCACTTTACTATTATAGATATTAGCTCGTCTAATACTAGGATTAGGTTAATCGTTATTTTATAGTTGCCGTTTTACTATATTTTTATACCCCTAGGTAGTAGGCTATATAGGGAGTAATCTCCTATAAAGTTAATAATTGGGTTGGCTTCTCCCTATCTTGCCAGTAAGACGTTATTTCCTCCCTATAGCTGGTTATGCCAATTAAAGTCTCCCGC
Organism: Cenococcum geophilum 1.58; assembly: GCF_001692895.1. Lineage (NCBI taxonomy): Eukaryota > Fungi > Ascomycota > Dothideomycetes > Gloniales > Gloniaceae > Cenococcum > Cenococcum geophilum. The sequence goes on along the minus strand of NW_027137559.1, from coordinate 3,170,208 downwards.
AAATACTATATCGGTTTATATACCTATCTTATTCTATATTTCCTAGATTAGTTATTATAGTTTACTAGTTATATTCTATAGTACCTTTATATTCTTTCCCCTAATATATACTAACACTACTAGTACTAATTAGTCGGGAAGGTATAGTACTACCGCGGTAAGGTTTACCAATTATACTAGCACCTATTTAGCCTTAATATCTTTTTAAATCTATAGTATGCTCTATACTGCCGACCTCTCTTTATACTAAATTATAGGTATTAACTTAGTCTAATTTAAGTGTCCTATAGGGACTGTTATAACTATATCGTCCGTTTTTTATACGTATAGCTCTAATATCACTAACACTCTAAAGTCTTTTAGTTGTTTATTATTTACTCTGCTTTTAGATATTTAGATAAAGTACCTAAAGTATCTTATATATAGTGGGTAGGATGAAGCACTTAATAATTTTTACTAAACGATTTATATAGTCCTCTATATGGTATATATTTTAGGATCTATTCTTAGCAATTATTATAATAATGTCCTTCTTAAGCGCATTTAGTATATACTTGCGGTCTTATATATATAAATACTTTATATCCTAGTATCTAACACTAATAGCATTATATTAGGCCGCTTTTAGATTTATAGGTTTTAATATAAGCTAATTCCCCTATAATATAAAAGTATTAGTCCTATAGTAACCGTACTGCCTTACTACTTTTAGTAATATATACTACTATTAATTCATATACCTTTTCTATATCTTTTTTACTAAGCTATCCTATCTAGGCTATATATACATTACTCTCTTTTCCTAGTACCTCTACTACTTTATTTTAAATCTTTCCTTCCTAATTAAGAACTACTATTTAATTAGTATTATTAATTTTTACTATATAGAGCTAGTCTTATAATACCCTAATATTAACTACTAAGGTCTTCTAAGCCGCTTCTTTTATATATTAGAGCTTAGCTTTATTTTTATAAGTTATTCTAATATATATAGGGTTCCTAGGGTTTTTAATTACTACTATATAATACTAGCTCTTATAGCCTTCTATTATATATATACTATTTTTAATTACTTACCTAATTACCCCTAGTTATACTTTGTTCTTATTTTTCTCTTTAATTCTAAATATATTAACTATACAGTATAGCGTATTAGTAATAGTTAATAGTATAATATTCCTTAAAGGGAAGGACGTTAGGTTACTTAGTTAACTACTTAGCGGTATATAGGTAATATCCGCGTATAATAAAGCCGCGCTTAATAGTGCTTAAATATTAACTAATTAGGACTAGATTACCTTTATCTTTTTTATAACCTCTACTTTAAGCGCGTTAATCTACTTTATAAAAAATTTTGTAATAACTTTAATTTAATTCGCTTATACCTCTTTTTACTCCTTTAACGCCCCTAGTAATAATATAACTAGGTTAGTTAGCACCTATAAGGTGAGGATGTGGATAGGGAGTCCAATGATAGAACAATAGGTATATTATATAGACAGAGACGAATCCTTAAGGGAAAAGGAGGAGTCTGTGTGCAAGGTAGGAAGGGTTTTCCCTAGGCACGTGCTCTGCACGTGCCTTATAGGCAAGTCACCCCTAGGTTACCCTAGGGTCGCCTATACCTTGCGGCTATATAACTATCTACTTAGGTTTTACCTAATAATGCCCCCCCCTTTAAAAAGGGTCGTCCCCAATCCTTTATATACTTAAGCCTTAATAAAACCCTATTAAAAACCTTAGTAAGGAAAAAATTTAGAGGGGAAAGAGCGTCTTAATTTTGTGTATAGAGAGACGGGTAGTATATATGCGCGGCGTAAAGATGTTAAGGAACTTCGACCGGCGGTTAAAGTTGTCTAATTAGCTAGATTTGCCTTGCTAAAACTCCCCCGCATTTAACTGAGCTAGTAGTGATTTTATATGCCTGGTATAGAAAATCCTAATTAGTCCATTTAATAGGTAGAGCTAGTGGAGCTTAATACTATTGCCTAAATTTAATAGACTAGAAATATTCTAAAGCTCGCTTATATAGGCAGGTTGCTAGTACCTTGTAGGTAGGTTATAAGTTATTTATATACAGCTAGATTTGTAAACAGTAAGGTTATATATCTATTAAATCCGCCACTAACCCTACTTTGGCCTTACGCTATATTGGCGTAGCGCCGTATATACTTCGCGAGTAGGTTATAGGTTATTTACATACAGCTAGATTAGGACGGTAAGGCTATATACCTATTAGACCCGCCGCTAACCCATGTTTTAGCCTTATACGTTATCTGCGTAGCATATACGTAGAATAGTATAAGTTGTTAGTATAGGTTATTACTAGCGGGTTACTAGTAGGTTGTAGACTTTGGTTAAATAGACCCTAGTTATAAATAGGCCTATTCTCTAATATATAAATAATCTGCTTAGCTAGTATAGAGTGATGGACTAGGTTTAGGGAGGGTGCTTTCTAAATTAAGCTTCGTTGCTAGTATACGCTGTGGCCTTGCCTGCGAGTTATAGCAATTGTTACTTGTTCTTTAATCCCTTTAGACATCCTCTATTCCGCTTTAATATAGGTTATATTTTAATAGCAGCGCTTACTTTTCGCCTACGCTTCAGCTATAAGGCTAGGGTGTCCTACTTACGGTACTTATCTAGTAGTTATTAACAATTCTCGAGTTCTGTCTCGTATTTCCATTTATTATACTTATTTAGCTATTTTAGCCATTTAATAAGGTACTGCAGTTGTCTAGCACGATCCTAGTGGGCGATAATTACTTCTACTTCCTAGCTACCTTTCTTAAGCTCTTTTACTGCTAGGGGTTAAAACCTAGGGCGTAATTTATAAGGCTCTAGTAGGGAGATATAGAAGACTAGGTGGAGCTATACCATAGTAGGTAGGAGCTCTAGCTTATATACTTGCTGCCCTACACGCTTTAGGATCTAAAATGGTCCTATAAACTTATAGTTAAGCTTTTTATAGGGACGTTTTATGTAGATGTTCTTAAAGAAGAGTAGGACTTGTTTACTAACGGCGAAGTGTTTGGCTAGGTGGTAACAATTATAGTATTTTGCTTAAAGCTTTTAGGCGTGTATTATTAACGCCGCTACTGCCTTATATATAAGGCGTAGGCGTTATAAATGCGTCTTTGCGAGTTGGATATTCGTTAACTCAGACCCCTCCCTACCTTATTAGGCGTCTTAGACGCTATCTAGGACTCTATCTAGGATGTTTAGTAGCTGGCTATAGGTAAGCTTAATAAGGGAACGCTTTATTATGGTATAGACCTTAAAGTTATAGGTAAAGGCTATTTCTTTAAGTAGGGAGGCCTAATTAGACTGTTCCTAGTTTATAAATATATATAGGTATACCTTAAGCTCCTAATTCTAACGCTCTATCTAACTGTTTATCTACGGGTAGAATATAGTACTAAGTTTATATTAAACGCGGAGATAGTAGCACATAGTACTCTAGTACTCGCTTATAAATATACTACCCCTATTAAAGATAATATTATCTAGAGGCCCTATTTATATAAAGACTCTAAATAAGAGTTCTGCGAGTTATATAGCATTAATTATCTTACGCACTAGATAGTAGCGTACTAGCTTTATAAAACGGTTTATAAGGATAAGGACAGAGTTATACTCTACGCTATTAGGAGTTTTAAACTCTAAGAAATCCGTAATAAAGTTAAGTAAATAATGCTATTAGGCTTGGGTGGGGGCCTAGAGAGGCTGCAGCTCACTATAGGGTTTATAGCGGCGCGATTTAGAGCGTTGGCAGGCATTATAATTATTTAGGTATTTACGGAGGTTTTAGGTAAGGCCGTTCCAAGCATACTTTATATAATTACCTTAAAGGTATAGTTAAAACCATAGTGGCCGCCTATAGGATTATTATAATTTCGCTTAAGGATCTTCTATTACAGTAGTGTGCAATTCGGCACCTAGACCTTATTATTTTACCTTAAGAGTCCTTAATTATTAAGGGTATAGTCTTTATAATTAGTAGGAACTTATTTTTAGGTTAACTAATTATATATAGAGCGTATAAAGGCGTCCCTTTTTTATACTCTATAAATAAAATTAACTAGTAACTTAGGGGGGTATTTTATAAACGCCGTTTTGGCTAAGGTAGTTACTACTACCTTTTACTATAGTATAAGACTTTACGCAAAGTTGGTGCTAGCGAAGTAATATATAATATATAGGTAACTCGCTAGGTTATTGCGGGGGACTGTAGCCTAGGCTAAGGGGTCTTCCCTAGGGTTAAGCGCCATTAGGCCGGTTAAGGTAGTCTTAAAGAGAATGGCAGGACGCTTTGGTCTGCCGGCGCTAAGTTTACAAGGGTTGCTTATATGCTGCACGCATGCTACTCGCTAGTTTAGTATAGTAGCACTAGGGCCGCCTATAAGGCCTATAACCCGCAACTTTTGCTATAATATAGGCAGTATAGCATTAAGAATTATCCTCTTACTGCTATTTTTAAAGCCTTTAGCATAATCCAGGCGCTAGGATAGTATATTAGTAGGATTTATCTTACCTAGCTTATATTTAATCTTAAAATTAAACTTAGCTAGTTCCTTAGTATACTAGGCNTNGNNAGTANATAANCTNTTANTNGTTATAAAGTACCTAAGATNATTNTAATNNTANAGCACGCGCGTTATATACGCGGCGTATTTAAGGTAATAGCGCCACGTCTTAAAGCATTACACTATAGCGAGTAGTTTTTTGTTATGCGTATTATACCATACTTCTAGGCTAGTAAGCTTCTAACTATAATAAGTAATTAGGTGCTAGTAGAGTTAATCTTCCTACCCTAAAAGCTATAGAAGTATACCACTATAGGCATAGTTAAAAGCGTTAGTAATTACCATTAGGGGTAGATTAAGGTCGAAGTGGCGAAGTAGAGAAGCCTATATAAATATAGCGCGTAGCTTACGGAACGCCTACTACGCGTTATTAGGCTAGGACCAGGGTTAATACTATTTAGTAGGCCCTTTTAACTTATACTTCTTCTTCTTCTCCCTATTTAACGTTAGGTCGCGATATACCTATATAAGATATGCGTGTAGGGGGTATACGGTATCTAAGTAGTTCTAGATAAATCGCCTATAGAAGTTAGTAAAGCTAAGGAAGACCTAGATATCTCTATAGGACTTAGGCTTAGGCTATTCCTTAATAGCTTTTACGCGGTTAGGGTCTATTATAATACCCCTAGGGGTAATAATAAAGCCTAGGAACTTAACGTTCTTAGTATAAAAGATATATTTTAATAGTTTAGCGTATAGGCCCTAAGCGCGGAGCTGTTACAGTACCTACTTAACGTGCTTAACGTGCTTATCCTTATTATTTAAGTAGATAAGAATATTATCTAGGTAAACTATATAGATGGTATCCACTAGGGTTTCTAGAGCTTTATAAATATAGCTTTAAAAAGTTATAGGGGCGTTAGTAAGACTAAAGGGCATTACTAGGTACTTAAAGTAACCATAGCGTGTCTTAAATACGGTCTTCTATTTGTCTCCCTTTTTAATATAAATCCTATAGTACGTATTACGAAGATCTAGCTTTATAAATATCTTCGTATAGCTAAGCCTATTAAAGAGCTCGCCGACTAGCGGTAGGGGGTACCGATTTTTAATTATAATCTTATTTAGGCGTCTATAGTTAACATATAGCCGCATTATACCGTCTGCTTTCGGCATAAAGAGAATGGGCACTCTAGTAGGCGACTTACTAGGCCTAATCTAGCCCTTTTTAAGAGCACTGTCTAGGTACTTTTATAAGATCTATAACTCTTTCTATAAGAGGTTATAGAGGGGCATTTATGGTAGCGTCTTACCTTCTTCTAAGTCGATTATATAGTTATACTTAGAGTTCTACAGTAGTATACTTGCTAGCTTATTAGAGAAGATATTAATTTCCTCCTTATATACCTCTAGTAGGCCAGGGGCCATAAAGGTCAAAGCGACTATTATATAGTAGTGTGCTTCTAGGAGCTAGTAGAGAAAGGGGTGCAGCCGATATGCGTTTCGTAGGTGTACTTATATAGAGAGTATATATAGCTCTACTGTAGTATACTTAATAGTTTTAGGGTTTTGATTACCTCCCCCTTATATATAGGTAATCTGCGCCGGCACCGGAGGGTCTCTATAGGTACTCGCTACTAGTGACAATAGGTCCTCTACTATATTTATAACTAGTGTCTCTATATCTAGAGGGTTTATATAGGTACTCGCTGCTAGTAATAATAGGTCCTCTATTATATTTATAACCGGCGTAAAGAAAGAGTCTTCTAGCTATAGCGAATAGACTATTTCACTAGCCTTAATATCTGCTAGGAGAGCGTTAAGGGTGACTATCTAGAGGTGTTTAGGGTCTAAAGTACCCTAGATAAACTATCTAGAATGGAAGCTAATTAATAGATCTGCTTTTGCAAGCTAATCCTATCTAAGAACTATATTATAACTATTAAATGAGCCGCCCCAAAAGGTCTGCGGGCCAATAGTGCGAGAGGTACCCTAGAAGTCGCTAGTAGTAACCGTTAGATTATAAGTATCCTAGATTATTATCTAGTTATTATTAAGGAAATATATAATAGGTTTACGTAAACGTAGCGTGTAGCGTATAGGTAGGTTAAACCTACGGACGGCCTCTTAATTAATGAGGTTAATTTAGCACCCATTGTTATATAAAGCACGTAGGCGGACTTCGCCCTAGGGCGTATCCATCGCAATATATACCACAATGCGTTTCTTTTCTCCCTCTATATTAGGCCCTAGTTGCAGTTAAGAGAGATACGCTACTAGGGCTTTAGGTTTTCTAAAGCCTAAGCTGACTTCTCTTTATTAGCCTGCTTTTAGTGTTCCTTATAGTGGCCGCCTGCGGTCCTTTAACTTGCCTGCGTAGCACTGGTATCTAGGGGGTCCCCTAAGCTATCTAGCTTTTAGGTAATCTTCCTGGGAGTTTACTTAGAAAAGCGTCGCCCTTTTTAGGTTCTATTCCCTAAGCCTAACTCTATAGAGCCTATGCTGCGACCGCACTTTATACGCAATAATTTGCTACTACTACTTACGCGATCTTCCGCAAGCTTTATGGTATTAAGCAATTGCTCTATATAGTGGATTTCGTTAAAGAGGTCTTTAGTAGTTCTTACCTGTTAGGTAAAGTTCTAGCGGAAGAGCTCTGCTTATAGGTGGGCTAGAAGATATAAAAACTAAAAGTTTACCTATTGCTTAGGATTAATAAAAGGGGTATATAAGAAGAGGTCCTTTAAGCTATATATACGGGCTAGGAAGACGTTAAACCTCTAGTTCTCCTTTATAATAGCTATATAGTACACTATAGCGTTATTAAAGTATCTTACTATAGGGTTCCTAATCTGGTCTTAGACTATAGTCTTAAATTCGTCCTATAGTAAAGGACCCTTATCCTTAGTGCCTAACCGGCAATAAACTAGTTAGGCAATTGTCTTTTCTTTTATAAGACCTTTAATGGCCTAGTATATGCGTTACTTATAGTTATAGTTAGCGTTATTAACCTTAAATCGGTTCTTAACTGCGGCGATCCACCGGTTAAAATACTGTTAAGTAGTACCGCTAATATTAGGTAGTAACTTCTTAACTAGGGCGTTGAGATTTAATTAGCGTATGCGTTTGCTATATAACTTATACTCTTTACTAAAGAGGTAATAAGAGGGCTTTGTTAAATTAATAATGCTCTATAAGTTAGCTATTTTCTTAACTAGCTTATCTAGCTCCTTTATGTTAGCGGTATTAGGTAGGACGCTAGTAACCTTACTAAGCTCCTATTAAGCCTAGGTATATAAGTTAAACTAGTCTCTAGCGTTTATAGATATCTAATTATTTTAGGATTTAGAAAATAGCTTAGATGCTACTAGTATGCTTTTAGCGGTTTTGTCTATACTAGATCCTAAGGCGTTCTGCGGTTATATTGCTAGCGTATTACCATTAGGTATAGGCGTTGGTTTTCTTTTTAGAGGTATTATAGAAAAATTAAACCGGCTATCCTTCTAAGGGGATTAGTAAGGATTTAAATGTAAGGTAAAGATATAGATAGGGAGTCCAATAATAGAATAATAGGTATATTATATAGACAGAGACAAATCCTTAAGGGAAAAGGAGGAGTCTATATGTGAGGTAGGAAGGGTTTTCTTTAGGTATGTGCAGAGCACATGCCTTATAGGTAAGTCACCCCTAGGTTGCCCTAGGGTCGTCCATACCTTGCGGCTATATAACTATCCACTTAGGTTTTACCTAATAGCACCTTAATCTATATATTTATTATTATATTTATCTTTTTAGTTATTACTTAGTTTAGTAGTCTTAAGAATATTTTTATTTATTTATTTTTATGAATATATTCATTTATAACGAATGATATGCATTGAAAAAAAAATTTCCCTTAAGAATTGAATTATTTATAAGCTTATGAATATATATATATGGATTTTTAAAGCTTTTGTTACTGGTTTTAGTAATAAATGCATGCATATTTTAGCCAAATATTTATTTAATTCATAAGTGCGCCAAAAAATTTATAATTTAAATGTATATAATAAATAGAGCTTACCTAGGCTATATTCATTACATGCATTCAAATCATGAATATTTTTGGCGCGTTTATGAATTAAATGAATATTTGGCTAAAATATGCATGCATTCATTACTAAGACCACTGACTTAGTTTACTATATTGGCTATTATTACTAGCTACTTTACTCTCTTTTTAGCCATTATATAGTTTCTTATTAACACTATTTAATCCTTAGGGTATAGTTTTTTTCCTATATGCTTTAATTATAGTATACTAGGGGCTACTACTGCTATATAAACCGTATCTTCTATATTGCTCTTATAACTATCGTTTTTAAGGGCCTTAGTTGTCTTGGCGCGTTCCCGACGCGATTAACGCGTTAAGCCTCCTTCCGCCTCTGCCGTCTCCATCTTCCCTTTCTCAACTTGGGTACTGCGTGCTAGGGGGGGTATTATTTAAAGATAAGGTTCCTTCTGTCGTGCTCCTGGCTAGAGTGCGGCCCTCTCTTCTCACTTCCTCCTACACCAGCTTGAGAGATAGTGTAGCTCTATAGTTCCCCGCCTCTTGTCACGTGATCTGATTACCACGACTCGCCGGATTCCAACAACAATTGATAGCGATACTGAGTTTGAGGAGTTTCCTAAGAGGAGCGATCAGCATGAGTGGTGAGATGAGCAACTTAGGCTGAGTAAATTAATTGTAACACCGTAAATAACGCCAAGACTATAATATACACTGTTTTCTGAGCCTTATATATCCGGGTTGGCGTACACCTGGCCACCTGACGCCAAATCAGTCCCCAGCTGGTGTGATGTAGATTTGAGCTTAAACCCGTGCCACGCCAAACCATTGAGATCATTGATAAAGGTTCACGGTCGGCTACGGTCAAAAGTTAGGCTTTTATGGCGATGTTGGCTTGTGTCGTGCGCAGAGATTGGTCGTTTGCATCAACGGCGAGAATATAGACGGCAGATGTTTCCTTGTGGAGATTTGGTGTTCCGAGCTTAAAAACAGGGCGCAGCGACTCTTCCACTTATGAATTCCACTCATAACAGATAACAGACCCGCCTTCTGCCACTGTTCTCCCAAAATGCGAGTTAGGCCGGAAATGGCCCTAACACAACATCTGTAGATGATAAATGAACAGGATTGTCGGATAATTTTCCCTGTAACCCGCCACCTTTTGAAACCCCGCCAAATATTACCAGATAGTCCCCCTTACAATCTTCGAATGATTGATAACCAACAGTACCTACAACCTCGACGTGAGACGGATCTAACGTAAGGTTGCAATCTTGCGCCCATAAATACCCAGTCTTGCTGCCATTAAGCATCAGTGCAAGGGTTAGAGCACTATCGCAAATCGATAAGAGTGCATTCTTAGCATCCTTGAGTATGGCATTTCTTTCTGCATTCTGGAACGAACCACCGGGTATGAAAGGTGTAAGCTTCATCCAGATGTAATTATTCAGCTCTTGGGCTTTTTCTCGACGATTGAAAAGTTGACTATCCCACGCTTTACCAATCAAGCAAGTTCGAACGCGCCATTCCACTAGGTCGTCTAGAGATACTTCAGAAGGTTAGTCCAGTATTTCGCCGTGTACTGAGTGTTACACTGCTTACCAGTCTCTGAGGCACCTACACTACTATAGAAAGCATTCAATTTGTTATCTGTCTCAAGGTCGAACCCAAAATACAGGCTCTTAGAAAAGCATTGCTTGTAAAGGGCTGACGCTACCATGCTCATCACCCAGAAGTCCTTCGCCTCATTGCTTAGGCAGGAATATTTGGTGTTTTTGAGAGACGCGTTGTGGTTCGTGCAGTACTTCTTGACAAGCTGGAAGATGTCGTATCGAAGCTTTCGAAATCCTTTCTGGATTTGATCGTCGTCAAATTCTGGCGACCTGAGACTAGACCCTAGTATCACTTCCTGTAGCTTCTTGAACTTGCTATCACTTTGACGGAGCTTTTGCGTCGTGAGTCTGTTCTCTCTTTCGACTTTTAGAAACTCTTGATCGCGACTTTTCTTCTCGGATTCGGCTGTTTGAAGCATTGCTTCGAGCTCCTTGATGCGGTCTCCCTGAGAAGCGATCTTGGCGTTGCATTTGGCGGACGGGTCATCCTTTTGGATCTGACACAATTGCATTTAGTCGAATCCTTGCGTCATACGAGTGGACTCACCGTCGGTTGAGACGTCAACTGATTTGCTTCTAGGGCGGGTTGGATTCTTGCATCAATATCTTGTAGAAGACCGTCCAGTTCGTCTCGAACTACGGCAGCCACACCTTGAACTACGGCAGCCACATCTTGGCTATCGAGTCTTCCCGGACGCGGATCACGCTCATATCCGCTCTGATCTAGATCGCGGCTAGAACTATTTAGATTTGGATCGGAGCCCCCTCTGCGATGATACAGATGCCTTATCCTCGGTTCTATAACCTGTCGAGGCCGACGGAGGTGATGCTCGCTCTCCCTCAACGAATATGCCATGCGCTCTTGGACTCTTGGCGTTGGGACAACGGATGCGAGAACGTAGTTGAAGAATGAGCTCATGTGGATGGGAATTCAAGGATCTTTAGGTTTATATTGAACATTCTGAAGTAGAAGAGCAGGGTTGGTGTTAAATATACCCTTCTCCAGAATCCAGCCTTTCCAAAAGCAGCTGATCGTGTTTAATGACGCCAAGTGTCTGCCTGGGATAACCGACGAAAGCTGCCATAGTCAGCTCCATTTTACAGCCGGAACTAGAATATCCTGAAGCAGAACCTTAGAATTTGCACGAATTGGATGCAATGAACTTGTGCAGGACTTGAAACTCTGTAGTTGTGGAGCGCCAACATCAGCCATCAATGAGGGATTTATGCACCAGTATATTTTAATACCTTAGGTCCAGATGCGCCTATATCTTGTTTTAAAGCACTTTCTAGTGGTTGATATATATTATCCTCAGCCTTCTTGATAAACATTTGCTTGTTACGGTGACTGCATCATGCATGTTTAGCGTATTCCAGCCTTACACCCTTTTCACAAGACATTAACCCATGATTTGTCTAGCATATTTGTAATGGCGTGCGCATTTGAAAAAAATGATAGGAGCTGGAGATATGATTCTAGGTATGCGGGTGGTGCCACGGCCTGTTTCCTCCTCCAGTGAAGCTCCGTCAGCCTTGAGGCTTTTAAGACGATCCAATTCCATTCCTTCAGAGAACGGAACCGCAGACCAGACGTGCTGTAACCGACTACCAGTACTATGCCAAAACACCACTCTGTCTCACCTGCGTACCCCCTTGTTTCTATTGCGTATCACCCTGTTTCAGTTACGTGTCAGTCTCCCCCTTTGTTTATTGTATACACCTTCCTCGTGTATATATAGAGTCTTTAGAGCTACATTCCAAATCAAGCCGCTAGCTCAATTCACACACACTGCAAAGCTTACACGTACCATTCTACTAATCTCCAAGTACCACATTTCCTACGGTCACTTGCTCAAAAGAAATAGAAGATGGACCAAAGCACGAAAGAGCGTCTGTCCGAAACACTCGCAAATATCAACCTCCAAGACGATGATGGCTCTGATCGAATGGTCATTGCACTTGACTTTGGCACAACCTACAGCGGGTACGATCACGCACTCTCGATATCCCTCTTGGGCGCTGACTGACCTATCAGGATCGCATACGCTTTCTCTTCAAAACCTGAGGAAGTTCACTGTATCCAAGAGTGGCCGGGAAGCTCGAAGACCGTTCCCAAGTCACCCACGGTCCTCAAGTATACGAGCAAGAATAATTTTAAGTGGGGGTATGAACTAGATCGTACCGTCGAGGAGAAGATTGTAGGAATCAAACTCCTCCTCGATCCTCAGCAGAAGAGGCCCCTCTTTGACACGGCTGGAGCGGCGGCAACTAAGGCGGAGATTGCAAAGTTGGGAAAGCCACCTGCCGATATTGCAAGCGATTATATTGCTGCAATATACAAGCACGCGCTCAAAGTGATATCTGGAAAGGTACCAAAGGCGTACCTCGACATGCTCGACAAATACTTTGTCCTCTCGGTGCCAGCCGTTTGGTCGGACAAAGCCAAGGATACCACACTGCGAGTATGCATATTAAAGGTCTCTAGAACTTGAATATTGCATTAATAAACCCCCTTTAGGCCGCTCGAAACGCCGGAATATCCCCAGTAGAGCTGATCAAAGAGCCCGAGGCTGCAGCCATGTATACGCTACACTACCTCAAGCATCAAGGGCTAGAGGTACGAAAGCCATACGAGAAGCGTATCCTTGGTGATATACTGATTGAGTCTGTAGCTTGGAGATGCTATTACCATTTGTGACGCGGGTGGAGGGACAGTTGATCTTGTTTCATATGAGATCCTTAACCTCCATCCGCTTGAGTTAAAAGAGCTATGTCCATCAACTGGTAAGCTTCGGCGGAACATTCTCGTTGCCTCCACTTACAATAACTAGGCGGAATTGCAGGATCACTCATGATCAATAAGAGATTCGAGAACTGGGTTAAGGACATGGTTGGTGAACGAGTGTACCTTGACCTGAAAGAAACGGATGCCTATCGCCGCGCTATGAAGGACTTTGATGAGAACATTAAGCCTTCTTTCCAAGGAACAGGTGATGAGACTGCATACGTGAACTTCCCTATGGCGAAAATCAAGGACAACCCGTCCAAGGGTATCGCGGGAAACACGTTGACACTTACTACGTGAGTACGCTTTCCTGATTGAGGCAAATGTCAATAGCTCATTTGAATAGGAATGATTTGCGGGAAATTTTCCAGCCCGTTTTCGAGGAGATCGATAAGCTAGTAGCACAACAAGTCAACGAGGTTCGAATCAAACGAATGTCATTGAATCATCCTAAGGGCGCAGCCATCAAGGTAAAGCAACTATGGTCAGATCCACTAGGCCGTATTGGCGCTAACATACCAGGCTATCTTTCTGGTCGGCGGATTTGGAGAGAGCTTGTTTCTCAAGGAAAGTCTTATTGCAAACCACACTGGAACACAGGTTATCCAACCCAACGGCGCGTAAGTGGCCTCCTTGAAACACTGATTTGATTACAGGAACTAATGGGTGTTCAGATGGTCAGCGATCGTCAAGTAAGTTCGAAATGAAATTTGTACTGACGCATCACTAAGCTTTCGATATAGAGGAGCTGCTTTGAGCAAACTGCCACATCAGGTCGCCGTGCTTTCTAGCGTAGCAGAACGTCACTACGGCGTTACTTGTCGGGCACTGTACGACGAAAAGGAAGACCAGGGGAGGAAGAAGATCTGGGATAGCTATGAGGGCATTTACCGCGTAGAAAAGATGACATGGTTCATAAGCAAGGCCAGCTTATCTAGGATCTGACGCTTGGATGAAGTTCTGACTGGGCCCTAGTTCGATGACCTCGAGCGCGACCGGACCATTCCCTTTTCGTTCTATCGAACATTCGACCTCGAAATGAGTTCCGATGACTACCAAATTGACGAAAATCTTGAAATGTGCTCGACAGATGTTGCCCCGGTCTACCCCACCAGTGGTAAGTCCTCAAGGAATATATTCAGATAAAGTAAGCTAATATTTCTAGCCATTCATAATAACTGCAAGCTCCATGTGGACCTCAGCAACGTCTCAAAAGATCAGTTCAAGAAGGTTTCAGGATCTAGTAAAAACTATTTGAAGCTGAATTATAAGCTTTTGGTGAGGATTGAGGGCGCTCGGATGGCTTTCTCGTTTGAGTGCGGAGGGAAGGAGTATGCCAGTATTAAAGCTGATTTTGGGAAGTAAGGAGAACTCGACTATAGATGCTAATGTCGAGCATCGTGCGTTAATGCTAGTCTATCTTCTGTAGTATGCGATAATTGGGAAACCGCTTGTTGTTTAATAAGACCCCATCTTACGGTAGAAAGGATGATTATTTAAAGCTTTAGTGTGGTTGAATTAGTCGGTTTGGTTTTATTTTTGAGGTAGCTGTCACTCTTTGTGAGTTATTATATTAGTATATCTTTGTATTGTTCAATGCGCTTCAATACTTATTCCATAGAATTAAAGCCCGCATTCCATTACTTTATCACCCCCGATCCCAAAATTATAGCGTAGTGAATCTTTAAGAATCCTCTTGAACGGGACAAGCACTTAAACTGAGAATTAGATTTGTCATAGTATACTGCACATCCGGTCACCGTTTCAGAAAAGGTAGAGCCGAATGCAAATACATTAGTCTCAATTGTAACGAAGTTAAGGCTGACCAGTAGTCTCGACAGTCGGACCAGCGCTAGACGATCTAGGCGCTCGTCGTAGGGGCAGAGCTCGCAGGCGTCGACGAAGCACCGGTTCGGGAAATCGTAATCGGGACACCCGCATTCGCACAAATACCCTCAAGCGTCTCAATAACCTTCTCCTGGTCGGCGGGAGCAGGGCAAGCTTCTTGGACACACGGCGCAACGGTATGGAGTAAGCTAATCAGCCTTAAAATCGGTAAGACGGCATCCAACGCCCAGTGCGCCACTAGCTACTCTTGAGAATCGGCCTTCTGGTGGTGTAAAGAGGCTGGTCTTCCCAGCCTCCTTAAATATTGTACTATATAGCCACTAGCCCTTTCCCCAGATAGATGAATCAAGCAATCGAAGTATTATAATTCAATAGGTTATGAGCCCGGGTTATACAAATTGAATCAGCTAAGTCCTACTACACCTTATATTCAACTACATAACCCACTAAAAGAATATATTCTAGAGAAAACTCTACAGCCTTATAGCTGTTTTTTGCTGTATATCTCTGTAATATATACGAACTAATTAAAATAAAAAGGTACAGAAAAAGGAGTCTAGGAAGACTCTTCGTAAAGGTGGCTAAGCGCCAAAATACTAAAAACCTAACCTTCCAAATTCTTTCTAAACGCTAAACCCCTATACTAGTCTTTCTATTTTATAAGACAACCGTATATCTAAATTTAAAATAGGTATATGCTCTGTTAAAGCCTACTATAACGGTAAAGAAATTAACACCTTAATAATTATATAGAAGGCCTAGAAAACCGATTCTATACTAACTAAGGCCTTAACCTCTATAACTAGCACGGTTTTACCGCTTCCTTAATATCTTCCTCTACCCTTACATATTTAAAGACCTTAAGGAAAATAATACCGGTAATATCTTTATAGAGGACTTTAAAGACTACAACTTCGACCCTAGCACTATACCTAACTACTTTAGTAATTTAGATAGCTCCTTAGCCTCTAATAGCACCCTCTCTATAGCTAGCTTAACTAAACTCTTTAGTCTTAAAGTCCGAACCCCTCCTTAACTCCTTTATAATACCTTAGTTATACCTATCCTATTAAATACTTTAGAGACCTCTAAAACTAAAATTAATAAAGAACGCTCTCTAGTATCTAAAACTATATACAAATCTATTAAATTTAAAGGAGTAGGGACACTAGAACCTTAAAGCTTTACTACCATTAAAGACTCTAAACTTAATACTATAAATGTCTTACCTTTACCTATCTCCCCCAAACGTCCTAAATATCCTAGGCCCTAATAATTAAACCCATCCCTAATAAGCCTAAGAACTCTTTATTAGTCTTACTAAAGACACCTATAATTAAGGCGAAAATAAGCTTTATAACTAAAAGGGGGACTAGAGGACTAGATAAGATAAGGAAATTGGAATCTACTATAGGATAGATAGAATTTAATAAGTAGATGCGCCTCTACTTATTAATAAATGGATATAGAGATCTATTTAAACGGAATTCTAAAAGACTAGAATAAGGGACCCTATTAGAGGCAACTAATAAAACTAAGTTAGATATCTAGCTTAATAAATAAGAACGAGTATATAGCATTATCTAAAGCAGACTCGGCTATAACGCCACGAGGAAGGTTAAAGAAATTAAAAAAGTAGATAAGATCCTTACTAAGCTATAAAAACGGTTCCGTTTAATAGGAAGTGCAGTCTACTAATACCTTAAGAGACATTATTAGGAGGTTACCCTAGATACCTATAAAGGGGTAATAAACCACGCGGAAAAGCTATAAGAAGCACAAATAGAGATTATAGAGCTTAACCCTAACTATACGATTAGCGAAATCTCCCTAGTTAGTAAATTCCTAATAGGACTTAGCCTAGACTACGACATATTCCTAACCTTATTTTACTAAAAATACTCCCTCCTACTAGAATAAGACGAGAAGAATAAGATTATAAAAGCAGCTGTAGCGTTTAATAAAGCTATATAAGTAGTAGAAAGGGAAGAATAGAATATAAAGGGATGGGAAGATAATAAGACTGCCTTACTAGCAATCTCCTAAAATACCTAAAAAATAAAGGGTTGCAAGCACTACTATAAACTTTACTATATAAAGGACGAATATTGGAAACTATACCTAGACCTTAGAAGAAAGTACTGTAAGGAAAAGTATAAGGAAAGAAAGAGGAAATAAAGTAACTCCTATAGTAAGGAAAATAAAAAACCTAAGGGTAATAAATTAATAGAAGAAAACGAAATTAAACCAATAATAGAACTAAGCTACTCTGTATTAGATAGCATAGAAGCTATTTACCTTATAGTAGCCGATATAGATATAAACCTTATAATGACTTTCTTCCTTAACTCTGGCTGCTCCTACTACTCTAGCTGCTAAAAAGAAAACTTTATGGAACTATAAAGCTATACCGGCAGACTACTTAGGGGCTTTATAGGAGCGCGGGTAATATTAAAAGCAATTAGCACTATAAAACTGTCCTGCCTTATTAATAACAAAAATATAGACCTATACCTATATAACACTCTCTATATTTTAAAAGGGGGTATTAATCTAATTTTTATATTAAAGCTATAGGTAAAAGGAGTAAAAATAGGATTTAATAATAACGATATAACTATTACCGTAAAAGGAATAAAATTTAAAGTATCCTTACTTTATGGCCTATATGCTTTTAATATCTAATAATTAGAACTACCCCTAGGACTAACTGCCTACATAGTTACTACTATATGGCATAAAATTTAGTATAAAAGAATGGGTTACCTAGGGGAGCAAAATCTATAAAGGCTTAAATTAATGTTAACCGGAATAGACCTACCCCTAGATAACTGCGTATACGTTTTATATGTTTAAGAATAAATAAAAGAGAAGCTATATAAAAAGAAGTTTAAACTAGGAACCTACCCACTTAAATTTATCTATACTAATATTACTAGTCCCTTTCCTATTAGAGGCTATAACTAAAGCCAATACTAGGTTACGTTTCTTAACAACTATATATAGATAGCTAAAGCTTACCCTATTACTAAGAAAAGCGAGTTCTTCCGTTGCTTTTAACGCTTTATAGAAAAATACTCCTAACCTAAACGCCGTTATTAACGTATTAGACTTAACTAGGGAGGAGAAAATTGCTTAGATAAATTCTGTATTTTCTGCGCAGATAGAGAAATTAATATTAAAGTTATAGCTATAGAGCAGCACTAATAGAATAGAGCTGCTAAACGCTTAAACAGAATTCTTATAGACAAACTTTACCCTACGCTACTAAACGTAAACCTATATAAGAGATAGTGGCCGGAAATTCTTATCTCTATTATAAAAATCCGTAACCGCAGCCCTAGCGCTTATATTGGTAAAACACCTTACAAAGCCTAGTATAGTAAAAAGCCAGACTTATCCTTTATCTAAGTACTAGGAAGTAACTGCCTAGTACTAAAACCTAAAAAAAAATAGCAAAAACTTGTTAATATAAAAATAATGCTGTATAAACTCCTTAGCTTTAAAAAAAGTCAGAACTATAATGTCTTAACGGAAAATAGCATAATTACTTACTCCGTAAATGTTATATTTATAGAAAAAAGACCTTATCTAGGCGCCTTAAGTACTAAAGGGGAGATACAAAAATAGTTAAATAAGCGACTAGCTAAAGACCCTATAGGTCCTAGCAGGGCTCCTAAACGACTAAGAGTGCCTTATATAGAAGATTTATACCCTACTAATAGGGAAGATGAAAACCTAGTAGATAATAAATTACTAGCTTGGCTATAGAACCTCGAATCTTTTAAAACCTTTAAAGGGGAAAACACTAGCGAGACACTACCCGAAAGGGAGGGCGGCGTAAGCCCCTTAACTACTACTAGCAGCAGAACGCTAGAAAGAAATAATAAAATAAACCTATAAAATACGGGTAAATTATTAAACTAAACTAACACTAACCCTAATAGTAGGGAACTACCGTCCGAAATAGAGAACGTATACTTAGTACCCGGCAAGACACTTTAAAGCCACCCTAAGCTATAACGTATTAGCCACCCCAACGAGCCAGCTACCCAAGCGAGCCACCCAAAATTACACCAAAATCGGCTCTCTTTATATATTAATAACTCCACCACTACTTAATAAATAATTATAAAATTTTAAAAATGAATACTTATATATCTATAATAAACCTTTTAAATATAATTATTATTATTTCTCTTAAAGTTATACTTTTGCTATTAAAAAATTAAAAAATTAAAAAATTAATAGATATTTTAAACAAAAAGTTAAATAATTAAGTTTTAAATATTAAAAACTTATAACCCATTAACTTAAATACTTAAATACTTAAATTTATTATTATTTATTAAGTGGTGGTGGAGTTATTAATATATAAAGACAGCCGATTTTAGTGTAATTTTGGGTGGCTCGCTTGGGTGGCTGGCTCGTTAGGGTGGCTAATACGTTAAATATTAATAAGAGCAACTAAAGGCTAATACTTAGAGGATTTGATAAGAAGGTATATGTTTATAGTAGCGCTCCTAGGAGCGGCAAAAGCTATAACGGAATCTTTTAAACCAAAAACGCTGCTATAAGCTAGGGCTGACATCTCTTAGAAATAATGGCTTATAGCCATAAAGGACGAACACAAATCCCTACTTAATAATATTACGTGGATCCTAATTAACCCCCCTTTAAATAGATGGGTCTTACAAGGGAAATAGGTTTATAAACTTAAAAGAGGACTAAATAGTAAAATACTACAATATAAAGCCCGCTAGGTTGTACGCAGATTTAAATAATTAGAAGGCGTCAACTATAATAAAATATTTATATTAGTAGTTAAACCAATAAGCTATAAGATAATCTTCGCTATTACTATAGCCCTTAACCTTGAAATTGAATAAATAGACGTTAAGACAGCCTTCTTATATGGAGTAATTAACGAAGAAATATACGTTAAGTAACTAATAGGTCTAAAAGACGGGATAAAAAGAGTTTATTAACTAAATAAGGCACCCTATGGACTTAAACAATCGCTATAAATCTGGTATTGTACCCTTACTCTCTTCCTAAAAAACCTAGGATTCTTACCTCTTTTATCCGACCTTAGTGTATTCGCAAAAGGTTATATTTACCTAGCAGTCTACGTAAACAACCTACTAATAGTAGGCCCCGATAAAAACGAAATATAAAAGATTAAAGACTCCCTTAGTAAATATTTCCAGATAACTAACCTAGGGCCTTATACCTACTACTTAGGAATATTAGTACGCAAAAACCGACTAACCTACTCCCTTTGGCTTTACTAAAAAGGGTACATTAAAAAAGTACTACGGGAATTTAATATGTAGGATTGTAAACCAGTTATAACCCCTATAGATACTAATAAACTAAAACCCTCTAAGGAAGGCTTTATAGCTATAAAAATTGACCGGAACTGGTACGCTAGGGCAATTGGATTATTAATGTACGCTATACTAGGGACTAGACCAGACATTGCATACGCGGTATTAGTCTATAGCCGTTATATAACCAACCTAGGAGAACCCTATATTAAAGCCGTAAAACGCTATAAGAGCTTTATTAGTATTGGTTTGGACCTAATATTAGTATTAAGTATTTAAGGATCTTTACCCTAACTATACATTATCGTCCTACCCCTATTTTTATATCTACTTATATCCCTACTAAGGAGTCTAGATCCCATTCTCGTTAGCCATTACTTAGTAGCCTAATAGATACTAATCCTGCTCCTAAGGATAAGGTATAGTAGCTTTTTAAATTAGGCATTTAGGATTTATTCTTATACATAGTAGTAATTAAGGTGCTTAAAAAGGCCTTAAAAGGCTTTTAGGAAGGGCCTAGGAGTCCTAAAAATAATATTCCTAGTATAGATTAATTAATAGGAATGCAGTTCTAGCAAAATGTCCTATTAATTCTATACTATATACGTAAAAAGACTAAGGACCTATCCTGCCTTAGGCTATAGCCCTATCCCTATAGTTTCTAAAGCCTATCCGTTCTATATCCGATTTAACCTATTTCTTACTCTTTAGAGCCTCTTTACGGCCTACTACAAGCTTTCTTTATAGGTTACAATAATACCGTAGTATTAGAGCGCTTTTTGCGATTTCCAGATTATAGACCTTAGTCCCAATATTCTTTTAGAATATCTTTATAATAATTAAGGTAATCCTCTAGTTCCTATATAAAGTCCTTAACGGGCCAGCCTAGCTATTTAACTTTATATTAAAGCTTAGTCTTAATAGACTTATAGCGTAGTATAGCTTTAACTTTATACCGCTCGCCTACTACCTTAGGGTATTTAATTAGGCCTAGACGGAAGTTCTTTTCTAGTAGTAGTCTATATTATAGCTCTAGTAGGTTTACGTAAAATACTAAATATATATAGGCTATAAATAGGGGTAGCTAAAGATGGTAGGCTAGCTTACTAATTTATTCCTTAACTTAAAAGGAACCTAGGTATCTTATATTAAGCTTCTTTAATAGTTAATAGGTTTTAATATTTATTACACATAATAGAACCTCGTCGCCTACTCTAAAATACTTATCCTAGTATTTACGGTTATATTAAAGTCTCTACTACTCCTAGGCATCTTATAGGCTCTGCTTTATATACTTCTATTACTCCTTTTATTTCTAGAGGTATCCTTATACTCTCCGGTAGATGTTTTTAAACCTTTTAGTCAGATCCTATAACTAATTATATGGCCTTAGCTAGTAATTGTTAAGTATACTATTAAACCTAAATAGTTAGACGCTATAGAAAATCTGGATTAGTGTATACTTATATAATATATATTGCTTTAAATTATAAGCGTACTCTATATACAAAAGTAGCTTATACTAATTACCTTATTAGTAGTTTAAATACATTTATAAGTAAGACTCTAGTTCCTAGATCTAGCGTTTTGTTTACCTATCTATTTATAGATAGAAAGCTATACTATAACGGTAGTCTATCTTTAAATAGAAGTATAGGTCCGACTAGTACTAGCTTATAAAGACGCTGCCCCTATCCGTAATAATAGAGTGCGGCTAATCTACTTTAAGAAAGCATTTCTCCTTAATTAGGTTAGTAAGCACTTATAAATTAATTATCTTATTAACAGGAAGGTATTAGACGTACTTTAAAAACCTATTAATAAGTACAAGGACCAAGTTGTATATTTATCCTTAGCTCTCTTTAGATAGCGGGAGATCCGTAATAAAGTCTATAGCGTAATATTACTATAGCTTACTAGCGAGGGGAACTAATTTAAGTAGACCCTATAGCTTATACCTATAGATCTTATATACTTAACACTTCTTACAGTAGCTAATATACTCCTTTACTTTCTAATTAAGCTTTAGCCAATAGTATTTACGCTAAAGTAATTTTACTATTTTAGCTTAACTATAGTAGCCGCTTAGGGGATTATTATAATTCTTTATAAGAATCTTCTACCGTAAATTTACTTCTTATAGCACCTAAATCTTATTAGATCTATATAGTAGGCCTATTTAGTCTAGTTCCTAATAGTAGCACTTAATAGCTTCCTTTCCGTTATATTTCTGGTCTACTTCCCTATTATAAATAGTATAGAAAGCGTCCCTCTATTATACCTTATAGATAAAATCTATTAACCTTTTAGATAGTTTCTGGGTAAAAGCTATTTTATCCTATACTATTCTAAGTATAAAACTAGATAGTACTATAGATCTTATAATCTCTTAATATGCGTATATTAGAAAGGCCGCTATTAGGTTAAAGTTCTTTAGTTATTATAGGGCTCTAAGTTCTAATTGCTTTATAGCTTTACTATTAGTTTAAAGGGATAGCTTAGTAATTAGAGATAGTATATTACTAAGTTCTGAGAGTATATTAGAGACGTCCTATTTAGGTATATTTAGACCCTTATTGGTAATGAACTGGGTACTAGCCGGAATATTAGTAGAAACTAATAAGGCTTATACTACCTAAGACTTAGTATATAGAGCTATAAGTACTTAAATATCCTATACCTGGGGCTTATTCTATAATATAGGAAGTAAGATATTTATTATCTATTTTCCTTCTCCCATTTTATAGCCTTTAGTATAGTCTAGCCGTTATAACGGTCTATTGGTAGGGTTGCTTTCCCCTAGCTTATATTTAATCTTAAAATTAAATTATATACGCTCCTCTACCTATCTAGCTTATTAAAGTATTCGCTCCTTTATAGTTATAATGTAGTATAGATTGTAATAATCTAAGAGTATATAAGTGGTATAGCTCGCGTGCTTAAGCAACTACTATAGCGTCACGCGCTATAGTAGTTGCTCGTATATAATTGCCACTATATATTAAACCGTTGCATACGGTAGCCAGTAGAGGGTAAGGAATTCTTTAACATAATGTTTAAGGTATTAAAGTATATTCTCTATATATTATTTAAGCTAGAGTAACCCGTAGCGGTTAAAGTATCTTATAAGATCTTTAAGATCGCCGCCTTGTTACGGACGCTTTAAGTATAATGTTACAACTACTTAGAGAGGAGTCGGAAGAAGCTAGTTGGTTAATGTAAGCACGGTCTAGGATAGAACCGGTAGAACCATATAACGAGGAATAGTAACCGAGGTCACATAACATACTACGTATTAAATAAGAGGAACGAGAGGAACTTACGTACCTTATGTATAAGACGTACATTATATATAAGAAGGATTTCATAGGAGTACGGTTGTGTATTTAAGGACCCTTAGTCCCTACCTAGATAGTTCCTTCCTTATAGTAATTCTCAGAATACAATTAGAGTTAATCTGTTGAGTAACCACTCCACCAGTTATTATTACGTTATTAACTACTGTCTTTATATTTCCTACACACCTAGCCTATTGACAGAACCTATCGTAGTTCCTACTACAAGATTCCGTTACATAATTACTACTATAGTTACGGTATTAAATATAGAGTTAAACAATATGCCACTAAAAGCAGCTACTATAACGCCATCGACGGTGGCAACTACGTTAAGGTTAGGGGGTGACACCAGTATAGCGGACACTGACTTGCAACAACCTGTGACGGTAGGATAATTATAAGAAATAGTTAACCAGTTAATAGAGAATAATGTAATACTTAAATAAAGGATTAACGGGATAGGCGCAGCAAAGGTTAAGTTACTATTAATTAAAAGATTCTTAGGAGAGAGATCGAAGCTTAAAGGATTCCTTACGCAAATGCATTTTAAAGTTGCGTAAGAGGGAGTAAAGCTGGTAATACCTATGGATTAAATAGCGTATGCAGGGTTATTCTTAATAGGAAGAGCACTTAAATAGTTTAAGTTTTACCTTATAGAGATATAAGTAAACGGAATAATAACTACGAACTAAGAGGTATGGTTTATGTTTTTAAGCTAGAACGGATTTGTAGAACGACTTATATAAATATTTAGAGACCCAAAGGCAGTAACTACGGCGGAAAGAAAACTCTAAGATATTATACAGCGAACCTTAGCAATTGAGTATATAACGTAGTTTTAAACATTGGTAATATAAGTTAAGTAGAATAATAGGGCGCTTATGGCACAGTATAAATAGGGACTTAAGGCTAAAGTCTAGGACGTAATTGTTCTAATAGAAGATGTGGATACCCTAAGGGAACTAATAGATTAAGTAATAAAGATTAATAATAGGATCTACTAAAGGGAACAGACTAAGAGAGGTTAAGATAGAGTTTTATAGTCGTATAAGATGTAGAATACGTAATAACTAAAGCTAAGTTAGAAACTATGGTATGGCGCAGAGCTAATAGACCTAAGTGGTACTAAAGAAGCCTATAAGAGATAGAGTAAGAAACTATAGAAACCTAGAGGTTAAGGATCTAGTAATTACAGGACTAAGAAGCAGAGGCTAAACTAGGGATCTTAGCAGCAGAAGACGTTTAGGCGGACTCTATAGCAAAGTTAATAGTTTAGAGACGGAGCTTATATAAATTATAGAAAATAGGGTTACTTCGCGAGGGATTATAAAGATAGTTAGAGTTACTATATAATAAAGGGAACTAGACTAATAGTAGAAAATATATACGTATAGAGGGATAATAGTATACTGTAAGAAACAAAAGAGTGTTTAATTAGAAGTTTTGCGTTTTATTATAATAATATATACTAAATTTATAAAGACGCTAAGTACGGCGTAGGCTATTGGCTATAGGAGCTAGTATTTACAGGATGTAGAGGAACTAATAAACTAGTTCGCAGATTGGACATTAAGGACGATGAATTTAATGTAGGCGAAATATTTTATAATAATAAGGCAACGGAAGTAGCTTACTGGGAGTATATAGACCTTGGAGATGTTATATTAGAGGTAGAGGATGATTCCACTATAGAATAGGGAACATTAGTAGGGATTAAGACCCCACTAGACACGATGTCTATTGCTTTGCGAGACGTAAGAGAAGTAGAACAGCGAACTACTTTGGCACTCGATAAAGGCAAAAGGCTAAAGGC
Organism: Cenococcum geophilum 1.58; assembly: GCF_001692895.1. Classification (NCBI taxonomy): domain Eukaryota; kingdom Fungi; phylum Ascomycota; class Dothideomycetes; order Gloniales; family Gloniaceae; genus Cenococcum; species Cenococcum geophilum. Next base: position 3,144,907 of record NW_027137559.1, on the reverse strand, counting down.
TTAAAATTCTTAAGACGAGTTAAGAGACAACTAAGATTTTTAAAGTGAGATGAGGCACACCTAAGGACCCATAACGGATGAAAACTAATAGAGTAGGGCAGCAGCTTAGTTTAAAGATATACGAATAAGCTTAGGATAAGAATTCCTAACGGTATAAGATTCTTAAGATGAGATAAGTGAGATTTAAGACTCTTAAGACGAGATAGGAACACTAAGTAAGCCTAGTTGGACTAAGGCTGGAGCTAAGCTTAAGATAGAAGTAAGCTTAGGATTAAAGAATCTGAGGGATTAAGAATTTGGAGAATGAATTAGGACACCTATAAGTAAGAGGTAAGGAGTTTCTTTATAGATTAGAGAATCTGCAACGCAAATAGCAATTAGGCTAGGAGATAGATATATAGACTTAGAAGACTTACTAGGGGAACATAGTATTTAGCCTAAAGATTGAAAAGTTAATACTAAGATTAAGAAGTAAAGAGACTTTAAGGATCTACTTGTAAGACGCGACATAAAAAAAACTATAGAGGAATTTAGAGTAAGAATTACCTTATAGCAAGAGTAGAAACTAGATAAGAGATCTAGTATATTAGGATATATAAGGGATAGAGCGCTAGTACGAAGAATTACTAATAGGTTTAGAGTAGGTATACTAAGAGCTAAGTGGCTTACTAAACTGGAATAAGAAGAGGATCTAGGGATTCCTACTAGGTTTAAAGAACGATATACTAAAGGCTATTATAACGCAGTAATAAAGAGATATTTCCTTACGGATAAGCCGTATATACTTAAGCAGCTGTACTAAAAGTAGTATAGACAACGATATAATAATAAGTGGGAAGATTTCTATATATGGTTAAACGAAAAAGTTGTCTAAGACCACCTGGTTATAGAGAAGGCTATAACTTATATTAAGGGAGCCTTAATTATAACATTAAAGGATTTAGAGGAGTAATTAGAGGACTGGAGAAGTAAGAGACGTATCTTAGTACCTATAAATAAAGTCACAACGTTTAGACTAATACGAAAAAGGTTTGAACTTAAGGATAAGGATAAGCCGAGAGTTAACCTAAGACATTAAGTATATTATACACTATTGTGGATAGTATATGTGGATAATGCGTGTAATATACATAGAGCACTAAAGGATAAAAATTGGAAGTATCTAATAAGAATGTATTAGATGACGGATGAGGCGAAGTATTAAAACGCTAAGTATATGCATAGTTAGCACCTAGTAGAAGTTTAAGAATAAGGGGACTTAATACTTTAACCAGGAAGATTTCTTACAGAAGAATACCTAGATGGACGACAATGGTGGGAATGTCTAGAGAATACCTGTCTATGGTATATTAAAGATAAAAAACGAACTAAGTATTGGCCTAAGTTAGACTAAGTATAAATAGGATCTAGTAGCTAATAGTTGGGAAAAGTAGAGGCCTATAGGACCAGAGGGAACTAGTAGTAAAGCCTTAGACCCTTAAAGGAATTTAAGGACAACACCTAAATTTACGAGTTAAATAGTAAGATTAATAGTTTAAGGCGCTAATAGATAGTGGAGCAATAAGGAACTATATCTCGCTAACAGCAGTTAAAAGAATGGGGTTACTATATAGGCAGAAGGAACATCTTTACCTATTAGTGATAATTTTAGGAGATTTAATAGCCTACGGAGGAGGTATTATTAATCTCAAAATAGGACCTATTTAGCTAACCATTAAAGGAAGATAAATTGAGATGTCTTTTAATATATTACTATTAGGGAATAATAAGGCAGTATTAGAAATGCCTTAGTTATAGGAATATAATCTAAAGATTAATTAGATTATAGGTTAGGTTAATATTAGAAATACTTAACGCCGTAAGATGTAATAATAAGCTAAGTTGGTATAGTACTAAGTAGGAGCGACCTATAAGGAAATGGAAAAAGGGCTAAGCTATATACTAAAGAGATACTATAAGTATGGTAAGAAACTATAGTTACCTAAGAGTAAAAAGTTATTAAAGTATATAGTATGGGACTATAGAATAGAATTGGAACTAGGAATAAGTTTAAGGTTCTTTCCAATCTATAAGCTTACTAAAGAAGAAGGTAGAGTATTAAAAGAGTTTATCTAAGAAAACTTATAAAAGGGATATATTAGACCATTGTAATTATTAGCGGGTTATCCAGTACTATTTGTACCAAAAAAGAATAGTAAACTAAGGCTATGTATTAACTACAGACAGTTAAATAGTATTACCAGAAAGGATAGGTATCTTTTACCCTTAATTAGCGAAATCTAAGACAGGATAGGTAATGCGTAAATCTTTACAAAGATAGATCTGAGATGGGCGTACTATTAGATCAGAATTAAGGAAGGCAATAAATAGAAGGCAGCCTTTAGATTAAAGGAAGGACTGTATAAACTATTAGTTATGTAATTTAGGCTTATAAACGCATTAGTAACGTTTTAGAAGCGTATTAATAATGTATTAAGAGAATACTTAGATGAATTTGTTATGGTATACCTTAACAACATTATTATTTATTTAATAACTAAGGAAGAATACGGGGAATATATTAAATGGGTTTTAAGGAGACTATAGGAAGAATAGATGCTAGTAGCAATTAAAAAATACGAGTTCTTTATAAGGAAGACCGATTTTATTAGATTTATTATTAAACTAGGCCAACTTAGTATAGATCTAAAGAAGATTGAGGCTATAGTAAATTAGTAAGAACTGGAGAATGTTACGCAGTTAAGATTGTTTTTAGGGTTTTATAATTACTATAGGAGGTTTATAGCGCAGTAGTTAAAAGATATTAAACTACTTACGCGATTAATAAAGAAAGAAGAACTATAGGTATGGGGAGAGGAATAGTAGAAACTCTTTAAGAAGATTAAAGAGTTGTTTACCTAGGAGCTAGTTCTTAAGATCTATTAACTAGGACTAGAGACGGTTGTAGAAATAAATATATTAAACTTTATACTAGGAGCATGTTTTATATAAAGGTATCTAGATAGATAGTATCTAGTAGTATATTACAGTCGAAAGATAATATTACTAGAGTTAAACTATAACATCTACAATAAGGAGTTATTAGGTATAGTTGCAGTACTAAAGGAATAAAGAGTATTCTTGCAAGGTATAGAGAAACTATTTATAGTTAAAACGGATTATAAGAACCTAATAGGATTTCTAACGATAAAGAAACTTAACTAAAGGCAGGTTAGATAGGCAGAGATGCTTATAGAATACTATTTTGAGATTTAGCATATTAAAGGTATAGAAAATGCACGAGTAGATGCTCTAAGTAGAAAGACTGAACTATAAAATAACAACAAGCCATTAGGGGCTTTACTGCGAAAAGATATAGATAGATTGATTAGGTATAATTATCCAAAGATTATAGTAACTTAAGAAAATGAGTTAGAAAAGGTCTACGAGATATTAGAAAGCTTTTAGGTATAAAGAATTCTAGAAGTATAGCTAGAAGATCTATAGTTAGATATATACGAAAACTAAAAAGTAAAGTATATTCTAAGAAGTATAGCAGAGTAGTTTGTGGAGGACTTCTATAAGGGACTAACTTAAGGATATAACGAAGCTATGGGCTTAGTATTAAGACTTTAGGAGGAGTATATTATTAACGGAATCTAGAGAATAGCTAGGAAGGTTACTAAGGAGTATTTAGATTGCTAGAGGAATAAACTAATAAGGTATAAGCCGTACGGAGGGCTATAACCTATTAAAATACCAGAGAGACTATGGGAGGTTATATTATGGGACTTTATTATTAAGTTACTAAAGTTAAGAGATTCTATTACTGGATAAGATTATAACGTAATCTTAGTAATAGTAGATAAGCTTATAAAGTAGGGATACTTTATAGTATGCACGGAAGAAATCTTAGCAGAAGATATTACTAGAATCTATGTTAAAGAAGTGTTTGTAAGATATAGAGTACTAAGTAAAATTATATTGGATAGAGATCTAAGATTCATAGTAGCATTTTAGGAGGTATTCTTGGCGGAATAAGGAGTTTAAGCAGTAACTTCTACCGTATATTATCCGTAGATAGACGGTTAAACGGAAAGATTAAACTAGACACTAGAGTAGTATCTAAGGCATTACGTTAATTACGTATAGAATAATTGGGTATCGCTATTACCAGTTATATAGTTTGTATATAATACAATACTATAAAAAGGAATAGGTATATTACTATTTAAGGCGAATTATGGATATAAGCTAAGGATATTATTATTGCTACGTTAAGTAAAGAAAACGAGTAGCAGAGCTAAGTAAAGAATGGAGACTTTAATAAATCTTTATATAAACCTTACGGAAACAGCTAAGGTAATATAGCAGAGAATGAAAAAATACTATAATGCTAGGAGATCTGAGGGACCAGATCTTAAGGAGGGAGATAAAGTATGGCTACTATATAAAAATTTCAAAAGTTAATAACTAAGTAAGAAATTGGACCACGTCAGACTAAGACCTTTTAAAATTACATAAAGGATTTCACCGGTTACGTTTAAGTTGAACCTACCAGCCAAAATGAAGATCTACCCTATATAGTATATCGCGATGCTAGAGCTAGTATATAGGAATGTTAAGCCACTGGTTTATAAAGTAGACACGTATAGAGGACAGGAAGAAGACAAATAGTAAGTTTTAAAGATTATTAATTATAAGGACATTAACAATAAAATATAGTATAAGGTTAAGTGGATAGGCTACACTAAAACTACCTAGGAGCTACTAGAGAATTTAAAGAATGCTATAGGAAAGGTATAGGAGTATCGGAAAAAAACAGGTTAGGCAATATTAATAAGGAAGGAGTATTAAAAAATAAGTTACCTAAGGGGGACCTAGGAAGAGCGACTGCCGAACTACTTAGAGTTATTCCCTTTACTACGGGAAGAGAGTTGGTTCTCTTATTACCTAATTCCTAAAGACCTTATTTTATAAGTTTCTACTCCTTAAAATAAACCTTCTTACAAACCTTTTTAAGGCGAAGTAATTGGATAGATGCCGCGATATAAGTATCTAGGGCCTTCTGTTCCGTATTACGAGAACGTTCCAACTTAATAAGAGCTTAAGATAGTTTACTATCTAGCCGCGTAGCAGTAGATTAAATATAAGACCCTAAGACAAATAAATTAGGGAACTAAACGACTATTAAGAGTAATAGGTCGCGCATATTTAGTATTAGAGGTAGAGCGAACGTTATAAAACGAACGAATATTTACTTTAGTGCACTCTAAGTAAGAGGACGGTTATTGCGAAGAAGGACTCGCTAACGTAATATAGACTAACCCCTCTTTTAAACAATAAGAACACGGAGACGGTATAATCTTACTAAGAGATAATATCGCAGCAATAGTACGGGCACGACGCTAGGCGTATGAAGAAGAAATTGCTTTAGGTATAATAAGTAACAATATTAACTAAATTAATTAGACGGATATTATACCTCTAGTAAACAACTTAGAGATGTTTTAAATCTTTAAGGACGAAGATAAAGAGGAGGGAGATGGTGTTATGGACGCTTTAAGTATAATATTACGACTACTTAGAGAGGAGTTAGAAGAAGCTAGTTAGTTAATATAAGTATGGTCTAGAATGGAACCGGTAGAACTATGTAACGAGGAATGGTAACTAAGGTTATATAACATGCTATATATTAAACAAGAGGAATAAGAGGAACTTATGTACCTTATATATAAGACGTATATTACGTATAAGAAGGATTTTATAGGAGTATGGTTGTGTATTTAAGGACCTTTAATCCCTACCTAGATAGTTCCTTCCTTATAGTAATTCTTAGAATACAATTAAAGTTAATCTATTGGGCAACTACTCCACCAGTTGTTATTACGTTGTTGACTACTGTCTTTGTATTTCCTACACACCTAGCCCATTAACAGAACCCATTGTAGTTCCTACTATAAGGTTCCGTTACACGCCTCCCTATAATATCTCCGCGACCTATTTAGTAGTTCTTTATAGGGTCTCTATTATAAAGGGGTTATTACCTATACTAGGCTTTATACTTATCTTACTATTAAATAGGGGTTAGATCTAATACTCCTTTAGGTATAAAGCGTATACTATTTCGCCTAGGGCTATATCCTCTAAAATATCCTTTAGGCTTATTAGTAATATACGCCCTTTTAATTCTTTATTATTTTACTATTTAAAGACTTCTATCTTAAAGCGTATCTTAAAATCTACTTCTATAAGCTAAGGGTATCTAAAAATAAGGTTATAACCTATAAAGTTAGCTACTTAAAAGGATTATAGGCTAACTACCTAAGTGCGGTTATATATATTAACTACTATAGCTACTAGAAAGTGGCTAATGGAAGCAGAAGCTTTAGAAGGAGGTAACTCCTACTANACTTCTAGTAAATAGANAGTAGTGAGCAAAAGGANAGAAATAAACTATAAAATGTACAGGGGCAGGCGTTAGGATTCGTTTACCGTTTCTTTTACCGTTTTTCTACTGTTTTAATACTACCTAATAGTTGTNNTAACNTAGTATTTTACTAGGGAGCGGTAAACCTCTAGTCTAGAGGTTTATAAACTACTAGGANATAGCTACTAGTANATNTTAAGCTGCCTAGAAAGGATTCATGTATATAGAACTATAGCGCCATAGCCCAGAGGCTGCATGCGCAGTATTGTACGTAGTACAATACAATGGATATAAAAATAATTTTTTTTAACTACTAATACTATAAGCTTATAGGCACTATATAGTTTAATCTAATACTTATTTAAAAAGCCGATAATAGGTTTCCGCCACCTTTATAATAGAATAAGTTTATACTCTTTTACCAAATTATATTATATAAGATTAATTTCGGCGTCGCTATTATATAGTACTTAGAACTATTATATCTCGCCTATAGGGAGTACTATTTCTAGATTGACAGTAATATAGAGAGTCTCTCCTTCCGTATCTTACCTTAGTTATAGTTAAAAGAGGTCTATAACTAGGGCTTTTCTTTTTTTTAAATTATTAATGCAGTTATTACCCTACTTATTTTTCTAATAGGATTTACCTCTAGAGTTTTCTCTTAACTTTTTAAAGTATTCTCGTAAAGGTGCTAGACGGATATTAGGTTGGCCCTAAAAGTCTTTCCCGTTACTTAAGGCCCCTAACTTTAACTATTTTAAAGTTCTCTTTAAGAACGGTTTCTTTAAAGGTTAGGTCTACCCTATATCACTCCTTAAATACCCGCGCTTTTAGTAACCCTTTAGCTTCCTACTAGAAGAGGTCTAGTTCCTTACCATATCCTTAGCGTTTAGATCCACTTGTTTAAAATCCATATATATAGTAATCCGCAGTAGGGCTCCTACGCGCTTTATTTTATTATAAATTACTAGCTTAATTCTAGCCTAAATAAATTTAATCTTCTCCTTTTTGTTAATACTGCTATTTTTATTTTTAAAGGGCTTTAGATTTATCTATTAAGCACAAGTTTCTATAAAGTTTATAAACTAGCGGAAGTCCTAATCGTCTAGCTACGTACTATTCCAGAATTATTCTATATTATTATACTATATAATATACGGATCTTAGGTCTAACCCTTTAGGAAGGTCTATAACTATAGCTATATAGTAATTTACTCTTTATTAAGTTAATTAAGCGCAATCTAGTTTAGCGATTAGTCTTTAATCTTACTAATAATCCAGCGTATACGCTCTCTGGTATTATCTTATATTATTAGCATCTTAAAGAAGTTATCTACCTCGTAAACCCAATCGTCTAAATACTAGGCGTTAGGTCTATAATAGAGTTCTAAACTACTAGAGGCCTTAGCTAGTTAGTTTATATTCTTTTTCTATTTATTATATAGGTACCTCTCTAAGTCTTATATACCTCCTTAAGTAGGTACTAAGTAACCACTAAAAAGCCTTTAGCCTTAACTAGGTTATAAAAAAATTTACCTAGCTTAAATTAAACCCTACTGGATATAGATTTGCCCTTAAAGGGTTCTAATATATTTATTAATAGCTTCCTCCCGTATAGCTTCTAAGAGCCTTATAATGGCTTCCTAATATCTATCTTAAAGGAGATTAGTATAGGGCTCTTAACCTTCTAAACTTAGGCCTAGGGAAGCTCCTACTATAGAGGTAGTATTAGCACTAGTAGCTAGTATGGATTTCCTAATAAGCCTTGGGTCTTAAGTTAGTATTTAGGTTTAGTTTCCTAAAAGGGTAGGCCCGCTTAGCTTATAAGCAGTCTATATACTACTACTATACTAATTATAGGCCAGTGGTCTTTTAGGAGAGTTCCGGTTAGGTCCCTAGTTAGATATATTAGTATAGTTCTCTAGCATTTCTAGCTTAGGGGAAGATCTTAAAATCGCCTCTAGTGCTTAATCTTCGTATTAGCCTAGGGAAAGCTAAAGGGGTTCTAGTTACTTTCTAGTAGCGTTATAATCGTTATAGAGGGTATCTATATTTTCCTTAGCGGTAACTATAAGTATATAAGAGTTTTTAAACTCCTAGAGCATCTAGGTATTAGGGCTTATTTAGCTGTTTTACCTAGAGGTTTATATTATCGCAATCTCTCGCTATTAAAAGGACCTTTCTACCTTAGCGCGACGGCTTTCTATATAGTGTCTATAGAGTTTCTATTTAGGTTATTACGAGATTTTAAGGGAGAATAGTAGTTATAAATAAAAGATATAAATAAATAATCTAGTTCTTAAAACTGACTACCCTTCTAAAAAGGAGTAGGAAGGATTTAAATATAAGGGGACTTTATAGATAGGGGTTATAAGGACACGATTATAGAATAGAATAAATTAGTAAGAGAGACAAATCCTTAAGGAGGTAAGGCCTCTAAAATTATAAAGACTATATATTACGGGCACGTGCCTCTAGTACGTAACCGGCGACTATTAAAGGGGCGTCTGAGGGTTGTCCTAAGGGCAACCTAAGGTATCCGTAATAATATCCCTTACAATAAGATACTTTTAGTATAGTAACTTCTTTTATAATGCTTAGCTAAAACAGGTATATAGTTTCTATAGAATCTCCTATTAAACGACTTATAGCGTAACGTAGTTAGCTGTTAGGGGTAGGGTAGCAATTAATATTGCCGTTTAGCTTATTTTTAAGTTAGTTAAGAAAGGAGCGTAGTTTACTCCTTTTGCCTAAATAGGTAGGAGGATTAAGGAGATATATAGTTAACTCTTTTATAGGGGCACTAGTTAGTAAATTTAGGGTTAAGGAGCTAGTTTTAGACACGTTCTCTTTACCTAGTATTTATAGGTTAATACTAGTAGGGGTAAGTAGGGGTAATAGCATAGCAGATGGTAGGTTTTGGTAGATCTCTTTAATTTCTTTTTTAGAGATTTAATTAACTTATAATATTAAGCTTTTTAATAAGTAAAGGTATTTATAAAAGCCTATTATAGAGTCTCTATTTATTTAGTAAATATATTATATAGGTCTTTTATAAATATAGGGGCTTCTAGATTATTCTATATACTAGTTAGGGCGGTATGGGATATAGGTTTAATATAATATAGTATTACGGAGTAAGTATAAACGACGATAATATATAGCGGAGTAGATATTATTAAGCTAGATATATAAACTATATAATAAGATTAAGAAGTTATATAAGGAAAAAAAGGTAAGAAAATGGGAAGAAAGGGTATATATTATTAGCTTAGTTACTTAGTGTCACGGCACTGACTTGCCACATACTGTTCCATACTGTCTTGTACTATTTCCTACCATTAGCTGGCCCACCACTAGCGCCTCAGCGGCTGGCCCTACTATTTATATACGATACCCCTTTTTACCTTCTTCTCCTCTTTATACCATAACGTAGTTATTTAGTCTACTTTATTGCAGCACTATAACAGTTTGTGGTATCTCTAATTGCGCCCTATTGCGATCCCTGCTCTTCCCAGTCTACTATCTCCGTTTTCCCAGTATAATCGCAACCTAGCGCGACTAATAACACCATACCATAGTCCTAGATAATCTCAGTACAATCCTAAATAATCTTAGTATTACAGCCAGCCTTATAGATTTTAATTGCTTTACCTAGACCCTTTGGAATAGGCGACTATAATATAGATAATACCCCATCAGTAAATATACGCAAAGCACTCGCCTGCCTCTTTAATACCTCCTATAACTATATTGCCTAGGTAATTAGGAGTAGTCCGGAGTACCCTAAGAACCTTAACGTGGTAGAAACCTTCTAGTATTTCTCTATATATATAACCTTCTTAACTAGCGTTAAGAGCGGCCTCTAAGCCGTCTATAATAAAGGTTAAACCATAAAGTTCTAACTTAAAGAAGCCTAGTATAGGATCAACTCCCTTACAACGCTTAAACTATATCTATAACAATACGAACAGCAAGCCTTAATATACACTACAACTATATAAAACCTAAGCTTTTAGATTACTACACTTACCTAGACCATCGCCGATAAGAATACAGCTGCTAGCTTCTATTCTCTTGCTAAGCCCTATAGGAAAAAGCGTAAAGTAAAAGATCTAACCCCGTTTAATAGTAAGGGATCACTAACTAAAAAGTAAGAAAAATTTAAAATATAGGAAATGAAGGTCTAAGGCGTTTTCTAGAGGGACGTAAAGTGCTTTAAAACCCTAATAGACAAAGTCCTCTATATGTTAGACATGCTGACAGATAAGGCTTATAACTATGTTAAGTATAGCCTTAATACGCTACGTATACACCCAAGCGACCTAAGTAAATAGATCTTCTCTAACTAAGAGTCTATGCTTATATATATAAGGAAGCACTATAAGACTCTAGATATAACCCAAGCAGCTAAAAATAAGTTGGATACCCTAAACTAGGGTAAGCGTAACTACTAGTCCTAAAAGGCAGAGCTTAATAAATTAATAATTAAAGTAAATAAGACTAAGGAACAAAAAGTGGATTTACTTAAGAAGAACATTTCCTTAAAAATAAAGGACCTAGCTCTTACCCTTAGCCGCAAGATTAGCGATGCTAATTATATAGGATGGAGTAAGCAGATAAATATATTTGCTTATAACTTATAGAACCACGCTTACCATACTAAGCTAAATACCGCTAAATTAAGCATTGCTGGCGGCTATTAACCTATATTACTGTAGAATGATCTAATAGACTTTAACGCCGCTAAATTTGGTAGCAGTAGCGGTAGCCTCCCTAATAACGTCTAAAGATATTATATAGATAACAGACTCTATATAGCATATGGTTAACCTAGCTACTAGAAAGACGCTTATAACCCTAATAAGAACCTAAATCCCCTTCTAATGCTACGGCGCTAACCCCTTCCTAGCCGCGGCAGATTCTTTAATAGAGGGGATAATAACTAAGGCGGTAACTATAGATAGGGACGTAGGTCCGGATATAGAGACCTACCTTTATAATTTCCTTCCCTAATATAGCCCTAGCCGATAGTCCCGTATATAAACTATGGATAAATACTCTATGCTAGTACTAACCGTAAGACCGGCTATATTCTTAGTAAAGTACCCCCTAGTATATATACACTATTAGAGACTGATATATTAGGATATACTAACTAAGACTATAGCCACTAGCTAAGCCCTATAATCTAGTTATTAAAAGGCTAACCTTTAGACTAAGTCGCCTCTAAGGGTTAAAACTATATAGGGAGGAGGATAAAAGGATTAGATTTATACTACTAGATTAGTTAGACCTTATTCTAAGCTAGCTACTACTTAACCTTAAAATAGTAAATAATAACAGAAATGCTATCCTTATTTAGACCTACCTCTCCTTACTACGCAACTTACTCCTAGAAGTTTTTATTAAAACAGTTAGCCTTATTAATAGTGGTAGTATAGCACTAGCGTTTGCAGACAAAGACTTGCTTATAAAAAAGCATAATATTATAATAAAAAGACTCCTAGCCCTAAAAACACTCCGCCTTACTAACGGACTCCCATCTAGCTTTATTACTTATTACTTTATAGCAAAAATAATAATTAGCCACTATATAGAATCCATGCTTTTCTATATTATAAAGTTATTACCCTTAACACTAGTAATTCTTAGAATACCCTAGCTTAAAAAGCATAACCTAAGAATAAACTTCCCCGTCCTAGAGCTTAAGTTTAACTCTAATTACTATACCTATAACTGTCTCCTATAGCACATCCCTAACTATAACTAAGTAGTACTAAGCGGATGTATTATATAGCTAACGCTTAGATACCAACAGCTAATAGTAAAAGAAGTGCCTAATATTAGTAAACTAATATACGTAGTAAACGAAGCGGAGATTCTAGAAGACTAGACCACTACCTTATCCCTAAGAAAATAACTTTCTATTAAGTCCTACTGTAACTATCTACTAAGTTCCACCGTAACTATCTACTAAGTTCCACCGTAACTATCTACTAAGTTCTACCGCAATCTACCGTCTCCTGCCCGTACTATAACACTACTAAAACTATAAGTCTCCTGTATATACCCGCTTAACCTAGGTTAGGTAATAAGACACCCAACTTTAA